>NC_055988.1:95603137-95913051 GCF_018446385.1 Zingiber officinale | reverse complement strand
TTGGGTCGAACGTGTTAAGTTCCGCAGGAGATCCAAGTCAAAACCTAAAAGAACAAATAGATTAAGTTTTGGATCAAACGTGTTAAGTTCCGCAGGCGATCCAAAATTTAATTTAAAAGAACACATGGTAGCTAGGAAAAGGTTCAGACTTTTGTACAAAATTTTTGTACAGTGGAACCTATAGGTTTTCCGAGTAGTAACCAACAGTTTTGTCACGCCCTAGAGGAGTCCCTGCCCAACAAACGGGTAGTATCTCTCCTATAACAGTGACAATTGAAACATGTATATTGATCCACAAGGTTACTCACAAGATATAATCAATAGCCCACATGGCTAGAACATACACAACCACGTAGTTATATACACAACCCACTCGGCTAGAATAAAATGATCATAACCACACAGTTGTATAATAAACAACCCACGTGGTTGTACTAAAAACACAACAGAAATCAAAAGAAAAACTCATAAATCAAAATGGCATACTGCTAGTCGGCTAAACTTTACACAACAACCATTAGAAACATCAAAAGTAGCCACAAGACCAAACACTAAGTACACGACAAAATTATTACAATGTCAAGTATACAAATCTAACAAAAAACTATAAAAGCATAAAGCAAAGTAAAGACTCTTCTCTGATATGACATGGGATCGGTAGACAGAATACTCCAAGTGACTCCACAATCAACTACCTGCTACCTTAGGAAAAATAATACACAAATGTGGTGGTGAGTGCGAATCACTCAGCGGGTAATAGATAAGATAGTGCATGGTCTATATAAAATATGGAAATCAAAGTATACAATCTCAGTAGGGAAATAAGAACATGATCATACTGACATAATCAATACATCTAAACATAACTAGCATAATGAATACACATACCAATCTGGATCTAACACATAAGATCATGATCACCCATGATATAATAAACATACATACCCAATCTAGATCTAACACATAAGGTCAAGTTCAAAAATGACATAATAAATACACATACCCAATCTGGAATCGACACATACTGTATAAAGATCAGTAAACTCACCGGTGTTCAGTGACAGATCTGCTCGTAACACCTGAGCAATGTAACCGACAGCATATGCATGTATAATAAATGATATGTATGAAACATAGCAACCATATGCAATAATTATAGCTCAAACAAGTGCAACATATCACAATTACATGTAGCTAGTATCTATTAGACATGTATGTAGATATATCTCCACAGATGTACCGCGCATCATATGCAAATGCGAATGCATGCCACATGGTCACCCCCACCACCCCTCAAGCCACCACGACCCCTGTATGGTCGAGAGCCTTAGGTCCATGACAATTGTACTACCCTCCAGATACCACAATAGAGTGGTTGAGGAAGATAGTTCACTACCTATCTAGCTACATAGCATCAGGGTCTCTAACTACTCACATCTCTAGCCCTTGACTACTATACCCTCCAAATACCACTATTCATGAGTGGTCAAGGTTGACAAAGTATAACATTGAGCGACCAAGTGAGCACGACAAGACTAGCTCCACTTCTAACTACCACTCTCCCACAGTGGCGGAATGGACAGTTAACATGTCTGATGACTAGCTTATACCAAAGGGGAGCAAGTGGTCATCAACATGCATATATATATAACAGGCGACTAGCTCATACCACAAGGGAGCAAATGGACGTCAGCATGCAGTGCAATGATGAACATGATATAATAATCATGATACCGACACGATCATCATCAAAGCAACCTCCCAATCATCATAAACACCTCCAGTACAATGATCCATCTAATACCTATATCTATAGGTACAGGTAAATCCAACTGGTGTCTACTAAACCACATAAACAATAAGAAGCACCTCTAAACATGTACACACCATACACGTAGATAATCAACATGATACCTCTAATATCACACCAGACGCATATGATCTCCAACATAGGTATTATCGATATATTTCCTCCAACGGTATACACCAGACACATGTGCACACACATGCAAATGAACAATCAACCTGATAAACTCTTATGACACATACCAATCATGTGTACACCAATATCATATGCATAATCAGCATGATAACTCAATCAACAAGTCATTCCCTACGGTATATACTCTAAATGTATATACGCAACAGAATATAGATATTCAAAAGTCAAGACTGTATATGAAATAAATAGATCATCTCTAAGGTCAAGTAGAAGTATCAAACAGGATAAAAATATGGATAGATTTAAGGTAAAACAACATAATCCATCAATCAAAAATAACCATACACTAAGTTCAAAGAACTAAAGAGGCCAAGGAAGAAATATCTACCATAAATATAGATCGTGTCAGAATAAATCTTACATCGTGATGTTTGCCCCATACCAAAGTCCTACATCAATATATATATTTTATTTAGCTAAATTCATATGAATTAAATAGCTAAATAAAATCTCCAACCCAATTAGGGTAACTCCAATCGAATATGATCTCTAATTAATCCCCCAAATAATCCTTAATCATACAACCTAATTAGATTAGGTTTATACATGAATTATCAATTAACCCATCATTTAATCCATGGAGTAAATCAACTTCATAATCATCATGAATCTCTTAATTCATTACCAATTGATCACTCATCCATAAATAATCACAACTACATTAGATTAAGCTAACTAGAATCAATCCCAACAACTCACCCAAGTCTCGAATGCTTCCCTGTTGATTCACCGTTGGCTGAGCTTGCTGTTGGAACGGGTGGTCGGAGCTAGGTGGAGCTATTGTCATCCAAAAATCAAATCCCCAAATCAGAAATCGAAAATTCCACACCGCCAAATATGTTAGGATTAAACTTGTTACCTCTGCAGCATGATTACTTGGCTCCCTCTTTGACCATAGCGAATCTGACTCAGTAACCCACAAGGAACCACTGCCCTACTATGGTGGCCAGAATTCTATCACGAAGATGGTTGCTACAGCCTTGGATCTGCAACCAATGCCGATCAGATGAGCATACTGGTCGGCCATCAAATTAGGAGGGAGAACAATGATATACGGCATATCATACCTCTTTGTGGCCCTAAACCCCTTTGTATTGATTCCCTCTTTGAAGATGGTAGCACTCGACGGTAGAATAACCACGGCAGCAATCGAAGGGGGAAGAAGATAAGGGTGAACAATGGTGGTCGTGGCATGCTGGTGAGGCAAGGGAGGATTGACACAAGGGCTTGAATCTTTCCCCTTCTTGGCCGAGAGACGCCCGCATAGATGCGGCGACTCAAGAGGAAGAATGATCATCTAATGAACTCAATCGGTGGAGGAGAAAGGACGCTCAGTCGTCGATGGGTCAAACGGTCGGCGTGATCGGTTTCCTTATAGCGTCGGCATCGGCGTCGGGGAAGAAAGAATTGGGCAGAAATGAAGGAAGTCGGGATTAGGCTTCATAGCCAGTATTTAAATACTTACGGTTTGATCAACTTAACCTAAGTTAATTCCTTAATCAACTCTCATTTAATGGTTATTCCAAACAAGCTTTTCTCCCAGCCAAATACATCTATCTCCTTAAATCATCTCATACGACATCCGTTAAAATCAAAAAAAAAAATTAAAAATTCTCATAAAATCCAATAAGGTTATTACTCTAATAACACTTATTATTAAATTTGTTGTATCTTACATGTTTTATTTAGAAATTTGTTAATTATCATTCTATTTTGGACATAACAAGTTGTATTAATAGCTTCATCCCAAAAATATTTGGATAAATTATATTCATTTAACATTGTTCTTGCAGTTTAATTATTGTAAGGTTCTATTTTTATGTTCTACTAGACCATTTTGTTGTAGAGTCTTGGGGCATGAAAACTCATGATGATAACCATTTTCTAAACAAAAGTTAATAAAATTTTGATTCTTAAATTCACCTCCATTATCACTTCTAATTTTATTAATTTTTAATTTTTTCCATATTCAATTTATTTGAAAAAATTACTAAATATTTCAAAGGTTTCATATTTATGAGTTAATAATTTAACCCCAAGTGTATTTGGAGTAGGCATCTATTATAACTAAGCAATAAAGGCATTCATTTAGTGATTTTACTCCATAAGAGGCTTCTATTGTGATTAGTTAATTTGAGTTGATTTAATTTATTTTCCTCGTTGACAAGGGTTACATATTTTATTCTTGGGGGTTCTTAATTTAGGCAAACTTCTAACTAAACTAATTTTGTTTAATTTAAGTAAATTTCTAACATGGGTGTGAGCTAGTCTCCTATGCCACAACCATGTTTCTTCATATTGTGTCAAAAGATAATTGTGTGAAGTTTTTGGTAGATTTATTGAATAAATATTTTTATCTCTAAATCTTTTCAAAAATATATTGGTTGATTTTATATAACTTATTTGACATTTAGAAGATAAGAATTTTCCTTTAAATCCAGAGTCGCATAATTGACTTATACTAAGCAAATTTTAATGAAAATATTCAACAAGCAACACCTTTTTAATTGATATACTTAATTGTAATTAAATTTCCCCTGTACCAATTACTTTTAATTTGTCGTTGTTTCCAAAGACAACTGAATCTAAATTTTTGAACTTGATACTAGTGAATTTATGTCGATTCCCAATCATGTGTCTGGAGCAACCGCTATCCAAAATCTATTTGTCTAAATCTTTGGATTCCTACACAAAAATGTAGGAGTTAGACCAAAGTTTGGTTTAATGGAAATTTTAAGTTGTTAATTTTAGTAATTGATTAATAATTGATTAAGTTTAATTATGTTTTTAAATTAAGTTTAATTATTAATTAAATTTTAATTTAACTTTAATTAAGTTTTTAAATTTAGTTTAATTAGATTTAGGTTTAATAATTAATTAATAATGAATTAATTTTTTTAATTTAAGATTTAATCTTAATTTTTTTATTTGAATAATGTTGATTAATTTTAATTTAAGTTTGAATTTATAATTTTAACTTTAAGTTAAGTTTATTTTAAGTCAAGTTTATTAGTTTAATAGTTAAGTTTTGATTAAGTTTTAAAGTTAAGTTTTAAGTTTAATTTTAGCTTAAATTTTAATTTTAGTTTTAAACTTTTAATTAACTTTATTTTATATTTAAGTTTTTAGTTGTTAATTATGTTTAAGTTTTAACTAATTTTAGATTTTAAGATTTAAGTTTTGTTTTTAATTTTACATATAAATTTAAGTAGGTTTTAATTTAAGTTTTAGTTTTAATTAATTTTAAGTTTTAATTAATTTTAAGTTTTAACTAATTTTAGATTTTAAGTTATGTTTTTAATTTTATATTTAAATTTAATATTTTTTTAAAATAAGTTTTAGTTTTAATTAATTTTAAGTTTTAATTAATTTTAGATTTTAAGTTATGTTTTAATTTTACATTTAAATTTAATTAGGTTTTTTTAAAAAAAAATTAAGCTTTAGCTTTAATTAATTTTAAGTTTTAATTAATTTTAAGTTTTAACTAATTTTAGATTTAAGTTTTAAGTTATGTTTTTAATTTTACATTTAAATTTAATTAGGTTTTAATTAAGTTAAACAAAATAAGTTTTAATTGAAGTTAAGTTTAAATTAATTTTAGATTTCAAGTTATGTTTTTAATTTTACATTTAAAATTAATTAGGTTTTTTAAGAAAAATTTAAGTTTTAGTTTTAATTAATTTTAAGTTTAACTAATTTTAGATTTTAAGATTTAAGTTTATTTTAAATTTTACATTTAAATTTAATTAGGTTTTAATTTAAGTTTTTAAAAAAATTAAGTTTAAATTAATTGAATTTTAGTTTTAATTCATTTTAATTAGCTTAGAATTTTGATTTTAAGGTTAAGTTAGAGTTGATTCGATTAAGTTAAATAAGGAGTCTATTCAAAAAAAGGTTGCTTAACCCATGCTAAATTCAAACTTAACTTTGGGTTAATCAAATAAGCTTCCTAAGCATAAGTTTTCAGTTCAATGGCGAGGCATATGACCTTCTTATGTATCAACGGTGGACCACTTGCTAAACACTTTTCAAAATATTCCTGTCCAAAAAACTTAATACTAAGTTTTAGTCTAACTAGCACATGTTTGACTGGGGTAGCTTCGGTTAGATTCACTAAGTCTAGTGCACCAGGTAGAATACATAAGATTTAGTCTAGACATGCCTTCAACAGAGCTTCCTCGACGTACTATCATCCTAATCCATTCCGATGCTATGTTATTAGGATTTGATAAACCTTTTTAACTAACCATTCTAAGCTAAGTAGAAAAGTAAACCTAATCCTAAGCATGCATAGTAGATCAAGTTGGTTGAACCAATTTTCTATTTGCTCCCCTGAGTCATAGCTTAGATATGGTCTATCTAAATAATGAATTTGATGCTTAGGAATCGTATATTGGTTTGGTTTGATTGGTTTAGTTAAACATTTTTTAGGGACACATGCTTAGACTTATTTCTAACATTTTGGCTGATTAGAGATAGATACGATTTGTTGGTTTTGTTAGGGTTATAGCCAAGTTTTGATTTGTTGAACATGGCTCGTTGCAACCCAAGTACCATATTTAGACACTTGGATCTCAACTCAAACTTTTTCAATGTTTTCTTGAGTAGCTCGACTTGATCTTTCAAGTTGGAATTTTCTTCTTCCAAGTTTTACAACTTGAGTTGAAGTTCCAACTTGAACTTGGTTAGTCGAGTTACTCAAATTAACTTACTCCTTAAGGTGGTCAATTTCCTTAAGTAGTAAGTTATTTTGTTTTTCAATTTTTGTTAATTCTTTAAACAGACATTTAACTACTTTAAGTAAATTTGACTTGGAATAAAAAGTTACCATATCGAGACCTTCGGAAACGGATACGGATCCATGGTTTCTCTGGGACTCGGTGTCAATCTCTGACTTATACTCTTCCTCGGACTCTGAATCTTCGTTTCTTGCCATAAGGGCAAGATGGCTTGAGTGCTTCAGTTCTTCCGCATCGAACTCTTCGGGAGATGACTAGTCCCACATCGCTTTGAAGGTCTTCTTTCTCCTTGTTGATTCTGAAATTTCCTCCCTCTGGTTAGAGTATTCCTTTTTGAGATTCACCTTTTTGTTGTATCCATAACAAATCATTTCTAATTTATTTTGCATCTAGTTGATTGGTGTCTTGTTGGTACTCCTTTTGAACTTCTTTCTTGTTAGTAGTTTTCTAACCATGTTAACCAGCTCCTCTTCATTGGTTGAGTCTGAGTCAAACTCACTTTCTGGTTTCTTTTTGCCTCTAGTCTTGGTTTCTTTGCCTGATCCTACATACAAAGCAATACTTTCTCAACTTAACTCAAGTTAAACTGTTCATGTAATTATAATTCACAAAAAAGTTCATCTAAATTAAGAATGGAAAGATCCCTTAAAACTTTGTATACATCTACTATTGATGCCCACAAGGAATCTCTCAGAAGGCATTTAGTGCGTACTTTATCATGTTGCGATTCTCTAGGTTGTGTCCGATTAGATGTAGGTCATTGAGAATGTCTTTCAGTCGAGCGTGTAGCTGTGTGGCCATCTCTCTGGAAAGTATTTTAATATTAAACAAATTATTTAATAATAAATCTCCTTTGTTTACTTAGATTCATTGGTTCCTTCATACTGCTTTACTAGATGGTCCCAGAGTTTTTTTGTTTTTTTGTAGGGTCCAACTCGATTCAGTTCTCCCATTGTTAGGCCACATTAAATGGTGTTGATTGCTTTATAGTTTAGTTGTGCCTTTTTGATCATCGGAGGGGTCTAGTCTTCTGGTTCTATCGACTTTCCATCTATCATCGGGGGAGTGTATCCTTTGAGTATGGTGAACCAGAGCTCGATGTCCGATTTGAGGTAGCACTCTATTCTGTTCTTCCAGTAGCTAAAATCCTCTCCTTTGCGGATGGTGTTGTATCATTCTTAGTAGGAGTTTGACATCTTTGCTATCAAAGAAAAAAGGGAAAGAATATTTCTAAGACTCTTGTTTTTGGATTAGTAGTGCTAGATAAAAAAAGATTAAGAACGAAAAAAGAAATCTTTTTAAGAAGAAAAGAAAAAAATTTTAAAATTGCTTGAAAAATAATTAAGTATTTTCAGAGCTACCAGGCTCTGATACCAATTAAAGGATCGAAGAATGCGATAGAGGGGGTGAATATCACTCGTCAAAAAACTCTTTCTTTTTATATCGTAAAACTAATCAAAGTAAGCAGCGGAAAATAGTATAATAAAACAAACGACTCAGGTGCTTACTTGGTTCGGAGCCTATGTTCTACCCCAAGACTCGCGATCCATGACCGCACCGTTGAGCAATCCACTATGATTCTTCTTTCTGAAATCTTTGGAATGAAGCAATGTGTACAAATGCAAGTAGAAGATAGTAACAAACTACTATCTTCTTTCAAGTTAAGTACAATGCAAGCTTAAATAAATATACGGACAAAAATAGAAGACGAAGCTCGGTCGGCACTTGAATGAAGTAGCAGCTTACTTGAAGATGAAGCGAAGAGTAGTAGCACGAGCAGCTTTGCACAGAAATAAACTGAAGAATTGATTACCTGCCTTGGACCTCGAGCTCCTTTTTATAAGAATTGTCACCATTCAATCGACTAATCCTCAAGTTCTGTCGACTGAACCCGCTCCCTTCCTTCTTCGCTGAGATCCGATCTTCAAGCATTAATGGTGTTTAATGGTTGGGTCAACCGATCACCATGTTCAGTTGATTGAACATTGAACCTTCCCTATTCACCAAGATTAACACTTAAAGCTCCATTAATGAGAGATCTTTTGGTCAACCGATCCTCTGGTTCGATCGACCGATCAGCCAGGTTTCCTTCTCTGCTTTGGCTCGGTTTGATCTGTGCCACATCATGAAGGTTCAGTCGACCGATCAAGCTTTGATCGAACTATGCTCTGCTTTGATCTGAACTAGCCTCTGGTCTAAGTTAGCCTTGTTCAATCGACCGATCCTCCGATTTAGTGGACCGATCAGGTCGTTCCCTGCAAAACAGAGTTAAACAATTCTATGCAAAACAAAGGTTAGCACAGTAATACAGTGAGATGCATGAGTAGTAAAAGACAGTAATACTATCTTGATCTCAACTAAAAAACCTTCCCGGTTTCTTCAGTTAGATTAGCGACTTAGGGTTTGTTTCTTCTCGGAACACGATCTCACTGTCGCTCCTCCAGTTTCTTACCTCAACCTTCCTGCCAAACCTTGGTCCTCTAGACCTATTTGGACTTTGTCGCTTAGCATCGAATAGGCCCACCAGGACTTTCCCTCGATCTTCTGTCCTCCAAACCTATCGAGCTTCCCTGACAAGCGTCAGGTCCTCTTAACCCATTTGGTCTTTTTGCCTGGCTTCCATGAGCTATTCAGTCTTTCCTGCCTAGTTACAACTAGGGTTTTTCTGATTTAGTAAACAGCCTGCACACTCAGTCAACTTATTAGATCACAACAAGACTTAACTTAAACCTTTGATAATATCAAAACTCAGGTTTGATTCTGGTTCACCCTGCACCAACAAACTCTCCCCTGAGCACGATGCAGATAAGCCTCTTCTGACTTGGATATAGTTGCGAATCAAATACAATGACCTTAGTCTCGAACCAGCAATCTCCATCAACAATTGTCCTTTTTAGGAGCCACTCTCTTCTCGACTCGGACATAGTCAGGATTGGACTCATATTTGCCAATAAGACTCCCTTGAGCATGATGACGATAAGCCACTCCAGACTTAGATATAGTCGTGGATCAAGCACGATGATCTTGGTCTCGGACCAACGATCTCCATCAGTAATTATCATTTTCATGGCCCACTCTCTTCCTTACTAACATAATCGGGATTGAGCTCATATTTGACGATAAGCACCCCCTAAGCATGATGTTGATAAGTCTCTCCCTGACTCCGCGAGCACTTGGGAGTCACAGATCGAGTACGATGTTATCTATGTGATTAAGTCTCTCCTAAACACGATGCCAATAAGTCTCTCCCCAACTCCACGAACACTTGGGAGTCACAGATCGAACATGATGAGATGCTAACCTACTTTCTCCTGACTCTGCCTTATGATAGATTCGGATTAGCCTTATGACATGCTCAGATTAGCCTTACGATAGGCTCAAATTATCCTTATGATAGGCTTGGAGCCCTTAGTCCCACGCTAGATATTCGCCTTATGACAAAATCGGAGTTTCCTTTCCTAACTCCTCGTTGGAAAACACTTAGCTTTATGATAGGCTTGGAGCCCCTAGCCCCGCTCTAGTGATTGGCCTTATGATATGCCCAGAGTTTTCTTTCCCAACTCCTCAGTCAGAAGACACTCAATCTTATAATAGGCTTGGAGCCCCTAGCCTTGCGCTAGTGATTGGCCTTATGACACGCTCGGCCACTCCTTCCTTCCTCGACTCCTTAGTCAGAAACTTACATCCTGGCTACTCTGTCGGAAATTTCTTGCATGATCATACAAAAGCTCTTCACTCCTTCATGTGGAGGTTCTACACATGGTATCGGATAGATAAATCCTGGAGGCGTACCAATGTGACAAGCCAATCCCACCACAATACAACAGTCCAATGAGTTGGACTCACGTCTCCTTCAACTAAACTTAAGGGGGAAGCTTATGATGTGGGGAGTGGAAAGAGGGCTCCATATGGACAAGAGGGAGAGGTTTTTTGTGTTTTGGTCCATGGCTTTCCCTTCTCTCCCGAGGGGGCTAGGGTTTTTTTCTTTGGGGGGGCCTGACCTAGACCCTCGTCATCACCCTTCTCTTCCTCGCCAGATGTCATCATACACCCCCTCCCTCCAGCCTCTTCCTCTCACACTCCTCAATTCCCTCTAGGTGAATTCGCCAACTCCACCTATCCTTTGTTGTCGCCTCTGCCACCTCCCCTGCGCACCTCAACAATGACTTCCACCACAGCTCGTCCGACCTCCGATACCACTCCGCAATCCACATAAGCAGATGACTACTGCATTCTCCTTCTCCCTCTCCTTGATCGATCGCTGACACCACTTCCATCCACGTAACAAACGATGCTTGGAGTCACGTCCCTCTCCTGCCCCAATGCCATCGCCAATCGTGGCGCGGTCCATGTGGCCCTGTAAGCAGCAGAGGCCACAGATCACCTCCGTTGCCACCTCTAATAGCAACATCGCACCGCCACCAGAACTCTGCCTCCCGCCTCTTACCACACGGCCACTGTTGTTGCCACCACGATCCCCTGCCATGCTTTGCCTCCCAGAGCCCTCTGGCATTTAAGCCCTCGCCCTCCATATGCTCCAGCACCGAGGCCAAGAGGGCGCAGAGATTGTCTCCTATGACGAATCCACACTTCACTCCGCTTCTGATCTAGGTCCCGCCTCTAAGGTCTTCTTCGTCACCTCGCTCAAGAGCGATTTTATAGTTGTCGACACAACACTCCATTCGGCCTCGCCAATCTAGTGCTCCATTCGGTCCCGTTGATCGTGATCTAGAGCTTCTCTCAGCTACGTCAACCCAGCACTCCTCTCAACCCTATCAACCAGACACCCAACTCATCTCTAATCAGCCATGCCATTTGGGCACTCTGACTTACCTCTATTCCAATCCAACACCCCTTCACAAGTCACCCTCCAACCAATTCATCCTAGCCAGTCAATAGCATGTTGGATAGTATGTGGGTTGCCAGAACACATAGAGCAACACATGACGTAGCGTGATCCCATGATATCTCCTATAGTACCATTTATGGATGATGTGACTCTCTAATATAGTGATGGGTGATGAGTGTTTTTGCAACTGTCACTTGCTCATATCAAATTAACAATTTATACTCAACTGAACCCCTTAACTTACACTAAGGTAGTATAGTAAAAGACTGGGTCATCTCTCTCGCGGAACTATTGGCAGGACATTTATTTACAGACAAGATCGAATGAAGGGGTCGTTTTAGGGGTTTTGTTTCTCTAAATCTAATGTAATAAATGAAATCCTAACTAACCAACAAAGACTAACTCACAGCATAATGTCACTCTACGCTATAAGGTTCCTTTCTACAAAAGAAATATGCATAAAGAAATTAACCAAATATACTATCTAACCATTGAAGATTTTCCTGCATCGCATTATCATGCTACGAAATAATAACATCTATCAATAGGCATGATATGAAAACAAATGGAATTGCAAGACATAAACTAAATTATGCAAGTGAACTAAATAAACATAAACATCAATTAACAAAACCTAATTATGTATAAAAGCTAAACTTGTGTCACGTTGTCACACTATGAGACAAGATAACAATCATGCATAATGAACTAAACAAAGTACCAAAACTAATTAACATGCATCATAAGTAAATAACAATAGATCAAACATGAAAGTAAGCTAACAACTAAACATTAAATAACCAAACAAGCATAAGAACTTAACTACAAAATTAAACAAAAACAACAAATAAATCCTAGTTAACCATTCCAATTCTCCGCAATCAACCACGAGAAGTGTTCTACCTGTCACACACAGAACCACCGAGGAAGAAATCTGCTGCCACTCAGAAAACCTCCTGACTTCGATGGATGACGACGTTACTGGTCGGAGATGCAATAGACAACGGTGGAAGCACAACTTCCCTCAGAGGAATGTCACTAAAGGGAACTCTACTGTGCGAAGGTAAATCTGGTAACACCAGAGGAACGCCTCCGATGATCACTGATGCGAGGCGGATCCACTGGATCAAAGGAAGCCTCTAATCAGTGGCAAAAACAGGTGCGGCTGGAAATCTAAGGAGGGGAAATGCCACTGCAGTGGAGATCCCTGCCTATGCATAGACCCGACCCCGGGTCGAGTCTGGCCCGGACCCGGCCCGGGCCCGTAATCGGGTCAACAGGCAGGTTGCCCGTTGACCCGGTTCGCCGGGTCGAACCGGAACCGGCCTGGCAACTTGTCGAGTCGGTTCCGGTTCAGCTGTTGTAAAATCGACGAATCATCGGTTAACCAGCGGTTTAGCCCGCCGGTTCAACCGCAAATTTTTTTTTTGTAACAGCTTGAACCGTCGGTTAACTGGCGGTTCATAGCCGTTGGAACCGACGGTTCATATCCATTGGGGGGGTTTTTTGGGTATTTTTTTCATCGGTTAGGATCATTTGATTTTTTTTTTATCAATGGTCATGATTTAGTGTCCGTTACTATCAAAACTCTATAAATAGAGAACTCATTTCATCATTTTCACACACATCTTCTCTACTCTTACTCTTAATCTCAATTTCGTATTCTCTACACGCTTTCGTTTTCAATTTTCAATTACAATGGAAGAAGGCCGCGGAGGTGCATCATCTCAAGCTCGGAAGGGAAAGCAAATAATGAATCTGTGGAAGGAGGACGTACATGTTAGGACCAAAAGTAGCTAGAGGGGGGGTGAATAGCTCGTCGCGTTCGCTCGGTGCTCGGCGTTGCTCGGCGTTGCTCGTTTCTTCAAGAATATGCAGCGGAAAATACAGAAACAAATACAACAACGCTAACACGATTGGTTTACTTGGTATCCACCTCACAAGAGGTGACTAGTCCAAGGATCCACACCACGCACGCACCCTCCACTATGAAAACACTCCTTTTCGATAACTACCGAGGGCGGAGAAGCCCTACAAGACTCTCAGTACAAGAAGAAAGGAAAGGGAAACAAGATACAAGCGCAAAGCTTACAATGAGTACAGAAAACCCTAACCCTAGCTTCTCTTCTTGCCTTTGATCCGCCTCTTGACTTGGAAAGCTTCCAAGATCCTTCAAGAACTGGCGATCTGATCTTTGAGAGCGCTGTGGAGGAGCTGGCGAGTAATCTGGAGTGAATCGGAGAAAACAATGCCGCAGCCATCGAACGCCTGCAGCTATAAACGATGCCAACGGTCGGATCCCGATCGATTCGAATGTTCCCAATCGATCGGGGAGGCTTTGGATCGATCCAGAGCGCCTCTGTTCTCTGGAAACGCGCCTGGATCGATCCATGGATCGATCCAGCGCTTATCGCGCGAAGCAGCCGCGTCCCAATCGATCCACTAATCGATTGGGACCTCTGGATCGATCCACGGATCGATCCAGAAGCTCTCTGTTCACTGGGACAGGTCTGGATCGATCCACTGATCGATCCAGCACTTGATTTTTGTCCAAAACCAAGTCCCAAACCTCCCAAACCAACATCCGGTCAACCTTGACCTGTTGGTATGTCATGCCTAGCATCTAGTCACTCCCTTGACCTGCTAGGACTCCCTTACCAAGTGTCCGGTCAATCCCTTTGACCCACTTGGACTTTTCTCTGTGCCAAGTATCCGGTCAATCCCTTTGACCTACTTGGACTTTTCTTTCATGCCAAGTATCCAGTCAATCCTTTGACCTACTTGGACTTCCCCACACTGGATTTTCCCTTGCCTGGCTTCACTCACCAGGACTTTCACCTAGCTTCACTTACTAGGGTTTTCCATCTGCCTAGCTTCACTCACTAGGACTTTCACCTAGCTTCACTCACTAGGATTTCCATCTGCCTAGCTTCACTCACTAGGACTTTCACCTGGCTTCACTCACCAGGATTTCAGCTTCACTCACTAGGACTTTCACCTGGCTTCACTCACCAGGATTTCCATCTTCCTAGCTTTACTCACTAGGACTTTCACCTGGCTTCACTCACCAGGATTTCCATCTGCCTAGCTTCACTCACTAGGACTTTCACCTGGCTTCACTCACCAGGATTTCCATCTGCCTAGCTTCACTCACTAGGACTTCCTTCTGCCTGGCTTCACTCATCAGGACTTTCATACTGCCTAGCTTCACTCACTAGGTCTTTCATTTTGCCTAGCATCCCAGTTAGGACTTCCCAGTCAAGTATCCAGTCAACCTTGACCTACTTGACTCTTCTTCAATCAATATCTTATTGTCAAACATCTAAACCCAAACCAAGACTCAGCTTGGTTACCCAGGTCAACCTTGACCTGAGGGATATTGCACCAACAATCTCCCCCTTTTTGATGTTTGACAATACCACAATAACACTTACAATCCCATATGTAAGTTAGGCTAATCCCATAGCCTCCTTCTTCATGCCACTAGGTAATGAAAGCATAAATTAAGCTCTTCATTCTCCCCCTAATAGGGCAAACTCCCTCTAGGTAATGAAAGCCTAACTTACTCCCTTTCATGAGTCCTTTCATTCTCCCCCTATGACCTTCCCATAGGTAATGAAAGCCTAAACTTTACCATACATTCTCCCCCTATTGGCACACATCAACCCATCGTTGGACACACATCAACCTATGCTCCAATTCTGGGCACACTTCAACAAATCCATTTGTTGAAGACTCTCCTCCTGAAGAGTTGCTCATCGTTGTTCACAACATCACTCGTTGTGATCAACACGATAATGAAGGTCCCATACCCTTCATTTATCCTTAACTTCTCCCTCAATGTAGACAACTACCCAAACTTGAGCATTATCTACCACTTGAGTGTCCACTTGAAATAATGAGGATATCCACTCCCCATTTCTCCCCATTTCAAGTTTAAATGCTCAACCTTGAGCAAGTTCACAACAGAAGGTTAACCACCTTCCAAGGTTCATGAAAAATAATTTTCATGTCTTTAAAGAGTCCCTCCCCCTAAAGACATGGTGGTAACTTCTGTCATTGCACCAACAATGACTTGGAATCCCTAAGCCTTTAGGAAACCCAAATTTTAGAAGTTTTGAGGTTTAAATGTTCAATATTTGAAACAACCTCAATCTAAACTTCTATTTAGTCTTCGTTAGCCAATCCATCCTTGTTTTCAACATGAAAACACCCTTTGTATGTATACAAATGTATTTAAGGGGTTTGGAATGGTTACCTAGACTCAAAGAGGTTCAAAGATGCTGAAATCAGGCCTTCCCATCCAAAACCAGCAACTTGGATCGATTGAAGTTGGGTTCCAATCGATTGAACCTTTCTGAATCGATCCACTGATCGATTCAGACTCCCTGGATCGATCGGCTGATCGATCCAGCGAGCTTCTGCTCGCGGGAATTGCCGTTTGAATCGATCCATGGATTGATTCAGGAACTCCAATCGATCCATGGATCGATCGGAGCTCTGATAGTTGCTGAAATTCCATTTCAGTCAACTTCAGAAACCCCTAGAAAATTTTTCAAAAATCTAAAAATTATGAAATTTCGTGTAGACATTATTTAGGGCGTTTACTATCACGGAAAAATAGTTTTCTATGAAAATACTTCATATTTTCAAAGATTGACACAAACTTGAGAACTTGCAAAAACTTTAGTGTTTTATTCAAGTTTGTGTCTAACTATTCAATGGTGATTACTATCAAAAGATAGCCTTCACCAAGGTTTTCCAAAATCATTTTGAAAACATTTTCAAAACCAATATCCCATCATGTTCCTTGGGCATAATGCACATGACTTGTACATTAGCTTTCCCAATGATGGGAAAACACATAACTATGTGTTTTGATGAATTTAAAACTCAAAAGAATGCACTAAATCAACATCTTGAGTTTTGTTCATCATCCTAACATCTCACTTGTATATAATATGGACAAAACACATACAAGTCACCTTATAGTCTTTGTGAGATGTAGATTTTGGTTTTTGCCCTAATCTAGGGATCATGCATATCTATCTAGGCATTTTAGAGATGTTAGACATCCACCTAGGATATCACTTGTCAATAAGTGTCGTTAAATGCCATTTGTCCTTAATTACAAGGAATTAAACTTAATGCATGATTATGTTATGGCACACATCAAAAGAAAATAATTTTCAAAAGAAAATATCCTATTACTACATGATGTATGAATGTCATGACATGGTATTTTTGGATTTTTCATAATGAGACATGAATGCAAAACTAGACATGATGTCATGGCATATTATGGGCAAACAATCATGGTAAGATTTAGCATAAATAAAATATACCTAGATTAACTATCTAAGTATCCTTAAAATCTTTGCTAAACTTACGACTTAAACCTAGATCGCTCTAAAGTGCTTCAAGAAAATGCCAAAACCTAAATTGGCATTTCTAATTTCCTTGATTAATGTATGCCAATTGAAAGTAAACATGTCCTCAAATGTTGGCATATTCCATTTTTCCACAAGAGTAGCACTTTTAAATTAAGGCTTAGTTTGCCTTTAATTTCCTAAGAACATACCAAAATCCCAACTTGGTAGTTCTTGTGTTTTCTCAAATTTGTGCCACTTTAAAATAAAATCAATACTTCTCCAATTTGGCACATTTTACTCTTTCAAGGAGTAAATAATAATTCCATTTCATTTTCAAAGGTTAACTAAAACCTTGAAAATGCTCCTTGAGTGTCAATTTCCTCAAAGTTGGGTTAACTACCCTTCTAATCGGAGTTGACACTCTCTAACCCATCTATGGGGTAGAGAAGATGCTCCTAGGAACCCAACACCTATTGGTGCTCCTTGGATGCTCTAGGTACTCACTAGGGATAACTTCCCTAGATACCTTCCTAGTGACCTTGTTGGGCTTCTTAGAAGCCTTGGTCACATTTTCTAGGTCAATTCTAGGGATAGCCTCCCTTGTAACCTTGTTCGTGACTTTCTTAGACTTCTTAGAAGTCTTAGTCACTTTGGTTGCAAAGATACTTCTAGGGATATCTTCCCTTGTATCCTTGACTTGACCTCTAGACTTAGGGTTCGTTCCATAACTATATGGAACCCTATGATAACTAGGCACATCCTTCTTAGCTTTTGGTTTGTATCCAAAACCTTTATGGCCATTGGATGGCTTTGATTTTCCTAAACCTAAGTTATGCTCACTTTGCCCTAATAGGATATTTTCCATCATTTTTAGGGTCTTCTCCATTTTATCAAGTCTTGACCTCAAGACTTGATTTTCTCTCACTAAGTCCTTAGTATTTGATCCATAAGCATTTTTGTTTCTAGGCTTGTATCTAAAATCCTTAGAGTTTTCGCCTAGATTTTTACCTACAATCCTAGCCTTAGGTGTAGTAGTTTTAGCATGAAAAGCTATATGTTTTTCTTTAACACTATCATGCTTTCTATTTTCATGGTAAATAGCATTAAAATGATATAAATTTGAACTATCATGCTTTTTACCATAATGTAAAGGAGTAGGCTCAATAAATGTTACCTTCTTCTTTACCTTAGAGGCTCCCCCTTGACTAGAGCTTCCTCCATGAGCCTTGACCATCTTCTTCCCCTTGGGGCATTGACTTCGGTAATGCCCTTTTTGTTGACACAAGAAGCACACAATGTGCTCCTTGCTCTTCTTTGTCCCGGGGGTGGTCTCCTTGGGCTTCTCCTTGCCCTTTTGTGTCACTTGACCCTTTTTCTTGGCCAAGTTGGGACACTTGCTCTTGTAGTGCCCACTTTCCCTACACTCAAAACATATTATATGATTTTTATTTTTAATTGAAACATTTATACCTTCTTGCATAGGGATAGCACTTGCTCCTCCATTTGATATTTCTTGAATTTCGGAGGTGGCACTATCTTCTTCTTCTTCACTTGACCCGGATGTAGAAGCTTCTCCTTCTTCTTGATCCGGCGTCACCAAGAATTGCTCCCCCTCAATCCTAGAGGTGGAGGCTTCATCATTTTGAACATGAAACAAGGAGTATGCTCCCTCCTTGTTCCCTTCGGTGCATTCCCTTGAGGATGAAGCTTCTTGGATTTCCTCTTCTTTGGAGGTTGAGCATCTATCAACCTCGGAATCCTCCTCTTGGTCTTGATCCAATGAGTCGCCCTCTTTGGATTCTCCTTGATTTGATACAGTGGAGGGGATCTCATGAATTCTTGCCAATTTGCTCCAAAGCTCCTTAGCATCTTCAAACTCTCCAATTTGTTCCAAGATGTTGCTTGGCAATAAATTGACCAAAAGCTTGGTCACTTTGTCATTGGCCTCACATCTTTGGATTTGGTCTTTGCTCCACTTGCTCCTTTTGAGTACTTTGCCCTTGGAATTTGTGGGAGCTTCAAAACCTTCCATGAGAGCAAACCATTGCTCTATCTCCATCATAAGAAAATTTTCGATTCTTGATTTCCAAGAATCGAAGCTTGTAGATGAATATGGTGGAGCCACCCTTGTGTCAAATCCAAGTCCATCTTGGAATTGCATCTTGAAGTTGAGCTTGATAGAATCTTGAACTTGAAGAATTTGCTCCTACTTCTTCACCCTCTAGTTTTTCTTGTTATACTTGACCCTTCCGGCGATGATTCCGGTGAAGAGCGGCCTTGCTCTGATACCACTTGTTAGGACCAAAAGTAGCTAGAGGGGGGGTGAATAGCTCGTCGCGTTCGCTCGTTGCTCGGCGTTGCTCGTTTCTTCAAGAATATGCAGCGGAAAATACAGAAACAAATACAACAACGCTAACACGGTTGGTTTACTTGGTATCCACCTCACAAGAGGTGACTAGTCCAAGGATCCACACCACGCACGCACCCTCCACTATGAAAACACTCCTTTTCGGTAACTACCGAGGGCGGAGAAGCCCTACAAGACTCTCAGTACAAGAAGAAAGGAAAGGGAAACAAGATACAAGCGCAAAGCTTACAATGAGTACAGAAAACCCTAACCCTAGCTTCTCTTCTTGCTTTTGATCCGCCTCTTGACTTGGAAAGCTTCCAAGATCCTTCAAGAACTGGCGATCTGATCTTTGAGAGCGCTGTGGAGGAGCTGGCGAGTAATCTGGAGTGAATCGGAGAAAACAATGTCGCAGCCATCGAACGCCTGCAGCTATAAACGATGCCAACGATCGGATCCCGATCGATTCGAATGTTTCCAATTGATCGGGGAGGCTTTGGATCGATCCACGGATCGATCCAGAGCGCCTCTGTGCTCTGGAAACGCGCCTGGATCGATCCATGGATCGATCCAGCGCTTATCGCGCGAAGCAGCCGCGTCCCAATCGATCCACTGATCGATTGGGACCTCTGGATCGATCCACGGATCTCTGTTCGCTGGGACAGGTCTGGATCGATCCACTGATCGATCCAGAGCCTGGATCGATCCACTGATCGATCCAGCACTTGATTTTTGTCCAAAACCAAGTCCCAAACCTCCCAAACCAACATCCGGTCAACCTTGACCTGTTGGTATGTCATGCCTAGCATCTAGTCACTCCCTTGACCTGCTAGGACTCCCTTACCAAGTGTCCGGTCAATCCCTTTGACCCACTTGGACTTTTCTCTGTGCCAAGTATCCAGTCAATCCCTTTGACCTACTTGGACTTTTCTTTCATGCCAAGTATCCAGTCAATCCTTTGACCTACTTGGACTTCCCAACACCAGATGTCCGATCATCCTTGATCCATCTGGATTTTCCCTTGCCTGGCTTCACTCACCAGGACTTTCACCTAGCTTCACTCACTAGGGTTTTCCATCTGCCTAGCTTCACTCACTAGGACTTTCACCTGGCTTCACTCACCAGGATTTCCATCTGCCTAGCTTCACTCACTAGGACTTTCACCTGACTTCACTCACCAGGATTTCCATCTGCCTAGCTTCACTCACTAGGACTTTCACCTGGCTTCACTCACCAGGATTTCCATCTGCCTAGCTTCACTCACTAGGACTTTCACCTGACTTCACTCACCAGGATTTCCATCTGCCTAGCTTCACTCACTAGGACTTTCACCTGGCTTCACTCACCAGGATTTCCATCTGCCTAGCTTCACTCACTAGGACTTCCTTCTGCCTGGCTTCACTCACCAGGACTTTCATACTGCCTAGCTTCACTCACTAGGTCTTTCATTTTGCCTAACATCCCAGTTAGGACTTCCCAGTCAAGTATCCAGTCAACCTTGACCTACTTGACTCTTCTTCAATCAATATCTTATTGTCAAACATCTAAACCCAAACCAAGACTCAGCTTGGTTACCCAGGTCAACCTTGACCTGAGGGATATTGCACCAACAGTACATTCAATCCACAGATGATGAGATTGAGCATCTTCCAAATCTGACATCCAAAACACAAAGAAGTACCAATGTAATTACTTCTAAGGTTCGGGAACTTCCTCCTCTAAAGTCTTCTATTTTACTAAACATTTTGAGAAGGTCACTCTTCCGTCGGGAGAAATGCGTGCAAAATGTAAGCACTGCAATGCTTCCTACAAATTCCAAGCTGGCGGTAGCTATGGGTTGTTAAAACGACATATAGAAACGAAGCACCCGACGGAATATGGGCTCGACCGTTCTCAAATACAATTATCAAGATTTTCTTCAACTAGCGGTAGTACCGATTCCGGTTTATTTTTATATTCGGATAATAAATTAAGACGATCATTAGCTAAATTTGTTTCCGTAGAATATCTTTCTTTTAGTTTTGGATCTAAATGCACATTTGAAGATTTTTGTAAAGAATTTCTTAATTCATGTGCTAAACGTGTTCCTAGGACTACACTTACTCGTACAATTAAACAATTAGTAAAACAAGGAAAAAAGAATTTAATTGATGAATTTAGTAAAATAGATAATAAAGTTTCTTTATGTTCCGATATTTGGAGTGATCATTGGCAAACACATTCGTATATGGGTGTGACTTGCCATTGGATCGATAACTCTTAGAACATCCAAAAAAGATTGTTAACTTATAGAGTTTTTGATGAATCATATAATGCTCATAACATCGCTCAATTATTATGTTTAATTTTAGAAGAATATGGCTTAACTCATAAAATATTTTCAATATCATTAGATAATGCTAGTTCTAATACTGCATG
The DNA here is from genome assembly GCF_018446385.1 of Zingiber officinale. Lineage (NCBI taxonomy): Eukaryota > Viridiplantae > Streptophyta > Magnoliopsida > Zingiberales > Zingiberaceae > Zingiber > Zingiber officinale. The sequence continues at coordinate 95,891,324 of NC_055988.1, read as the reverse complement.
TATAGATATCTAAATTTATTTGTCAACCTATTATTGGTGGTTTATTTTTTCATATTCGTTGTGTATGCCATGTTTTAAATTAAGATGATTTAAAAAGTTTAGAAAGTTATATTAAACCAATTAGAATTTTAATTTCTTATTTATGGTCTCATCCATCTATAATGAAATAATGGGGTAGGTTTTGTAAAATTAATGGAATGAGACCTAAAAAATTTTCACGTGATGTACCAACATGTTGGAATTCAACATACCAATTATTACAAGATTCATTTCAATACAAAGAATTATTATATTCATTTTTACACAAAATACTATAATACTAATATATATTTATTTTCATAACAATGGAATATTTGTAGTAGTATTTGTGAAATTTTAAAAGTATTTAATGATGCAACCAAACAACTTTCCGGTGTTTATTATCCCACTGCTCAATTAGTTTTAGAAAAATTTTCTAATATAGTATTAATTTTAAATGAACATATTAATAATGAATATTTATCTCCTTGCATCTTAGCTATGAAAACTAAATGGGAAAAATATTTTTATTTAATTCCTGAAATTTATTTAATTGCATTTGCTTTAGATCCTAGATTTAAATTAGAAGCTTTACAAGAAATGTTAACTTTATATTATGACGCTTTAATTCCAATTAAAGATTCTTCTTCCCCTGATCCAGTTAATATTATATATAATGTTAGAATTTATTTATATGATATTTATAATCAATATTATGAAAAGTATGGAACACAAATTAATATTTCAAAAATACAACAAATTACTAGTAGTAATTTAAACTTACAAAAGCAAACTCTTATTAAAAGAAAGGACAAAATGTCCACGAGGATCCTCAAGTTCCACACAAAAACTTGAGAATTATTTTATGACTTCTTTTTATTTTAATGAAGCAAATAGCAAAAATTTTGATATCTTAAAGTGATGGTCACAGAAGGCTCAAAGCTTTCCCGTCCTCCCCGTGATCGCCAAAGAAATATTAGCTTGTCCAGTATCAACTGTTGCTGTGGAGTAGACATTCAGTGTCGGCGGTAACATATTAGATGAACGATGATCAACTTTATCTTCTAACTCATTGGAAGCCCAAGCATTACTGGACGATTGGACCAGAGCGAAGAAAAGAATCCAAGGAATGCAACTTTCAGATGACGAAGTTGAAGATTTTGATACTGAAGGAACAAATACGACAGGAACAGGAAATGGAAGTGAGTGAAAATGTAAAAGGATAAAAATGTAAAAGAACTACATGGGCTTTGATTCCCCTAAAGGGATACGTAGGCAACTTAAATAAGTGCAAGCCCTTTTTCCAATAAATTTTAATTTTTAATTTTTAATTTTTAATTTACAATTTTTAATTTTTAATTTTTAATTTTTAATTTTTAATTTTTAATTTTTAATTTTTAATTTTTTTTAACATAATAATCTTGAACTGTGGCGAACTGTGATGAACTGTGACCAACAGTGAACCGAACCGTGAACCGGCGGTTCCGAACCGTGAACCGGCGGTTCCGAACCGTGAACCGTAATCGTCTTGGGTGGTTAAGGTTAAGGGTCGACATGTCTGGAACCGTCGAACCGGCAGTTCTGAACCGTCGAACCGTCGTTTCTGAACCGTGGTCAGGTCTACCTATGCAAACCACACCGACGAGGATACCCAACTGGAGTTGATGATGGAGATGGGATATAGCTCGCAACCAGCCGGTAGCTTCCTCGACCTTCTTCACCGTGCCCGGTAGAGGAAGCCCGACTGGAATACAAGATGGATGAAGGACTGCACCGGAGGAACGCCTCTGGCTCTGCCCTAGGGACATTTCGATGCTGCTCTGCAAATGTCACCATCATTGCCTTCACACGAATCGCTCGGGAGAAAGGAAGGGGGCGCCGACATAGGGAAGAAGAAGAAATGTCGTGCACAGTAAACCCCTAAGCCGAGCCAATTTTGCACTATTCGTGATTTTCACCTTTTAAACCTCTCTTGAAACCGAACCAATTTCTTTAGTCTTCAATTGAACCGAACCAAAGCTTTAGGGTCTTCTTAATTGGGCTTTGAATGAGGCTTTAAATTTGGACTCCTCCTCCTCCCAACCGTTGGCAAGTGAACCCAAACCAAGACTTGATCAAATCAGTGTTCCTCCTCTCAATTATTGTCTCCCTCAATTCTTGCAAAATATAATATAATTAAATAATATCTAAAATATCCATAAAATATACAGGAATTGAGATGAAGACTACAAAATATCCAAACTCATGAAATGCAATAAAAACCTAGTATTGAATACAAGAGATGATAAAAACATCAAGTTATAACAATAAAATCAAGTGTCCAAATGTCAGCTATCAATGGGATACCCTCTTTACTAGGATAAGACATTCTATCAGAAGCACAATCTCTGCTAATAATCGCGGATGTGACATCCACTTCTTCATGTTATAAAAGGAGCTCATCCTCGCAAACTAAGGTACGAGCACGCCTCCATATTCACATACATCCATTTCCATCTAACTATTGTCTTCTCCATTTCTCCCCTATCAAAGACTAACTTAAGCGTCAGAGTGGATAAGCTGGGGTACATCCGACCTCCATTCTACCCCCCCCCCCCCCCCCTTCTTCACTCTTTTATTTATCACAGGCGATTCAACCCTCCTTGTAGGCTAAGCAACTTCCTTTTACAACTTCGCAGGCATCTCTGGTAGCCCCACCTTCCTCCTAGTCATGGTGACTTGGTCAGCATCAGTGACACCTCACTGATGGCTCACTGAGGCCAAACAGGATAGTAATTTTCATGCGGGCTAACAAGAAAGGAGATTGGAGGAGAATGCAAGAAGAGAAACTGAAGAAAACAAAGAGAAATCTTTCGTTTTCTAGATTTTACCAAAAAAGAAAAGTTTATAAAGAATAGAGGATGATTCCTCAAACAACTAAATAAATATTTATATAAACTCCACACCCATAGACACATAGACACTACAAAAAAATAAGGGTTTAGCAGCGGTTTTTCAAGGCCTATACCAGCGGTTTACGACTGCTGCTAACCCTATTGCACCGGTTACAAAACCGGTGCAGGTGTTGGCGACGCTAAATGCAACCGAAACGGTAATACTGACCGGTGGTTTAAACTTATAAACCGCTTCTAATGCTTACCAATAGCAGCGGTCATAAGGTGGACCTTTAGGAGCGGTTAGTAACCGCGTATATAGATCAATATGGGTCGCCTTAAGGCGGACCTTTAGGAGCGGTTAGTAACCGATTCTGAAGGTCAACTTTTACAAATAGTTAAAACCAGTCTTATAACTTACTTTGCAATTTAAAAATGACTTTTTAGAAGTGGTCTAAAACCGACACAAAAGGATGATTTATTAGAGGCGGTTGTAAACCATTTTAGAAAATAGTCGTTTAGATGCGGTTGTAACCGATCCTATAGGTTTATTATACAACAGTGACACTATCTATAGGAGCGGTTTTAAACCGCCTCTAAATATACAGAATTACCATATTTAAAAATGCTTTTATATCATATTGTACCTATAAATTTCCAAAATGAATGCTCAATTTAAATTAATTGATAATATTAATATTTCAATGCACAAATCTAATTTATATTCATAACACAATTTGGATTACCAAATAAACAAGTCATATTCATATTTAAGTTCAAAATATTCATAACATACATTTAACACCACACTATACCACTAATACAATCCTTTCTTTAATTCCCAAAATATATAGAAACTTCAATAACAAGTTTTCTCCGCCAATAAAGCATCAAAAGCCATTTGCTTCAAGCGACAAAAGGCATTTGCTCCAACCTTCAATAGCAACCTTCAAAAAAATGCAAACTTCAAATAATGCAAAGACATATAGAAGGGAAAAAGACATAAAAGACTATATAGCTATAAAGAATGATGAATACCCTTGCGACTTTAGTGATCAAAGTAAGAATATAGTTTTTTGCTTCATAACATTAGCAATAGCCTTTTTAAAGATTCATAACATCATGTTAACCTAAAATGACTAGCATATGACCATTTTCGAGAAGAACAAGCAATCTATTCATATGTTTGGCCAATCCAACTATTTAGTAGTTGGAAAAAAAATACAATACAGGATGAAATAGAAAATTTAGACAAGATCAAGGCACAAAGTAGCTATACATGGTCTTCATAAACTACTTTAACTCGTTCAATGCTTATCTAGTCAAGGTTGTGAGATATGATATTGCAGATCTACAAGATTTCCATCATCAACAAAACTCAATATGAACCATGAAATATCCAAGTTAAATTCTATAAGGAATAAACAACTTTTTTAGATTTTTAGAGAGACCATGGTAAAGGATATCTCATTGTAGCACCTGTATAGAGGAAGTAGTCTGTAGTTTAATATCTCAAGGAGCAATATAGACATTCCAGGCTTGTTCAAAAAAGATAATGATCGTTGGGTCAAATTCTGCAGATACAAAAAATAAAGTTATAAAAGAGCACATTGTTCTAGTATATTGCTAGCAAGCAAATAATGTAAATTTATCAATTAGGTAAGGTTTTTTTTTCGGTTGAACAATTCAATTTCCTGAACCAGTACAGCAGAGGTCACTTCAGTGAGGTAAATTTTCACAGTTAGCAGCTCCAATCAGAGCTATCATACATAGCATTTCAATTAAGTTGAGAGATGATCAAGATTGATGCAATAACCAAAGCAAGATTTGATCTTACTGCTTAAGAAGCCAGAAAAGGCATCGCACTAAGCAATTAACATCAGCCAAAATCATACTTTGAGACTTTAATGAAGTCATACTTTACGACTTTAATGACTATATACTAACTTGATAAAATAGTAAACTTATAGAGTCACAAAATGGAGTTTGACCTTGAACCTAATTCAAAATTTAATTGTTTCCAGTTTAATTGTGATAAACAAGATGAGCTGCTAAAACTTCATCTTAACAAAAACATTTGTATTTAAAAATTTCTAACCTGTCTAGTTATTATCTGATTCTGGTGATGGGGAGGATCTACATCTATTTCCTTCCGCAGTTGATGAAACTTGTTATTGCATAATATTTGTAAGCATAGCTGCCATCTACCAAAATAAATAAATTTGCTATCATGTACTTAACTATACAAATAATTTTAAACAAATTCTTTTATTTTATTAATGTTATTACCTGTGTCGGTAATGATTCAGGTCCATGAGAACCTCCAGCACTACCCGACATCATACTGAGCATTACCCGTGCAAAATTTTGGAATTGATCATTTTCTTTCATTTGTCTTTTCATCTGCTCTATTTCCATTTGTCGTTGTGCTTCTCGCAACTCCATATCTTTAATTTTCTCTCCCATTTCCTTAAATTTGTCCGTCATATCTGAATTAGAGTGATAGTCTTGCCAATACATTGAGCTACGTTTACATAGCTCTGGGAACACTTGACTAGGCAGCGCACCAGCTCCTAAACATCGTACCCGACCAGAATGCTCGGGTCCAAAAACCTCACTATATATTGAATAAAATTAAAGTTGAACCATTTGCAATAGCTTTTACAAAAATGAAATGAAATTAAAAAAATATTATTACCGAAATGTCTCCTCATGGACTTCTATTGGTTGTGTTCCTTCAGGTTTATCTTGAAGGTGACGATCCACAGTCTCTTTAAGTAAATTCTAACAAGAAAATAAATTGTTAATAGAATAAAAAAATATTTAAAAGTCGACTTAAAAAGTGAAATATATTATTACCTCAATTCGTATTGCCTCGTCATCAATAGGGGCGCCTCCTTTCTTTCTACTTCTTCGACTCAATTGTTGTATTTCAATACGACTCGGTTTTCTTCCATTTTCTTGAGACTAACAGGATAACAAATCCACATTTAGCACCAAATATTAATAGCATAAATTCTTCTATTTGCATAACAACTTATACTTCTAATTTGCAAATTCCATCAAAAACTAACTATATACATTACATTGCTTGTAATCAATTTCTAGAATCTCATAAAACCTTGGAACTTCAAGGATAAGAGCATTAAAGTGTAAAACAGTAAATAAGCAGTGTGAAACTAACTGTAAGAAAGAAAAGAAATAATTTTGATTCTTACAAATTTATATTCCAATGATGGAATATTAGTGTGTCCTTGTGCATGAGTCCCTTTCTTTTTGTTCGCATTTTCTCTATTGATCTTTGAAGTTTTCTGGCACAAAAATTTATAAGGAAATTATAACATCCATAACCATATATAAAAACCTATTAATACTAGTTGTACCTCGGTAGACTTCCAATAGTTACATAAAATCTCCCATGTTTGAAGTGTCAACCCATGAGGAATGGGTTGTATAGCAACAAGCTCTTCTAGTGGAGTATTTGAATCATAAGATGTAGCTTTCACTTCAGTCCTCCACCGTCTCCACGCAGCCCCCATCATTTGCATTATAACTCTTCTATGGCAATTGGAGATGCAGAAACGTGCCTATAAACATAAAATAAAATATGTACATGCTTTAAATTCATAATTGAAATTATGATCTTGTAAACTTACAGTAACAAGTTTCCATGCATCATTCAAGCAATTTGTCGGCATTTTTCTCCAATCTAAAAAGCTCAGCGGCAACACAACTCCATTCCGTGCAATAGTCCCAATATAATTTGCAAGAGTCGGTTGTAGATCACCGTAAGGCTGTCCCCTTTCATTGAATTTCACTACCAGCATATGATCGGGATGTAATGCATGAATATCTCTCATAATAGTCTTTCCACGTTTTCTTTTCTGAGCTTGGGATGAAGGCATGATCTCATTTTCATCTGAAAAATATAATTTTCACTTAGTATTGCAAGAAATAATTTTCTATTCATATCCAAAAACATTTTTCACCTTGCTCATTAACCTCCTCATTTTGTAGCTCTAATGGTGAATGAGATGTTGTGTCTTGTGATTCATTTTCATGATCAACTCCTCTGTTACTTGAATCTTCTCTTGTAGATCGTCTTTGGCTATTTTGTATTAGCTTTCGCATTCTTTTGTTTGCCATTTTTGAAAGTTACCTACAAATCACAATATAGAAATATGAATGAAGTTTGAAGTGTAAAATCTGAAATTGTCATAAAATGTTCAAGCATAATAACAAAAGAGAACAAATTTTCTGCATTAAAAAAACATCTAGATAATTGACTCAGGTATCAATAACAAAAGAGAAACAATGTTCCACATTAAAAAACACAAGGAATGAATTGTATTAGTCAAAATGAATAACTCTAGTAGTTGTAAGAAAAGATTTCTGTCAAAAAAAATTTTAATCTAGTTGAAGTGGTCGGAGACCTACTTGAGCTGAAAATCACTACAAACAATAGCATAAATAGAGAAAACTTTAGACCTTGTATCATCAATGACATGAATGACATGAAGACTTTAGACCTTGTATCATCAATCACTACAAGTATTATCAATGACATGAAAACTTTAGACCTTGTACACCATATATTCGTTTCAAACTATATCACAAAATAAGGAAAAAAAACTAAAACAGAAGCTCTAACAACCAAAACTACATCAAAGCTGATAAAAGTAACTGCAAAACAATGCTAATAAAGAGTGCTACAAGGATATTTGTATACTTCTCAAATTCCATAAAAAAGTATCAAGAACATTGCTAGTGATTTTGTCTCGGCATTGCTCAAACATCCTTTGCCTTGAACTGCCTATATCAAGAGATTCATCCCTTTGACAAAACCCATAAAAAAAACCCTAAACAAATTCCAAAAGCAAAAGCCTTTACCTGCAAAGAGTTGAAGGATCAAAGATAGGGCAAAGAGAGGTTGAAGTATAAAAACCCTAACAACAGATAGGATTCGAAAATAGGTCTAATAATCTGTAAAAGGCTTCCAAAATCAATATTAAGCAACATAATAAAAAAATTGGAATCAGCGGCGGAAGGAATCAGCGGCGGAAGGAAGAGGCGGTGGAATGAATCAGCGGCGGAAGGAAGAGGCGGAGGTTATGCTAGCTACGTACCTGGGAGGAGATGGAGGTTCCTTGCTGTGTGACTAGAAGAGGCGGAGGTCGGAGGCTAGTCGACGATGGGATGAAGGTGAGTGTGTTTGTGGAAGAGTGGAAGACGACGCGACTTTAGTAATCGGTAGAAAATAGGGAATAATGGGAGGGGAGGGAATTAATAGCGGGAATGTGAAATTTGGGTGGTGTGTAAGGGAAATTAATATCAAGTCTTATTTTTATTGTATTAATATTAATATTTTATTTAATTAATTTAATTTATTAAAAAAAATTTAAAAAATAGGGAATATAAATTATGTTAAGGCAATGGAAATTTTGATTAAAATTTTGAAATGGGGAGGAAAGTGATAAATTATAAAATTTGACACGGATTTGATAGTTTCGGAATTATTCAAGTTTCGACCCTAAAATACACAGTCTAGATTCTTTTTCAGAGCCGAGGAAAGTATTAGATAGGAATCATAAATAGGTCGAATCCTCTGTAGAAGGCTTCCAAAATCAATAAGCAACATAATAAATAAAAACTTGGAAACAGTGATGGAAGGAATCGACGACGATAGCTAGGTCAAATAGTGTACCTTGAAGGAGGAGGAGCTTATGCTAGCTGCGTACCTGGGAGGAGACGGAGGTTCTCCTAGCTGTGTAACTGGAAGGAGGAGACTGAGGTCGGAGGCTCGTCGTCGGCAATGGGATGAATCCGATCGACGAAACAGGACACAACAGCGGGCACAGCAGCAGCGACGAGGGTAGAATCGCGCGGTAGGAAATAGCGGGAGTAAGAAGAGGGAAGGAGATATAGCGGGAACGTGAAATTTTGGGTATTTAGGGTGTTATTTGAGTGAGGAAAAATAATATAAAGTCTTATTTTTATTTTATTAAAATTAATATTTTATTTAATTAATATTTTAAATAAAATTAAATAAAAATAATGACAATTAAAATGGTTAATCGATTTTTGGTTTAAACTTGATGTGGTACGGTTACACAATCTTCTTGACACTATTATTTTTCTTTTTAAATAGAAAATATAATAGTAACACTAATAATATCTAATAACAAATAAATTGATAAAAATATGAATTATCATGAAAAATAAAAATTGTAATTATCAATTTTGGGTGTTGTTTGAGTGAGGAAAATTAGTATAAAGTCTTATTTTTATTATTTTAAAATTAATATTTTATTTAATTAATATTTTAAATAAAATTAAACAAAAATAATAACAATTAAAATCGTTAATCGATTTTAGGTTAAAACTTGATGCGGTACGGCAACACAATCTTCTTGACACTATTATTTTCTTTTTAAATAAAAATGTAATAATAGTACTAATAATGTCTAATAACAAATAAATTGATAAAAATATGAATTATCGTGAAAAATAAAAATTATATTTATCATATTTAATAAAATTAAATAAAAAGAATAATAATAACAATAAAAAATAGGGATGTAAATAATTAAGGACACTATCGCATGTAATTAAAAAAATAATCCAGATTTGTTTCCTATGATTTTAATATGAATTGTAACGAGGTTAGATTTGATACAAAAATAAAGTTGTAAAAAACGTAAAAAATTAAACAACTTAAAAAAAACTTAAATTAATTTAAAAAATTTAAAAAACGTAAAAAAAAACTCTATGTTATTGCAGATGAAGTATAATGAAATTATAAAGAAATTTTATAAAGAAATTATAAAAAAAAAACTCTTGCATTAAATTAAGTATAAAGAAAATTGCTTCTTTATGGCTAACGTGTTTCACCAAATGAAGATCATAAAACTCTATGCAATTGCAGATCCCACTAATTTCTGATATGCATTGTCTAATACAGTCACTCATTAGACAATGTGCTATGTTTTGAAATTGAATCGTGGCTTCATCAGCACTTCATTAGAGTTCTTGTTATATTAACTCCTAGCTTGGCTGGCTGTAAACTCATAATATCTTGAACTGTCACTAGAAACCTTTGTGAATCAAGTCCCTACATATGCAGAATTAGTGGGAATGTACTAATCTCTTCCAATGGGTCTTAATGCAGTTAATGGGATGACAAAACTTTAGTGGGATGCATTAGCAGAATTATGTGCCAAATGCAGTTTCAGAATAGGAATGCAGTTTCAGAAATCAGAATGACACTAATAAAATATGCAGGAATTTTTCAGGATGACACTAAAATATGCAGTTTCTTAAGTCAAATGCCAAATGCAGTTTCAGAAATCAGAATGGCACTAAAATATGCAGTTTCTTAAGTCAAATGCCAATTGCAGTTTCAGAAATCAGAATGGCACTAAAATATGCAGTTTCTTAAGTTCAGATATGCAGGAATTTTTCAGGCTTGAGTCTGAATCTGCATTTTGAACTGATTCTCAAATCTAGAAATTCTGAATGACACTGCATATTTTCTGAAATTACCTTAGATTCTGAATTGTTAAAACTACCTTCATAGTCTGAATCTGCATATCAATTCAGAATTTCCAGATTTGAGAATTCAGTTCAAAATTTCAGATTTGACATTTCTTTAAAAAAGTGTCATTTTCTTAAACTCAAAGCTGATTCTGCAATGAAAAGGAGGAAGAGATCAGAAAAGCTGAACTAAGGAATTCAAATTCTGCATTTTTCTGTTGCATTAGCAGTTTCAGTGGGATGCATTAGCAGAATTATATGCCAAATGCAGTTTCAGAAAAGGAATGCAGTTTCAGAAATCAGGATGCATTAGAAGGATTATGTGCCAATCTACTTACTATTAGGTTTGGTTTGCTCTTGATTTCAGAAATCAGATTAAAACTGTATGATCTTACAGTACCAAAATGTTGTTAACTAATTGGTGTTGTGTAGAGATGTTGAGATTTTCATGGTTTAAAGCATGGAATTTCAGTGGATGTAATTTCAAAAACCTGTGGCAGCTTAACTTAGCAGCATTTTTCTGTTGCATTAGCAGTTTCAGTGGGATGCATTAGTAGACTTATATGTCAAATGCAGTTTCAGAAAAGGAATGCAGTTTCAGAAATCAGGATGCATTAGCAGATTATGTGCCAATCTGCTTACTATTAGGTTTGGTTTGCTCTTGATTTCAGAAATCAGATTAAAACTGTATGATCTTACAGTACCAAAATGCTGTTAACTAATTGGTGTTGTGTAGAGATGTTGAGATTTTCATGGTTTAAAGCATGGAATTTCAGTGGCTGTAATTTCTGAAACTTGTGGTAGCTTAACTTAGCTGTAATTTCTGCATTTTTCTATTGCTGAAGCTACTGATTCCATGAGACAGTGTGAAAGAAATCAGAATTCAGAAATTAGAATTGAGCTTCATATAATGTTTGGAATTCATTAATTGCATAGTTTAGTTCTTGCACACATTCATCCAAATGGCACAAAGGTAACTCAACAGCAGCAACATTTTGTAAACATGCTTCTCAATTCCTGAATTGCAATTTCTCAAAAACAACATTCAGAAATCAGAATTCAGGTTCCAATTCCTGCATTCATCTTCCTAAAGATAGTTTCAACATAACGAACGACAATACAAAAATCAGCTAAAGCTTTCATCATCTGTTTCATTGTTCACAACTGGAAGAACATCAACTATTGAGCCCTCTACATCAGTTCTAATTAATTCAACATCAACTCTATTTACATCACCTAATATCAATTCTATATTAGAAAAATTATTATGAATAAAATGCATCATATCCATATCATCTTCATTGCCCATGTTGTATGTATCTCTTGGTGTGTGACGAATGGCACAGTACCAATCCTCCTCCTTTGGATCACGAACATAATAAACCATTTGAGCTTGCGTAGCCAAAATAAAAGGTTCATGTTCCTCACGTTCTCCTGTATGTATCAAGCGTGAAAAATTTAGCATTGAAAATCCAAATGGATCAATTTTGAAACCTGTAGCAGTGTTAACCCAATCGCATCGAAAAAGAACAATTCGTCCACGACCACCATAATCAAGTGAGATGATATCAGTTAGTCGACCATAATAGATTGACTCATGATCATCATTATCATGCATCGCCTGCACCATAACTCCGCTATTCTGCACCTTTTTGTTTTTTTCAGATTCCACCGTGCAAAATGCAAACCCATTTATGTTGAACCCATGATAACTAAATGCTACTGGATTTGGACCACGCGAAAGCACCCTAAGATCTAAGTCATCGATGTTGGTGCAACATCCCTCAGGTCAAGGTTGACCTGGTTGACCAAGCTTGAGTCTTGGTTTGGGTTTCGATGTTTGACAATGCAAGGTTGATTGAAGAAGAGTCAAGTAGGTCAAGGATGACCGGATACTTGACTGGGAAGTCCTAACTGGGATGTTAGGCAGGAGAAAAATCCTAGTGAGTGAAGCCAGGTGAAAGACCTAGTGAGGGAAGCTAGGCAATTGGGAAGTCCTAGTGAGTGAAGCTAGGCAGGAGGAAAATCCTGGTGAGTGAAGCCAGGTGAAAGACCTAGTGAGTGAAGCTAGGCAATTGGGAAGTCCTAGTGAGTGAAGCTAGGCAGGAGGAAAATCCTAGTGAGTGAAGCCAGGTGAAAGACCTAATGAGTGAAGCTAGGCAATTGGGAAGTCCTAGTGAGTGAAGCTAGGCAGGAGAAAAATCCTGGTGAGTGAAGCCAGGTGAAAGACCTAGTGAGTGAAGCTAGGCAATTGGGAAAGTCCTGGTGAGTGAAGCCAGGCAAGAGAAATCCAGATGGGTCAAGGTTGACCAGACATCTGGTGAGAGTCCAAGTAGGTCAAAGGGATTGACCGGATACTTAGCACGAGGAAGAAAAGTCCAAGTAGGTCTTAGGGAGTGACCGGATACTTGGCAAGAAGAGAAAAGTCCAAGTGGGTCAAAGGGATTGACCAAACACTTGGTGAGAGAGTCCTAGCTAGTCAAGGGTGACCGGATGCTAGGTCTTATGTACCAACAAGTCATGGTTGACTGGATGTTGGTTTAGGGGGCTTTAGACTTGGTTTTGGGCAAAAACCAAGATCTGAATTGATCAGCCGATCGATCCAGCAGATCTGGATCGATCAGTGGATCGATCCAGAAGATCTGGATCGATCGGCCGATCGATCCGGTGAGTCCCCGCGAACAGAACCCCTCTGGATCGATCGGTGGATCGATCCAGAGGTCCCAATCGATCAGTGGATCGATTGGGACGCTGCTGCTTCGCGCGATAAGCGCTGGATCGATCCGTGGATCGATCCAGGCATTTTTCCAGAGCACAGAGGCGCTCTGGATCGATCCGTGGATCGATCCAAAGCCTCCCCGATCGATTGGGAGCATTCCAATCGATCGGGATTCGACCGTTAGCGTCGATTTAAGCCGCAGGCGTTCATTTCCTTCGGCATCTCTTCACCGATTCATTTCAGATCTTCACCAGCTTCTCCACAGCTCTTCTCAAGCTCGAGATCGCCAGTTCTTGAAGGCTCTTGGAGGTTCTTCCAAGTCAAGAGGCGGATCAAAGCAAGAAGAAGAAACTAGGGTTAGGGTTTTTGCTCTCATTGTAAGCTTGTAAGCTTGTATTTCATTACCTTTCCCTTTCTTCTTATATTGAGTCTTGTAGGGCTTCTCCGCCCTTGGTAGTTACCATAAATGAGAGTTTTATTAGTGGAGGGTGTGTGTGTAGGTGTGGATCCTTGCACTAGTCACCTCTTGTGAGGTGGATACCAAGTAAACCAACCTTGTTAGCGTTGTGTGGTTTGTTTCTGTATTTTTCGCTGCGCATCTTTGAAGAAACAAGCAACGCCGAGCAACGAGCCAACGACGAGCTATTCACCCCCCCCCCCCTCTAGCTACTTTTCGGTCCCAACAAGTGGTATCAGAGCGAGGCCGCTCTTCACCGGAATCATCGCCGGAAGGGTCAAGCATAACAAGAAGAGCTAGAGGATGAAGAAGTTGAAGCAAAATTATCAAAGTCAAAGAAATTCAAAAGCTCAACTTCTACAATGGAATTCCGAGATGGGCTCGGATTCGACACGAGGGTGGCTCCACCATACACTTCCACGAGCTTCGATTCTTGGAAATCAAGAATCGAAAATTTTCTTATGATGGAGATAGAGCAATGGTTTGCTCTTATGGAAGGCTTCAAGACTCCAACAAACTCAAAGGGCAAAGTTCTCAAGAGGAGCAAATGGAGTCAAGAGCAAGTCCAAAGGTGCGAGGCCAATGACAAAGTGACCAAGCTTTTGGTCAACTTATTGTCAAGCACCATCCTTTGCAAAATTGGAGAATTTGAAGATGCAAAGGAATTGTGGAGTAAATTGGCCAAGCTTCATGAAAAGATCCCCTCCACTGTACAAGAGCAAGAAGAATCCAGAGAGGGTGACTCTTTGGAGCAAGACCAAGAGGAGGACTCCGAGGTTGAGAGATGCTCAACCTCCGAAGAGGAAGTCCAAGAAGAAGCTTCATCTTCAAGGGAGTGCAATGAAGAGAACAAGGAGGGAGCATACTCCTTGTTCTATGTACAAGATGATGAAGCCTCCACCTCTAGGATTGAGGGGGAGTGTAGATCAATGAACTCGGAGCAAGAAGAGGCCTCCACATCCGGGTCAAGTGAAGAAGAAGAAGATGGTGCCACCTCCAAAATTCAAGAAATATCAAATGAAGGAGCAAATGCCATCCTTACACAAGAAGGTATAAATGCTTCAATTAAAAATAAAAATCATATAATATGTTTTGAGTGTAGGGAAAGTGGGCACTACAAGAGCAAGTGTCCCAACTTGGCCAAGAAGAAGGGTCAAGTGACACAAAAGGGTAAGGAGAAGCCCAAGGAGACCACCCCCGGGACAAAGAAGAGCAAGGAGCACATTGTGTGCTTCTTGTGTCAACAAAAAGGGCATTACCGAAGTCAATGCCCCAAGGGGAAGAAGATGGTCAAGGCTCAAGGAGGCACTAGTCAAGGGGGAGCCTCCAAGGTAAAGAAGAAGGTAACATTTATTGAGTCTACCCCTTTATGTTATGGTAAAAAGCATGATAGTTCTAAGTTTTATCATTTTAATGCAATTTACCATAAGAATAGAAAGCATGAGGGCATTAAGGAAAAGCATGTGGCCCTACATGCCAAGACTACCCAACCTAAGGTTAGGAAGGTAGATAGACATTTGGGCAAGAACACTAAGGATAATAGATACAAGCCCAAGAATAAAAATGCTCATGGATCAAATGAAAAATCAAATACTAAGGACTTAGTGAGGGAAAATCAAGTCTTGAGGTCAAGACTTGATAAATTAGAAAAGACCCTAAAAAGATTGAAAAATATCCTATTAGGGCAAAATGAGCATAACCTAGGTTTAGTGGTACAAAAGCCATCAAATGGCCATAGAGGTTTGGGATACAAAACCAAAGCAAAAAATGATGTGCCTAGTTATCATAGGGTTCCATATAGTTATGGAACAAACCCTAAGTCTAGAGGTCAAGTCAAGGATACAAGAGAAGATATCCCTAGAAGTATCTTTGCAACCAAAGTGACTAAGACTTCTAAGAAGTCTAAGAAAGTCACTAACAAGGTCACAAGGGAGGCTATCCCTAGAGTTGACCTAGAAAATGTGACCAAGGCTTCTAAGAAGCCCAACAAGGTCACTAGGAAGGTATCTAGGGAAGTTATCCCTAGTGAGTACCTAAAGGATCCAAGGAGCACAAATAGGTGTTGGATTCCTAGGAGCATCTTCTCTACCCCATAGATGGGTTAGAGAGTGTCAACTCCGATTAAAAGGGTAGTTAACCCAACTTAGAGGAAATTGATACTCAAGGAGCATTTTCAAGGTTTTTGTTAACTTTTGAAAATGAAATGGAATTATCATTTACTCCTTGAAAGAGTAAAATGTGCCTAATGGTGGAAAAATTGATTTTATCTTAAAATGACATAAATTGGGAAAACCTAGAGAAATACCAAGTTGGGATTTTGGTATTCTCTTAGAAATTTAAGGCAATATGGACCTTGATTTATGTGATTACTTTTGAGAAAAAATGGAATATGTAAACATTTGAGGATATGCTTAATTTTTAAGTGGCATAAACAAATCAAGAGAAATAGAAATGTCAATTTAGGTTTTGGCATTTCTTTGAAGCATTTAGGGCAATCTAGGTTTAACGTTTTTAAGTTAAAACAAGTGGTATATTTTGAGTTAGCTAAGTGGTTAAGGATACTTAAAAAGGAAATCTAGGTATATTTTATTTATGCTAAACCTTGTCATGATTGTTTGTCCATCATATGCCATGACATCATGTCTATTTTTGTATTCATGTTTTATTATGAAAAATCCAAAAATACCATGTCATGACATTCATACATCATGTAGTTATAGGATATTTTCTTTTGAAAATTATTTTCTTTTGATGTATGTCATAACATAATCATGCATTAAGTTTAATTCCTTGTAATTAAGGACAAATGGCATTTAACAACACTTATTAACAAGTGACATCCTAGGTGGATGTCTAATATCTCTAAAATGCCTAGATAGATATGCATGATCCCTAGAATAGGGCAAAACCAAATTTTACATCTCACAAAGATATATAAGATGACTTGTATGTGTTTTGTTCACAATAGATACAAGTGAGATGTTAGGATGATGAACAAAACTCAACATGTTGATTTAGTGCATTTCTTTGAGTTTTAAGTTCATCAAAACACATAGTTATGTGTTTTCCCATCATTGGGAAAGCTAATGTACAAGTCATGTGCATTAAGCCCAAGAAACATGGTGGGATATTGGTTTTGAAAATGTTTTTAAAATAATTTTGGAAAACCTTGGTGAAGGCTATCTTTTGATAGTAATCACCATTGAATAGTTAGACACAAACTTGAAGAAAACACTAAAGTTTTTGCAAATTCTCAAGTTTGTGTCAATCTTTGAAAATATGATGTATTTTCATAGAAAACTATTTTTCCATAATAAATTATACCCTAAATAATGTCTACACAAATTTATACGATTGTTGGAATTTTGTAGAATTTTCTAGGGGTTTCTGAAATTGGATGAAATTGAATTTCAGCAATTTCAGGCCTCCAATCGATCAGTGGATCGATTGGAGTGCCTCAATCGATCAGCCGATCGATTGAGAAGGCATTTCTAGCGAGCGGAAGCTTGCTGGATCGATCAGCCGATCGATCCAAGAAGACTGAATCGATCAGTGGATCGATTCAGCAGGGTTCAATCGATTGGAACCCAACTCCAATCGATTGAAGATGCTGATTTTGGCTGGGAAAGCTTATTTTCAGCATTTTTGAACCTATTTTAGTCTAGGTAACCATTCCAAACCCCTGAAAATACATTTGTATACATAAAAAGGGTGTTTTCGTGTGGAAAACAAGGATGGATTGGTTAAGGAAGGCTAAGTTGAAGTTTAGGTTGAGGTTTGTTTCAAATTTTGAATATTTGAACCTCAAAACTTCTAAAATTGGTTTTCCTAAAGTTTTAGGGATTCCAAGTCATTGTTGGTGCAATGACAGAAGTTACCACCATGTCTTTAGGGGGAGGGACTCTTTAAAGACATGAAAATTATTTTTCATGAACCTTGGAAGGTGGTTAACCTTCCGTTAAGAACATACTCAAGGTTGAGCGTTTGAACTTTAATGGGGAGTGGATATCCTCATTGTTCAAGTGGTTTCAAGTGGATAATGCTCAAGAATGGGCATTTTGCCTACATTGGGGGAGAATGTAGGGTTAAGGATAATGAAGGGTATGGGATCTTCATTATCGTGTTGATCACAACGAGTGAAGTTGTGAACAACGATGAGCAACTCCTCAGGGGGAGAGTTTTCAACAAGTGAATTTGTTGATGTGTGCCCAAAAATGGGGCATGGTTTGATGTGTGCCAATAGGGGGAGAATGAAAGGGAGTAAGTTAGGCTTTTATCACCTAGAGGGAGTTTGCCCTCTTAGGGGGAGAATGAAGGGCTTAACTTATGTATTCATTACCTAGTGGCATGAAGAAGGTTTAGGCTATGGGATTAGCCTAACTTACATGTGGTATTGTAAGTGATAGTGTTGGTATTGTCAAACATCAAAAAGGGGAAGATTGTTAGTGCAACATCCCTCAGGTCAAGGTTGACCTGGTTGACCAAGCTTGAGTCTTGGTTTGGGTTTCGATGTTTGACAATGCAAGGTTGATTGAAGAAGAGTCAAGTAGGTCAAGGATGACCGGATACTTGACTGGGAAGTCCTAACTGGGATGTTAGGCAGGAGGAAAATCCTGGTGAGTGAAGCCAGGTGAAAGACCTAGTGAGGGAAGCTAGGCAATTGGGAAGTCCTAGTGAGTGAAGCTAGGCAGGAGGAAAATCCTGGTGAGTGAAGCCAGGTGAAAGACATAGTGAGTGAAGCTAGGCAATTGGGAAGTCCTAGTGAGTGAAGCTAGGCAGGAGGAAAATCCTAGTGAGTGAAGCCAGGTGAAAGACCTAATGAGTGAAGCTAGGCAATTGGGAAGTCCTAGTGAGTGAAGCTAGGCAGGAGAAAAATCCTGGTGAGTGAAGCCAGGTGAAAGACCTAGTGAGTGAAGCTAGGCAATTGGGAAAGTCCTGGTGAGTGAAGCTAGGCAAGAGAAATCCAGATGGGTCAAGGTTGACCAGACATCTGGTGAGAGTCCAAGTAGGTCAAAGGGATTGACCGGATACTTGGCACGAGGAAGAAAAGTCCAAGTAGGTCTTAGGGAGTGACCGGATACTTGGCAAGAAGAGAAAAGTCCAAGTGGGTCAAAGGGATTGACCAGACACTTGGTGAGAGAGTCCTAGCTGGTCAAGGGTGACCGGATGCTAGGTCTTATGTACCAACAAGTCATGTTTGACTAGATGTTGGTTTAGGGGGCTTTGAGCTTAGTTTTGGGCAAAAACCAAGATCTGGATTGATCAGCCGATTGATCCAGCAGGTTTGGATTGATCCGTGGATTAATCCAGCAGGTTTGGATTGATCCGTGGATCGATCCGGTGAGTCCCCGCGAACAGAACCCCTCTGGATCGATCGGTGGATCGATCCAGAGGTCCCAATCGATCAGTGGATCGATTGGGACGCTGCTGCTTCGCGCGATAAGCGCTGGATCGATCCGTGGATCGATCCAGGCATTTTTCCAGAGCACAGAGGCGCTCTGGATCGATCCGTGGATCGATCCAAAGCCTCCCCGATCGATTGGGAGCATTCCAAGCGATCGGGATTCGACCGTTAGCGTCGATTTAAGCGGCAGGCGTTCATTTCCTTCGGCATCTCTTCACCGATTCATTTCAGATCTTCACCAGCTTCTCCACAGCTCTTCTCAAGCTCGAGATCGCCAGTTCTTGAAGGCTCTTGGAGGTTCTTCCAAGTCAAGAGGCGGATCAAAGCAAGAAGAAGAAACTAGGGTTAGGGTTTTTGCTCTCATTGTAAGCTTGTAAGTAGACCTGACCACGGTTCGGAACCGACGGTTCGACGGTTCGGAACCGCCGGTTCGACGGTTCCAGGCAGGTCGACCCTTAACCTTAACCGCCCAAGACGGTTACGGTTCACGGTTCAGAACCGCCGGTTCACGGTTCGGTTCACGGTTCGTCACGGTTCGTCACGGTTCAAGATTAATATGTTAATAAAAATTAAAAATTAAAAATTAAACATTAAACATTAAAAATTAGAAATTAAAATTTATTAAAAAAAGGGCTTGCACTTATTTAAGTTGCCTACGTATCCCTTTAGGGGAATCAAAGCCCACGTAGTTCTTTTACATTTTTATCCTTTTACATTTTCATTCACTTCCATTTCCTGTTCCTGTCGTATTTGTTCCTTCAGTATCAAAATCTTCAACTTCGTCATCTGAAAGTTGCATTCCTTGGATTCTTTTCTCCGCTCTGGTCCAATCGTCCAGTAATGCTTGGGCTTCCAATGAGTCGGGAGACAAAGTTGATCGTCGTTCATCTAATATGTTGTCACCGGCACTGAACGTCTGCTCCACAGCAACAGTTGACACTGGACAAGCTAAAATTTCTTTTGCGATCACGGAGAGAACGGGAAAGCTTTGACTTATGTGACCACCACTTTAAGATATCAAGTTTTCGCTATCTGCTTCATTAAAATCAAAAGAAGTCGTAAAATAATTCTCAAGTTCTGTGTGGAACTTGAGGATCCTCGTGGACGTTTTGTCCGTTCTTTTAATAAGAGTTGTACTTTTGTAAGTTTTAAATTACTACTAGTAGTTTGTTGAATTTCAGAAATATTAATTTGTGTTCCATATTTTGCATAATATTGATATTATAAATATCATATAAATAAATTCTAACATTATATATAATATTAATGGATTGGAAGGAGAAGAATCTTTAATTGGAATTAAAGCATCATAATATAAAGTTAACATTTCTTGTAAAACTTCTAATTTAAATCTAGGATCTAAAGCAAATGCAATTAAATAAATTTCAGGAATTAAATAAAAATATTTTTCCCATTTAGTTTTCATAGCTAAGATGCAAGGAGATAAAGATTCATTATTAATATGTTCATTTAAAACTAATACTATATTAGAAAAATTTTCTAAAACTAATTGAGCAGTGGGATAATAAACACCGGAAAGTTGTTCGGTTGCATCATTAAATACTTTTAAAATTTCACAAATACTACTACAAATATTCCATTGTTGTGAAAATAAATATATATTAGCATTAGTGTTTTGTGCAAAAAATGAACATAATAATTCTTTATATTGAAATGAATCTTGTAATAATTGGTATGTTGAATTCCAACGTGTTGGTACATCACGTGGAAATTTTTTAGGTCTCATTTCATTAATTTTACAAAACCTACCCCATTGTTTCATTATAGATGGATGAGACCATAAATAAGAAATTACAATTCTAATTGGTTTAATATAACTTTCTAAAATTTTTAAACCATCTTGAACACATAAATTTAAAACATGGCATACACAAAAAAATAAACCCCAATAATAGGTTGACAAACAAATTTTAGATCATCTATACAAGCGGTATTAGAACTAGCATTATCTAATGATATTGAAAATATTTTATGAGTTAAACCATATTCTTCTAAAATTAAACATAATAATTGTGCGATATTATGAGCATTATGTGATTCATCAAAACTCTATAAGCTAATAATCTTTTGGAGATTCCAAGAGTTATCGATCCAATGGCAAGTCACACCCATATACGAATGTGTTTGCCAATGATCACTCCAAATATCGGAACATAAAGAAACTTTATTATCTAATTTACTAAATTCATCAATTAAATTCTTTTTCCTTGTTTTACTAATTTTTAATTGTACGAGTAAGTGTAGTCCTAGGAACACGTTTAGCACATGGATTAAGAGATTCTTTACAAAAATCTTCAAATGTGCATTTAGATCCAAAACTAAAAGAAAGATGTTCTACGGAAACAAATTTAGCTAATGATTCTCTTAATTTATTATCCGAATATAAAATAAACCGGAATCGGTACTACCGCTAGTTGAAGAAAATCTTGATAATTGTGTTTGAGAACGGTCGAGTCCATATTCCGTCGGGTGCTTCGTTTCTACATGTCGTTTCAATGACCCATAGCCGCCGTCGGCTTAGAAATTGTAGGAAGCATTGCAGTGCTTACATTTTGCATACATCTCTCCCGACGGAAGAGTGACATTCTCAAAATATTTAGTAAAAATAGAAGATTTTAGAGGAGGAAGTTCCCGAACCTTAGAAGTAATTACATCGGTACTTTCTTGTATTTCAGGTGTCGGATTCGGAAGATGCTCGATCTCATCATCGATGGATTGAATGTTGGGGTCCTTCTCCCACGGATTCATTATTTCCTTTCCCTTCCGAGCTCGAGATGACACACATCCGCGACCTCCTTCCATTGTAATTGAAAATTGGAAACGAAAGCGTGTAGAGCATACAAAATTGAGATTAAGAGTAGAGAAGATGTGTGTGAAAATGATGAAATAAGCTCTCTATTTATAGAGTTTTGATAGTAACGGACACTAAATCATAGTCATTGATCAAAAAGGTCAAATGATCCTAACCGTTGAAAAAATACCTAAAAACCCTCCCACTCTCCCCCAACGGCTAGGAACCGCCGGTTAACCGACGTTTAAAAAAAAAAAAAAAAATGGTTGAACCGGCGGTTCAACCAGCTGGCTTAACCCGGTTCACGGTTTACATCAATGAACCGGCAACTTGCCGGGATTCCGGTTCGGTCGACCGCGAACGGTCGACCGGCAACCAGGTTACGGGCCCGGGCCGGGTCCGGGCCAGACCCGGCCCGGGGTCGGGTCTACTTGTAAGCTTGTATTTCATTACCTTTCCCTTTCTTCTTATATTAAGTCTTGTAGGGCTTCTCCGCCCTTGGTAGTTACCATAAATGAGAGTTTTATTAGTGGAGGGTGTGTGTGTAGGTGTGGATCCTTGGACTAGTCACCTCTTGTGAGGTGGATACCAAGTAAACCAACCTTGTTAGCGTTGTGTGGTTTGTTTCTGTATTTTCCGCTGCGCATCTTTGAAGAAACAAGCAACGCCGAGCAACGAGCCAACGACGAGCTATTCCCCCCCCCCCCCCCCTCTAGCTACTTTTCGGTCCCAACAATCGATTCATTCATTTACTCAATCAACCTGTAAGGTACACATATAATTTTTTACAGTAAAAAAATTAGCAAGTCTATTTATTAAAAATTTATAATATAAAATAAATCACATATATTACTTACTCGTCTTGCAAACCATTTTGGAAATTGCATTCTAACCATGTCATCCAACTGATAATTACTTGGGCGTTGGCCATATCTATGTCTTCTCTTCAGTTCATTTTTTATTTCACTGTTCAATATCAACATTAATATATAATTAGAAAAAATGATTGATCATAAAATAATAAAACATTATGCAAAAAAAATAAAAAATAGTAATACTTACTCACGATATGGTTGCAACACTGTACAATTAGAGAGAATATATCTATGAGCTTGAGCTAGAGTTTTGTCATCCAAGGTAACTACTTGAAGCCCTTTTGTTGGTCGCCCTACATGTGGAAACATCGGTAGTGTGGGAAACTCATCATCTGGTGTCTCTTTATGTCGTGTTCCAGGATTGTTTAATGAGCTGTTACCATCTACATAACGAGAACAAAACACAACACATTCATCTGCTAAATATGTCTCTGCAATGTTGGCCTCTAGTCGTGCTTTATTTCTAACAAAATTTTTAAGTTTCCCAAGATATCTTTCTATTGAGTACATCCACCGATAATGTACAGGCCCAGCAATTCTTGCTTCATACGCTAAATGTACCACCAAATGAACCATTATTGTGAAAAAAGATGGTGGAAATATTCTCTCTAATTGACATAAAACCAAAATAACTCCTTCTTCAGCCTTCTGTAATTCTTCTTCTTGTAGGGTCTTTGCACACACTGTTCTGAAATATTCACACAAAATAATAAGTGGAGCAGTTACCTTTTTTGACAACACACGACGAAGAGCAATTGGAAGGAATTGTTCCATCATAATATGACAATCATGGCTTTTCAGGCACATAATCCTACAACGTCCAACATCCACACATTTTGAGATATCAGAGGACATACCATCAGGAACACGAATATCTTTCAATACAGAACAAAATATCTTTGTTTCATCTTTAGACATAGAGTAACATGCAGGTGGCAAATACTCTCTACCATCTGATTGTGCCCGGGGCCATAATTGTTTCATAATACCCAAATTCTTTAAATCTCTACGTGCTGCATAATTATCTTTGCTCTTGTTTGAATCATCTAAAAGTGTTCCAACAATGTTGTCGCACACATTTTTTTCAATATGCATAGGGTCCAAATTATGTCGGATCAAATTAAATTCCCAGTATGGAAGGCTAAAAAAATATGCTTTGTTTTCTCCACATTTGTTCAATTGATCCTGTTTTTATTCTCACATTTGGTTTTGATGCATTACTCTTACCAAAAATCACATTCTTATTTAAGGTCATTCGTAGAACGTCAGATCCCGACAATGGCGCCAAATTCAACTCACGTTGCTCTGGTTTTCCATAACTTGACATTGTTCGCAGTTCTGAATCTGGTGGTAGAAAACGACGATGCCCTCTGAATGACCACTTTTTGCCATGTTTTAGGTACACTGCATCTGTATTATCAGCACAAGTTGGACATGCATTCTTGGCATATGTATTCCATCCAGACAAACAACCTAAACCAGGAAAATCACTGACTGTCCAAAGTAATGCAGCTCGCAGTTGAAACATTTTTTTGTCACAAGCATCAAATGTGGCAATCCCATTTTCCCATAAATCTTTCAATTCAATCAATAAAGGGCACAAATATATATCGATATCATTTCCAGGTGCTTTTGGACCTGGAATAAGGGTGGATAAAATAATAGAATAAGGCTTCATGCATTCCCAAGGTGGCAAATTGTAAGGCATCAGGACAATAGGCCAAGTACTATGTGAAGTGCTTTGATTTTTAAATGGATTAAACCCATCAGCAGCGAGTCCCAAGCGTACGTTTCTAGGATCAGATGCAAATTCATAATGACGATCATCAAATTCCTTCCATGCTCGAGAATCAGCTGGATGCCTTAGATTTCCATCCGAAACACATTTTTTGAAATGCCACTGCATATTTTCAGACGTCTTGGATGACATGAATAACCATTGCAATCTTGGTTTTAATGGAAAATACCAAAAGACTTTGGCTGGAATTTTAACCTCGAGACGTTTTTTTCCACCTTTATATGATCTCCTTGATGATTTCTGTAAATTTTTCCATCTTGAAAGGTTACACACTTTGCAAACCTGTTCATTCTCACTTTCCCCCCAATAAATCATGCAATCATTTGGACAAGCGTGTATTTTTTCATAATGAAGTCCTAAACTAGAAATTAATTTCTTTGATTCATAAAATGACTTAGGCACTTGAGCTTCAGATGGAAGTACTCGACGAAGGAAGTCCAACAATGCTGTAAATGATTTATCACTCCATTTTCCATTCACTTTCAATTGAAATAACTCAACAAGGAATGACAATTTAGAAAACTCTGTGCATCCAGTATATAGCTGTTGTTTCCCTTCCTCCATTAGTTGATAGAAATCTTTCACATTAGAATTCATTGGTGTATGACTCGTTGATGCTCCAATATAATTTTCATTACTTGTAGATCCTTCATGCATTCCAAATGCATCATGCAACATTTCTTGTACCATGGGTTCATGGCTAGTTACTTCAGAAAATTGTTGCACCGAATCATGAAGTTCTTTGTTATCATGATCTTGTGCAATTAGTTTTTCTCCATGAAAATTCCAGATGCGATAATCTTGTAAGATACCATTTATCATCAGATGTTCGTGTACTGTCTCACGATCATGACTCAATGAGTTTATGCATTTGCAGCAAGGGCATGGTCTCATGACATCTGGAGCCGCATCACCAAATGCATAACGTAAAAAATATAGGATTCCCACCCGATAGTCAAGACTGCCATGTGGCGCAGCCATCCATTGCTTCTGCATAATTTGATGTTGTTCAATAATTTATAAAAGTTAACACATTGAAGCAATATTTATCAAAATTAAAGAAACTTCGTAGATAAAATTTCAAAGAATTCAACAAACATATATATATATATACAATTCCTAAATATAAAAATGAAGATTAGCATCATAGATATGCTGTAAGCAAACTACAATAATAAACTTGAAAAATAATACGGATAACTTGTAGACAAAGATAAATTAAATTAAGGGATTCATTGGAAAAGTTTAGAAATCTACCGGCCAACACAAATTAAACCATAATCGATTATAATTTTTATCACCATTAACATATAAAAACATTGTCACCATATGAAAACTAAACCAAGAAATTACCTTGAGAAACAAAATCAAGGTGATTTATGATGTGGATGTCGAAGGATGATGCTAGGTTGCAATTAATTTGATGTGTCGCTAGAATAGAGAGGATCGTTGGAATATAGATGATCGATAGAAAAGAGAAGGTTGATGGAACAAAGAGGGTCGCCGAAATAGAAATGTTTGCTGGAATTGTGGAAATAACATGAGATGCGAGCATGGTTTTTTTATTAATCTCGTATGTACCCTTTAGAAGCGGTCATATGTAACCTTTAGGAGCGGTCTTGAACCGCTCCTAAAAGAAATTTATAGGAACGGTTATACTAACCGGTTCTATATGTGTCCAATAGCAACGGTTTACCAACCGCTTCAAAAAAACTCAATTGAAGCGGTTTTAAGAGCGGTTAATCTTGACCGATTCTATTGGGTCAACTTTTACAACCACTTCACCAACCGCTGCTAATATTACGGTCCTAATGTCCAATTTTTTTGTAGTGAGAGTGTACAACCTAGAAGATTCTCTGAATTCCATCTTAACTTGTCGAGCAACCTCTCTAGTACCATGGTCATAGGGTCTTTTCCATAGTCATGCTTGGCCTGAAAAATGGAAATTCCTCCTCTCTTTTTCAAATGACCCTTCTACCCTCTTCTTGTTATTTTTCTTAATTTTATTTATTTTTCATTTAGTTTTATTTTTTTAATTAATTTTGTTTACAAATAGCTCTTATATTTGTATATTTTTAATTTTATTTAGTTTTATTTTTTAATTAATTCATTTTATTATTTTTTTATCAATACTTTATTTTTACAATTTTATATAAATTTTATTTAGTATATTTTTTAATCAATTTTGTTTATTATTTTTTATCAATACTTTATTTTTTAATTTTATATAAATTTTATTTATCTTTATTTTTAATTAATTTTATTTATTATTTTTTTCATAATACTTGTATTTTTTTCAATTTATTATTTTTTTAAGTTTTGTTTCTTTATTGATTTTATTTTTTTGTTAATCAATTTTTTTATCAATTTTTTTAAATAATTTTTTATATGTTTATAATCTTTTATTTATTTTTAGTTATAAATTTTAGGAGTTATTATTTGTAAAAAAAAATTAAAAGTATAAAAATATGGATCAAAATAAAAATTATATATTTAAAACTAACAAAAATGCTAACAATTAATAATGAACACATTCATAACTTAAAAAAAAAATATTTTTTCAAATGAAGAGTATATGTAATAATACAAAAAAAATATATGAAAATATATAAAACTAGAAATTTTAATCAATATTACCTCCAAATTATGCTCCTGACGCGTTTGGTGGTAGTATACCTATTATTTCGTACCATAAATGAACATGTATCCTATAGCGAGTGACCCATCCTTTAGCTTCATACGATGAATGTTGCCACCACCACGTTGGAATGGGTGGTACAGGGTAATGAGGATGTAAGAAAACTTGTACGAAGTGATTGTCAACATGAGCAATAGCTATTTCTCGACGTTCATGGTTTGGAACTGAAGGAGTTCTTAATGGTAAGTGAGTAAAGCAACTCCCAACATTCTCACCAAATGTATGTAGTATAAGATTGTACCTGGATGCGATGACAATTTCCAAAGGCATAAAGTCCATCCAATACATTTCTGGTGCCCACGGCTCGAATCAATTCAATGAGAATAATAGATTGGTTACCAAATTTTGATCTGGATAAAGTTGATCATATAGATCCTTATTTTGTTGAATCTCTTCTATAAGCTCGAATCGTACTTGAAACCAACCTTCTTCACCATACCCAATTAGTGTAGTTATTGTCCTGAATCCACAATGACCATCAGGTTGAACATCAAAAGTGTGAGAAATATAACACTGCAGATGCACAGGTAATTTCTCAATATAAGTATCATGGATGGGTGGAACTGGAGAGTGATCATGGGTCGTTTGAGTATTGCGAACCTTCAACCCCCTTCCACATCTTCCTCTCCCTAGAGATGTTGCAGTCGGTTGAGAGCCCCTAGATCCTGAAGTGGATGCATCTGCAAAAGAAGGTATGCGATGTCCACTTTGCTCATCTCTACCCGTAGGTCGACCTCTATATTTTTCGTTGTATGAAGGGGCTCGAACTGTACTTTGAGAAGGATCTATCATATTAAAAAACTTGTCTATCATATACTCCAGCATATGTGGATCCATCCCATCTAATATCTCAACAACGTGGGATGTCTTGTTAGGCTGTGCTCCCTCATCGTTAAACTGATGTACGTGCATCGACAATCTCCTCCAATGAGCATTGATACTTTGAAGCGGAATTGGAATGGAAAAGTAACAGTAATGTGCAAGAGCATGCTCGCATGGCAATCCATATACAATTTTAATAGAACAGTTGCATCTGCCGACTAGCTGGTGAGATGCTTCCTCAATGCATTTTAGCTGACCAAAAATCAACTCCATTACCTCTAATGAAATCTGACACCTTATTTAACTGAAAATGTCATCATGTAAATGTTGATGGCATAAAATATTGAGAAATCTCTTGAACGACTTCTTAATATCCTCGAACTGAATTCTCAGCATCTTATGTATTTTTTTCAAAAGATGTCTATAGGGATGACATGGTATCTCCCAAATATAACTTCAGTCTCGCATGTGCAGACTCTGCCCTGTAATACAAAAAATACATTGTGTTTTAATACTGAAAAGAATTGAAATAATAAAGCTATAAAGTGACTATACCTTTGATTTGAATTGCTCCCAAGGTGCATACATGTATCAACCCATGCTAAAACAAACCGCTCTTTGTAAGGTTGTAACCATGTATCCTAAAGGTAATTTAGAACACCCTTGAATCGTTGATACTCCTTGCGCATGACATCCCACTTCTGCTAGTAAGACCATTGTGTCGATGAATTAATGAATGAGTGTCATGATGCATAAAAATGTTGTCACTCCAGACCAAGCATAGGGACGCATTTCTTCATTATGCACTGGTTTATGTGCCAAATACAAAGGATGTAATGTGCATTGGGAAAGCATGTTTCAATGACATTAATAAGTGTCAAATCCATATCTGAAACAAATATCAATGGCAATGATGCCTTTCTTTTCAACCATCCACTTCTTTAAGGTGTCTAATGCCCATGTCAGTTGCTCTGTCATCTCATTACTAAGATATGTGAACATAAATGAGTAAGTTCACATTGTGGATATGATACCCACAACCTCCAATAGTGGTATCTGATACTCATTAGTCTTATATGTGGCATCAATGATCAACACATATGAAAAGTTGACAGACAGCTCTAGACTTTTTGGATGAACCCAAAGAATATCTGTGATTTCGTTGGTATCTGGATTTGTACGGTAATTATGAAAGTATTCTTTCTTAATTAATTAGTCTAAGACATACTGAATAGAATTTAGGCCGCCCCGTTTAGCGGATTTATTTGTGAAAATGGCATTGTAAATATTTTTTATCCCCGTAGTGTTTGACGGGTCTCTTTCCTTCAAAATACTAAGAATTTCATGAGGTGTGGTGTTGTTGGCCATGTCAAGCACAAATTCTTTCTCTATTGGTTTTAACCTACTCGGGTACTCATGGCCATCAATATATTCTGTTAATTGATAATTATGAAAACCACAGACAACCTTTAAACCCCACATCACACCATCTGAAGGTATTGGTATACCTCGCAGTTCAAATGGGCATTCACATTTTTTAGTCCCAGTATTTCTTTTTAAGGATTGTCCATCAACTAGATATCGTGGCGATTTGTACTTTCCATCTCTTTCACATATAAGATGGCACTTTGGTAGTTTGTGACCTTTTAAATTAGCAGAATTTTTAATAACCACTACAATATCATTCTTCAGACCAATTGTCTTTACCCAATTTATCATATCTTCTCTAATTTTAAATATCTATATAAAAAAATATAATAAAAACGTATAAGTATGACATTATCCATTCTTAATATAATTTCTCTACTTATAAAATAAATAACGAATATGCATAAAATAATAATAATAACTAACATGATCTGTGGTAAATTCGACTGTATAATCACGATTGTTGTTGGAGATACTCTCTCCACTAGGAAAATCATTCTCAATTGACCAACTATATAAAAATAAACCTAAATAGTCATCCATAGTTTTCTTCTATGAATTATGAAAAGTAATGGCTAAGAAGAAAACTATATTTTAGGAAGAGAGAAGGAAAGGCTGAGAGGGAGATAGTAGTGGAGGGAGGTGTGACTGAAGAGTGACTAAAAATGAAGTGTGAGATGAGGATTTAAAGGGAGAGGTTTTGATATGTGTTAAGAGTTGAAGGGTGGGTAATTTAAGGGAAGGGGAGGTTCTGACATGTGTCAAGAGTTGACGAGTGGGTAATTTAAAGGAAGGGGATGTTCTGACATGTGTTAAGAGTTGAAAGGTGAGTAATTTAAGGGGAGGGAAGGTTCTGACATGTGTCAAGGATTGGAGGATGGGTAATTTAAAGAGAGCGAGGAGTTTTGACATATGTCAAGGGTTGGAAGGAGATAATTTAAAGTGATGAGAGATTTTGACATGTGTCAAGGGTTGAAAGGAGGATAATTTAAAGGGATGAGAGATTTTGACATGTGTCAAGGGTTGGAAGGGGGTAATTTAAAGGGAGGAGAGATTCTAACATATGTAATATGTCAAGCGTTGAAGAGGGGTAATTTAAAGGGTGTTTTGACAAGTGTCAATGGTTGGAAGATGGATAATTTAAAGAGGGTGAGACATTCTAACATGTGTTATATGTCAAGGGTTGGAGGGAGGGATGATTTAAAGGGAGAGAAAGTTCTGACATGTGTCAATAATTGGATAGAGGTAATTTAAGTGTCAAATTAAGAAGCTAATTTAAAGGAAGAGAGAGATTCTAATATATATTAAAAATTATATAAAATAAAAAATAAAAAAAATGATAAAAAAATAATAAACAAAATTGATTAAAGAAATAAAATTAAATAAAATTTAAAAAATAATAAACAAAATTAATTAAAAATAAAACTAAATAAAAATTAAATAAAATTAAGATATATATATATATATTAATAAAAAATAATAAACAAATTAATTTAAAAAATAAAACTAAATTAAAATTAAATAAAATTAAAATATATATAAGTATTAATGAAAAAATAATAAACTAAATTAATTTAAAAAATAAAACTAAATAAAAATTAAATAAAATTAAAATATATATAAGTATTACTGAAAAAATAATAAATAAAATTAATTTAAAAAATAAAACTAGATAAAAATTAAAATATATATATATATATATATATGTATCAACAGACAAGTAGACAACACAACAAGTCAACACTGGATAATCTAGTTTTAAGAACGTCATCCGAAGAATTAAGAGACACATGACATGCGGGTAAATTTTATATATATATATATATATATATAACGGCGCCGGGTTCTTGATCAGTTGTGGGGCGAGGCGGGGCGGGGCGGGGCGGGGCGGAGGGATCATACTTGACAACGCAGACGATCATGATAGCAGGTCCGGCCGCTGCTTTTTTTGCCGGAGTTCGCAGGCGCAGCGCAGTTGTATGGAGTGCCGTTGATAGTATGACAGGTCGGGTGTTTTGGGTCCTCAGCTCTCTTAGTGGGATGGGGGTTACTTCCGGCGCCGAGGAGTCTTCTGTTGATCTCTGAATCGAATTGAAACTCCTCCAAGTCCTCCTCCACTGAGCTGCATCGGCGACCACCGCCCTCTGTCTCGTTGCAGGCCGCCGCCCATCGCTTGGGAGAAGCGGCGGCGGAGGCCGGTTTCCAGCATGGTAGTGACGCAAAAAGAAAGAGGAAGAAATAAAAGAAGGCTGCTGATCTGCTCTTGCTCCCCATTGCAATGATGTGATTCGTTATCATCTTCTCAATAGATGTAAAATAAATAAATAAAATAAATCAGGTGAGCGGCTTAATTATAGTTGCCACAATCAGCTGGTTAAACCGAGTCTCTTCTCACGTCGTATAATTAGGCCGCATAGAGACGTCTTCCCAAATTAAGCCTGCGACTGATGTCAGTAACAAAAAAACAGTGAACTGCTCGCAAATGTCTTGAAGTCAACGGCATTAAATAAGTTAGTTTAGCAGTAGAAAGACAAGTCCTGATCCATATGGAAAAAAGAACTTGACATTCAAACGTACTGTAGCTTATTTTGAAGGGAACTTGCCTGTCAAAAATGATCTCTAAATTCTGTTCATCATATAAATCATAAGACAATAGTAGAACTCGTTTGCCACAATCTTTATATCATAGTTTAGCAGACAACAAGATAATTTTGATCCATTCAATGGATCACAAGGTAAAAAATAATAGTAAAAAAGACAAATGAAAAGAAAATTTGAAGGGGAAAAATGGTGGTGCTGCCTCCATTTAAGTATCTAAATCTCAAACAGCTCCAGTTTGAGATAAAAATTGTGGAACCGAAAGAGAAGCTTAAATCTCGCACTAGAGTGTCTTCTCATTCTCATCGATTAAGATCTTCTTGCAAGCCTCATAGCACATGAATGAGATGCCGGCGGCCGGTACCAGCTTCATACAGCTTGGCCCCAAACCTTTGTAAAGCCCCCCGATTCCCTCCTGTTCCAGTATGCTCAGAAGAGCGTGAAGCATATTCTTGTAGACCTGCCTACCTCCGACAGCTCCGACCTGCATATGCTTCCGTGCAACTTCAAGAGGAAATGTAGCACTGCTCGAAATAGCACCGGAGGCCGAACCGATCAGAAGGGTGGTGATGTTTCCTATTTCATCTTTTTTGAAGGTCTTCCTGTAAAGTTTCTTCAAGGAGTCGTAAGCAAAGTAATTGGTGGCGGCATATGGCACGACTCCTATGAGGCTCGGAGTGAGACCTCTAAAGAGCTCTGCGGGACCTTCCTCTCGAACAATTTTCACAAATGCATGCAGAAGATTGTCGTAAACGTCTCTCTGCATGAGAAACAGGAATTAGATGGAAGATGCAAGTGTTGTACTGATATAGTGATGGCTGTCACCGACCTGTATGGTTAGTCGTGTCTTTAGTAGTTCTAAAGGATACGTGCACAGGGTTGAGCTGACTCCAGCAAATGCCCCAGCAACCAATGAGGGGGGAATCGGAATCTTTTGTTGTTCGCCTTCCTTGGGAGTCAAAACCTTCTTGGCTGTATCAAAAGCGAATAACTGCAAAGAGATACAAAGAATGATAAGAATCAGACAATAAAGAAAAATAATTAGCATGCATGAACCTGGGGAAAATGTGAAGAATAACAAAACAATTAATCATACAGCTGTAAACACAGAGAAGAAGAACACACAAGACATCACTAGGTCGGTTGCAGACGCATGAAACATTGTTTTAACAATATTCATCTGAATTTGCACCATCTACATACCACAAAAATCACTCAATCCACACACTAATAGCGTTTCATTGATCTGCATAGAGAGAAAAACAGGCACCTCCTAGCCTATGCACAAGAATCTATTTCCATGTGGAGGTTATATTAGCTCGTTGTTGCTAAAAGCCTAGAAGTTAAACCCATAAGAGGCAATATTCATCTATTCACCTATGAAACGAGATGCAGATGCAATAATACTCCTACTTTTGCTCTCCATTAATTGTTTTCTTAGTACATGGATAACAAAAAGACCTATAAAAATGTACCACAACAGGCTCATCAAAGCATAGCGCTAAATGATGGCTGTGGAAATATCTAAAAAGATTTAGTTTGCAGACAAACAAAATATGTAATAGGAACAAAGAACAAAACAAAAGAAAACATGTGTTCTAAGCATTCACATAACTAAAGTCAGTAAAATTGCAGGCCACGAATAAGGATGTATGTCCAAACATTCCGCTGTTCATGAAAAACTTCAATGAAATGATCAGGACAGATTAGAAACATATAGTAGGGTGGGTTCAACATGAGCAATGTCTTTGTTTTTGCAAAATTTTCTTTTTAATGGTAATGCGTGTGTCATAGTTTTGTGTGCTAGGGAAGAGCTAAAAAGGCTGAATGTCATTAGTTATACAACAGTTTACTATGATTATTTTGGCAATGGAAGAAACAAGTACACTGTCTTATTAAGAATGAATTATTGCAAGCTTTGAACTACTCAACTAGAATATAGATTTTAATGTCTCATGTAATAGAAAAGTGTTTCGTTCTCCAAGATAGTATAGATCACTATATAAATTAAGTGTTTCGTTCTCTAATTGTAGGTAGTGTCAAAGTACCAGTTTCTTATGATTATCTTCAGATGAGTGGCTACTAATATTATCGCCATCATCAAGCCATGTTTGACCCAACTATTTGAGACCCGTTATATGAATCTTTAACTATTCCATCAATTTTTTTCTAGGTAATAAACTCTCATTTCATATATTCAGTTTTCGAGTTCTTATCTCAAAACCTTTTACTTTCTGAAATTTTTTCCACAGATAAAGCTTCAGCTTTAATGCAATTACAATCTCATCAGTTAACACAGTCGTTTTGCATAACATTCAACAAGAAAGCTCATCTTGGTTGCTAATCAATGTATAAACAACAGTCATGATGTGTGCCAACTATGAGTTCAAGAGAGGTGATAAAAAGTTGCAAGATCAAAGACTAAAATATTTGTTTCAAATTTTTAATGATCATAATTGTTGCTAAATGAAGAAATTCTTAACTTCTAGAGCATTCCAAGAATCAAGAAAACTAAAATTTATCCAAAGCATGATGTAAAATATCACCCCTTGTTTTCCAATTCTTTCCATAAATTTTAGTTTGTTTCTTCCTTATTTTCTACCACAATCTATGTAAGTTTCGTCATTAAGATTTTCCATATGCTGTCTCCAGTTGAATGAACTTACGTGCCAACATTTGTAATCTAATAAACATAGGTAGAAATGCTTTGAAAACCGCAATGGCAGTCCACATTTACAACAAGCCTATGAGGGGTGGTCATATATACTCCTAACTGAACAGCTGAGTCAATGAGTAATTGTGTACAATTAGACTCAATTGCTAGTTTAGGCATCTATACGTACTTTCACTAATCAAATAAAATACCTACGATAGTAGCACTAAATTCAAGTTTCTTTTTATAGTACAAAAAGTTCCAGGTGTTTATCCATTAACTTGCATAAGTTCATATCCAGAAACATCATTCATGTGAAGACTGCTAACTTATCAATATGAAAAACCCAAATCAAATATGCTAACAAACACACAGGGGAAGCAACCAAAAGGTAAAAACCATATTGAGTCATACCCTAGGAATAACAAAATGAATATGATCTATACAACCAAACCGAGAAAAAGCAAACAAATGGAATAAAACCAATAAAAGGAACAGGTAGTAATCAAACATGACACTTAAGTTATAAATCTTCCTGTAAATATAATAAAGAAAAGTAAACATGATGAAAACATTCATCTCATCTAGGGATCTTTAAAAAACACAAAAACTATAATTAGCATTTGTTTTAATCAATAGGATAACGCTATGCTCAAAGAAGTAGAAAGGAACAATAGTTTGTCATTCAACCGGCAGATAGATATTAAACTAAAAGAGAATATGGTTGCAATCATGATTATATCCCTCACCTCAATGGCCTTGCTGGGGGCAACACGGATGACATTGACAAAATTACCACGAAAGAGGCCCGTCCAGCCCTCTGTCTTCATAATAGTCTGGAAGACTTCTGTCGTTGAGTTCCCATTGCTCCCAACCATAAGATGTGTCCTAATTGTTTCCAGAGGTGCAACACAAGTCCGTGACACTGCACCAGCAATTCCTCCACTAAGCAATCTTCTCAGATGAGGATTCCTGACCTTAATTCTTACTTTCAGTATGTTTTTCTTCTTTTTAACCAAAGCTTCTTCCACATAACTGGTCACATCCCCGGTGGACTCAGCGGGTGTCCCAACAACCTGATAACCTGCCTCAGGTGTCACACTAGGAGATTTTGAAGAAACCCCAAGCCCGACTCCCACCTGACCAACACTCGCAAACAAGCCACCGGAGGGCAACAAACCATCATGGATATTCCATGAGAAACCCAGTTCTGGGAATGGTTGAAGAAGCCAGCCACTATTCTTCTCAACCGCTTGCAATCTCTTATCTGCCATTGCTATCACAGCAGAACTCAAGTTCGCGTTGTGATTCAGAATATTACAACTTTCAAAATCATCGCTCTTGGGCTCTTATAGATAGGGGGCATAATGAGGCAGCGAATGCAGCAAATTCAAATCTTTTTACCAAATATGAGAAAGAAATCAAGGGAAGAACTTTTCTTCAACAGATTCTGCGGGGGCAAATAAAGAAACAGTAAAATGCAGATTCAGTAGGAGAAATGATAAAGTCGCAACAAAATAATTGGCAAAAAAAATCCGTTTTTCGGCGAAACCGGGCAACAGGATGAACAAGTTAAAACCAAAAATCACAAAATTGATTGAAAGAATCGCACCAACATACTCAGATCCATTAAAACAAGCGAGAAAAAAACAATCTTTCACAAAAACATATCCGTCAAAACCTAAAAGCGTTCAAACAAATAAATAACCGGGCATATAACTATCACCTGAGTTTTTCCAGCGATTTTTTTTTTTTTGAACTGGCCGATCCGAAATCAGCGCGAGCACTTCCCCGGGCGACCTAATCCGAGTCTCCCTCGTCGATCTCGCGGTGGGTTGGCGAGCGATAGAAGCGAGGAAGGGGCGGCGGGCGAGAGACGGAATAAAAAAAAAGGCAGAGCACCAAACGCTACCTGATCAATACGCACAGCCTGCGCTGCATATATTTATTGATGAACGGGTGAGGATCTTATTGCCATTTCAATTAATTTTGGATTTTTTTTTCGTTAATTAATAACCAATCTTGTGATTTAGGAAATAATAACTATTTATGTTGCCCAAAAAATAATAATCAATTTTCATGTTATTTTTATTCAAAGAATGTGTCTCGTAATATTGAAAGAATTTAAAATGCGAAGAGTTTTTAAAAATAATTTCCTATATTGATGGAGAGAATTATGAAGATTTGTTTTAATTTAAATTTTATAATCTCTAGAAGAAAAAATAAATAAATAATCCATTGGTTTAATTTGTTTGATCCGGTTTAATTTTCATAGGATCGCTAGACTATTGAGTTGGTTAAGGTGAACCGGATGAACATTTCAAGTTCGATAAGGTCAACGATTGTACAGTGAAGAAATCGTCATGAGTGATACGTTGACTTGAAACGGTGGAGTCAAAGTTGAGTAGGCCACTCATTCCTCCGTTGAAGTGCCGTGCTAAATCGGCCAAGCAAGAAAATGTTGTTCGGTCAACGCGCGTTTTACATAAAAATTAAATGCGACATAAAAATAAAAATGAAATATAAAAAATACGCAGGAATAAGTGTCCAATTAGAGTGAAGGTATCATTACAAATGGTGTTTAATTATTACTAAATTATATTTTAAATAATATAAAATTATATTATTATAAGCATTATTTAATTAAAACTTAGGCAGTCTCCAGTTTACTCCTTTCAACTCGATTTCTCGATAGCCGCTCCTTTTTTAAATTAAAATTATTTTATAATTTGATAACAACTCTTTTTGAAATGTAAAATATAAATAACATATAAAATACACTATCAGTATAAATAAAAAGTGAAGTTATCGAAAGGTTTTTTT
Source organism: Zingiber officinale (assembly GCF_018446385.1). Lineage (NCBI taxonomy): Eukaryota > Viridiplantae > Streptophyta > Magnoliopsida > Zingiberales > Zingiberaceae > Zingiber > Zingiber officinale. The sequence goes on along the minus strand of NC_055988.1, from coordinate 95,853,813 downwards.
TCAAGTGGAGAAATGAACCAGATACAACAACTCCTACTTAAGAGATGCATTTATAAAAAATCTAAATAATTATTGAATAAATCTCACATGCAATTTCTACAATAGGGTACATAGTAAATAAAAGTAATATAAAATTATTTTTAAAAAATGAGTTAAATATACGTGTAGATTATCTAAGATGACGGTTTTTAGATATCTTATGATTGAATTTTAATTTTAATAAATTAATGGATAAATGTTTTTTAATAAACAGTTAATCTAAAAATACTGAATTAATTGGCCGAACGTTTCCTGAAAATATTCATGGGACTGGCATATTAGATATATGGTGCCAAAAAAAATTTTGAAATCATTCTCCACTATCCAAGAGAATAAAAAAATTGTTGGGATCATGTCAAATCGCACTTGGATGGAGTCCATGTTCATCCTTCTACCTGATAAACAAGAGTATCGTAAACGTTTGGATAAACAAAGTGCGAGCCTAAAAAGATATGACGTTTGTGCTCAAACCACACGCGCATGAAGATGAAGAGCAAATGCAAATGCCAAGGTCGACTAATCTCTTTGATTTTTAAACTCACCTCCATGATCACTATCCCATATAATCCAATGAGATTACTGGAATGTGATGTGATGAGACCATAATCCACACCATCGTTAGCAGTCAGTTTCATATCTTGGTTGCATGGCTGGAAATCTGTGTTTAACACATGCTGAAACACAAGTATTCTTATCTGCCGACTGTGATGAACAACAACACATAAAAATCAATGAGAAAATTGGAGTATAAATACGGGGCTGAGGGGTGTTGCTCGATACAGCATGGCTTGTTCAGTGATTGAGAGGTCCATGGAGGCAATGCTGCTGCTTTTGTTCTTCCTAAATCATTTCACTGAAGTTGCAGGGGATGTAGGCACTGCTGCATCATATGATCCTCCATATCTTCGTAAGATTTTATGAAACTAGCTGATGCATATATAGAGAGAGATAGAAGTGCATAACAATTTGAGTTTACCTCTAGTAATTGTTTTCAGAAGTCCATAACAATTTGAGTTTACCTCTAGTAATTGTTTTCATGTTTCAGCAACAAAGTGCCCGGACTACAGCAGCCTGGATCAGTTGCCAGAGACTGGGCTGTTTGTGGCGGCTGGCAGTGGCGTGTGGGACAACGGTGCAGCCTGCGGCAGGAAGTACCAGGTCCGGTGCCTCAGCGGCCTCCGACGGCCCTGCAAAGATGGCTCCATTATAGTCGAAGTAGTCGATTACTGCAGGTCCAGTCCCTGCCCTGCCACCTTCCTTTTGTCCAACAAAGCCTTCGGCGCCGTTTCCAGGATTCCCAATGCAAAGATCAACATCGAGTTCACGGAGTAAGTGACCCTCCCTCCCTGTCCAAATTCAACAAACAGCAACTGTTTCCAGGGATAGAATTCAAATTGTTGTTGAACAAATGAACTGTTTTTGTTTTCAGAGTATGATGGGAGCCATATGGATTTGGATGGAAGATGTATTCAATGTCTTGGCACAATAATAGATATGTAAAATGGTAAAGAATGATGAACCTTCACAATGTGCTATAATTTGAGGAAACAGTACCAGAGCATCAATCATAAACTTGTTGCTATACTCGAATAATGTGTATCACAATCAAGAATCAACAGATTTATGAATTATTTGCATAGCTTCCTACTCTATCAAAACTATGACCCAATGTAAGTTGCCTATCCCCGATTCCCCTGCACCTATTCAAGGATTAGCATGAAAAGCTGTTGGAGCATCCAACCATGAAGGCAAAAGCTTCACATCGCAATTGAGAACAGCGTCCCATTATCCATGTCAAACACAGTGCTGCTCGCTGAAACCATCTGCTGAAATAAGACTGGTTACTAGAGCTTTAAGCCTCTGAGCACCTGGCCCTGGCCTGAGCTCAGCTACATTCTTAACTATGTAATGTTGGTCACTGCTAGTACTCGTCTCTAGTGTGTTGTGCCATGCGCTTGGAGTAAAACCATCAGGATCCTGGCATAGGAGTTCCTTGTCAATCTTGTCCAGTACCGGATCATCCCGACCAAACTTCCTTGCAAACGGAGCATTGCTACTGACCATACGTGGGAAGTCGTCTAGTGTTAGGAAGTGTGGGTGCTGCTTTGGAGGGTTATCCCAAGATATGAAATGCAGGTCATGGTTGATGGTGGTGTTGCGGAATTCAGGTGCATTGCAGATAACAGTGTGGAAGTATCCTTCAGGCGACGAGAGAAAGTTTGCATAATACATTAGGACTGTTCTTGGAAGGTTGTCCCATCCCCATATGAGATATTCAACAAACTGATGTGTAAGCATCATCCAAGCAGACCCTGCAAAGAAATCAATTGTTGGTGAGGTATATTCATACTTACTATTTCATCATAAAAATAGCAAATGTTATCATCATCCAAGCACTGCATTTCTAGCTTGTTCCATATTTTAGAAAGAAAACAAAACCTATCATAAATCATTTCAGTGAATCGTAAGATTCAAATAAATAGCAAATGTGATCGATCAGATTATGCATGTAGACAGCTAATGTGAATTCTTCACTGGCCATACATACAGCTATATTTCAATTTTATGCATCTTTAAATGCTATTACACCAGCTATCCTCTGAACATAAACCTAACAGTGTGTGTCATTTTAACAAAACAATGGTCCTTGACAAGTGTTTAGACGTCCTTGCACATTTACACATGTGAAAATCATAAAATTGAAACTCGATGAAATGCCTAGAATCACGTGTAGTGTAGGCATCATATATACAAACATCGGTTGGTCAAATAAAACATTATGTGCATCAGAAATCTGGAAGTCCTAAGTTTACCAATTATAAGTTTCAAGTATGAAGTTCAGAAACTAACAACAATCAGATCTGATAGATTTATCTTATGCATTATTTAGATTCTACAAAACACTGGTGAACTTGAGAATGTAATATTGAACCCACCAGCCACAGAGAAAAGTTGTTAAATGAAACTAACAGACCTTGATTTGTATGTCTCTCTCTAACTTTATAGAGTATCGTAAACAAAATCAGATTCTACAAGTAATCATCCTGTATCCTCCTAGATGTACATGATTCATAGTCAAATATCTTAGCATAGTATTTATTTTTGAATAATCCAAGACACCTTAATCATTAACCTTTTTCATTTTAAGTACATGTAAATACTTGATCAGATGATGGCCAACAGTTTATCTATAGGTCACAACAAAAACAGGTATTATATTTTGGTAGAATGTTCAGATACAAGAAGATGCTGCAGGAGAAATGGTTCTCAAATGCTTCTTTACACCACACAACATAAGCATATCAATCTGGCAGGCACCATGACAGATAAATGTTATACCAATATTCATATACAAATTGAATCTGTGTTATTAAAACCACTAATAACATAGATGTTTCTCCATCGTATTCATGCCACATGAAATATAGTGAGATAATTAAGCAGCTACTAGTTGCAGTCCCACTTGCCTACAAACGTGACTGCTCAAAGCATCAACAACAAATGTGCAATCAACTGATTGAACTAGGTGCTTGATACAAGAAAAGTATGTGAACCAGATATAGAATTCTCTATGAACGATTTACTCAGTTTTAGGAAACTAATACCTGTAAATAGCTTGAATGCAGAAGGCACATCCCTCTTTTCACTAACCCAGAACACATCTTCCTTCTGTAAACTATAAAGCCCAGGATCTATAATCAAAGGCCTAGCCCTATGGAACCTACAACAACAAAATATAGATTCCATTTAGGAGAAAATTAGTGAAACCAACCACCATAGAACGTTGCTTGGAGAAAAAGATATATAAACGCAAATGGTGATTATAATGTAACAAATATTTACATACTCCTTCCATCCAATGTCGCTAGTGTGCTCTATATAGTTGAAATCTCTAGGCAAACTTGATAGTGTGTAGAGTAGATCTGCCAAACAAAAGAAAGCTAAATCAAGAAGTAAGCAAAATGAAGTCGTTGGGTATACAAGCATCAATCGTAGGGTAAATCACTATGGAATATACCTTTCATGTACTATGATTTCTAGAATCTAGGACAAATAGGAAATATGATTAACAGATGGACAAGAACCAACAAAAAAAAACTTGAGAGTAAATAGCACTAGGTCAGCAGATAGATTCAGTTCTTTGTAAGGAGATCATAACAGTGAAGAAAGAAATACTGGTCGCTCTGATGGTATAGAGCACCCAAGAGAGCAAACATAGGCAACAGATAAAATTGGAGGGTAAAAAATAACATTGAAGCTAGTTCAATTAAAAAAAAAAAACTTTTGTTTTGATTATGTTGTTTTTGTTGTAAAGAAATTTTCACTGATGAAGGTAAAGCAAAGTTCTACTCTAGTTAGCTTCTCACTCGACATAGGAAGGTGGAAGCGAAATCTACCAACCAATTTGTTTGTTTAGCGTTTGACCAACCATGATACTGGTTCAAATTCATATTTTTAAGGGAGGGAGGAATGTACCTACCCTATAAGATCAGATTCTAGGAACAGAGCATGAAATTGGGAAAATAACGATCTGGAACCAATATTTTTTTATAAAAAAATAGCAAATAATTGAGCAGCAGGATCTTACCGTCCTGCGTCATGAGAGGATAATCGGAGGCGCTGAGATTGATGAACCAGTCCCAGTCGCCGCCCTCCTTGAGGAGGATGGAGGCGGCGTGGAGGGTGTTGGCTACCATGGTGGGACCTCGGTAAGTGACGAGGTTCGCACGAGTGACCACCCTGACGTTGCCGAAGCGAGAATACACAGGGTCGCCCTGGATAGCCGTCACGAGGTCTAGCCGCTCCGCCGCCGGGGCCTCGAGATCGAGGTGGAGAACGTACTGGTTGGTTGGATGGTAGAGCGCTCGGAGGGTCCTCCGGATGCTGAATCCATCGCCGGATGAGCCAGAGATGAGGTAGGCCAGCCGGGGAACAAGCCGCGCCGGGGAGGCGGGCGCCGACAACTGGCGGAGCTTAGACTCGACGAAAATGGAATCGCCGTCGCCCGAGGCAGGGATCTGCGAGAAGGAGAAGAGGAGAAAGGCCTGGCGAGACCAGGAGGAGGAGGCGAACGAAGACGAGGAGAAGAGGAAGGCCGAGATGAGGAGCGAGGAGAGGAAGAAAGAGGCGAGCAAAGGCACCGCCCACTTCCTCCGCCACTGCTGTGGCGTCGATGCCAGCGGTGGCTTCGTCTCCATGGCCCTGATCCCTCACTCCGCCACCGCCACAACCACCACGATCCCCAGCGGAAGCGAATTCAAATTCCGATAACTCGCGGCGAGCGAGCAAGAGCTAGAGAGAAGAGAGAGGGAGAAGGGAGATGTGCCGAGGGAGGTGAGCGGATCTTGATCGGACTGATCGATATCGGTGGTTCGTTGATTGGCGGAACTCGGAAGGCGACGCCACGCTGATATCGACGGGCGACTTAAGTCACGACTATGGCCGCGAACAGTGCGGAGTCCGAGAGACGCGGCTTAGATGCGACGCGATCCGTGACTAAATTACCTAAATATTCCAATTTTAAAAAAAAAACATTCATTAATTACGAATACTTTTGGAAAATGTATTTTCTCAGATTTATAATAAAAAATTTTTAAAAAAATAATTTAGGGTGGGGCCTCTGGCCGTGCCCTGACCCCACCTGTGGCTGTTGTTGGTGGAGGCAGCCGGCTATAAAAGTAGCCAGTCGTCTGGGAATGGCTCCGCTTTGGTATTGAATTAAATTCGGCAAATGGATGCTGACCTACCTTTGTTGATTGGTCAATAAATTGGGTCCCACCACAGGAAGGATTCGATTTAAGTTGCGTACCGAATCTGAGTTGAGTAGAATTTGTGAGGAGATAAATTAAAAGACGCCTTTTATTTTCATTAACATTAAAAGAAACACTATTTTAAAAGTAGTTAATAGTTAAAATTATTTAAATATTAATAAAAAAACATTTTAATTTTATTAAAACTAATTCAATCTACAAAATAGTGCACACATCTGACGGCTAAAACTTACGAAAAATAATGTTGCTTGGATGAAAAGAAAAGGTGCATTGCTTATTGGTGAACTTGTAGTTGAATTTGAAGCGACTCTATCTATTTCATTGTTGATAATGTATATGATAATATGATGGCTTTCATTCGAAATCTAAGAAAAATCTTGGCACCTATCATGTAAAAAAGCTTAAAGCACTTTAATTAAAATAGTATCTTCTTACATGTATTTTTTTTAAATTTATTAGTACCATTTGAAATATAACATCACATAGGACATCAACGCTCTCTGATTGCATTCAAGCAACAGTCCATTTATTTTCGTGTGTCCTAATGGTGCTCTCCTCAGGTGTGTACCTCAGTCTACTATGGACATTAGTGTGCATGTAGATCATGACACTAATACTTTTTCCTCAATTATGTGGCTCATTTATTGAGCCCAGCTGACAGTGGATTCCCCACTGTCATGACATATCTGTCCCAGGTTAACTAGTTGATGTTTAGCTACGGGGCCCTTGCAATGTAACCATCAAAGTTAATAACTATTTTAACAATTAATAAAAAGTTAAAACACTCATCTTACTTTAGGGCTTTGATGTCTTACTTTGAGCACTTCATGGTTGCCCACAAAGTGATAATACCATGAAGATGTCTTACTTCAACACAGCGATATCAAATGTAATGTAATGTTTGCCTGTAGCCGGGAGAGGAAACCCACAACTTAGAGCATATTACACATACTCGAACAAAACTGAAACTGTCTTGCATAAGAACTATTGATATGCTTTGGCTTTGATCCTGAGTGTGTTATTGTGAGAATTTCTGGCTTTCAGCTTCGAGTGGTTGGACAATTTCAGCTTCCAGTGGCTCTGAGTTTTGAGGTGAGGAAGAGCTGCTTGCTGCTTTATGTTGCACATTGGCAGAAGTAGCTGTCCATTTGCCAGCGAGAGAAGTACCCATCATCTCATAGATCTTGCTACTCAAGTCCGAGGCATTTTCCGGCTAAAAAAAATAAAGCAGAAAAAAAAACAAAGTTAAAGGAATTAGTAAGAATAATCTCGTGTAGTTGTTAGAACATGCAATGATTAGGAAAAAAAAAATACTCACCGTGAAACCACTTGAGATTAAGGCTGTGTCATACAACAAGTCTATGGCTCTCTGCGCCTCAGGATCATCAGGGTTACTCCTGCATGCTACCTGCATTATGACATTAGAGATCAGTGGAGGTCAACGAACACTAATATCTTATGAAAGGAATGATGAAGCTACTAAATAGAACAGGCAGACGTACATTCAAATCCTTAATTATGGAATGCCCTGGATTGATTTCAAATACTCTCCTTCCTCTCATAAAATCCAAGCTAGTGGTGTCTCCAAGTGTTTGTGCCTTCATCAACCTGCAGGAACGCAAAAAAAAATTTGTCAATGTGATATGTTCCCAAACACAAAATGCAACTTGCATGGAGCTGAAATGTCACTTTTTTGCATACCTTTCCATGTTGGCAGACCATCCAAACTTACCTGACACCAGTACGCATGGGGAGGTGCTAAGGCGACTGGATATCTGGACATTAGCAACCTTCTCACCCAACCTCTTCTTGATCCAATCACACATATGGCCAAATTCCTGCTTGATTTCCTTCTCCTTCTCCTCGTCCTTCTCACCTGCAAGGAGAATTTGCGTAAGAGTGTAAAGAAGGCAACAGAAAAGATATAGCATACTATTTATGCAATTTACCATAATAATGATTACTATCTACTGTATAACTTCAGCAGTAGTTAAAAAATTTCTGATATTGCCTATGATCTCCCTGCTATAAGTATTCTTTTACTAACTTGTTCCCCTATGTTTAGAGTAACAATTCCAACAACAACCAAACATTTTCCCACTAGGTGGGATCGGCTGATGTTTAGGGTAACAATTACGACAATAATATTCTTTTGGTGAAAACACGTAAAACAAGGCATTCATTGACCTTTCAGAACAGCATAGCACTTTTAGAACCATGGAACACTAAATTTTATATATTGCTCGTTTCTTTTCAGATATATGTTTAAGCATTGCGTTTAAATTGTCATCCAGGATATAAAATTTAAGATTTCATGTTGGCCACCAACAATGAAAGGATAGATATAGATCAGGAAGGACAACCTAGATCCAGATCTTCTTTGCTGATGTCAACAAAATTCTTTTCCTTGTAAGATTTCAGATTCTGAATAGCTATCTCATCCATAGGATCAACTAAAAATAAAACCTGGAAAATAAGAAATTCATGTCAACAAAGTTAGAAACATCACCAAACTAATAAAAAAAATTCAAGAATGAGCATGCCCAAAAACCATATTGTAAAATACCTCATAATCCTTCTCGACAAGTCTCTCCAAGAAAGGTGTATTCCTAGCACTAGTTAAGCTGTCTGCCGCTATATAGTAGATATTCTTCTGTTCTGGCTTCATATTCTCAACATACTCATCCAAGCTAATAAGCTCATTCTCAGCATGAGAAGAAAAGAATCTCAGAAGTGGAGCAATGCGTTTGTGATTTGAATTATCTTCAATGCAACCTAACTTCAAGTACTTGCCAAAATTTTCCCAGAATTTCTCATAATCCTGAAGTTACAAGGAAATGTTAGTAAAATTCAAGTCAGAATAAGAGGAAAACTGTAGACAAATAATTATTTTTATTTTTCCAGAAAACCAGATTTGAGGCCAACAAAAAGACTGACTTCTTTGTTTTCACTCTGAGAGATGCCCAGTATCATATCAAAGGTTTTTCGAACTAATCTTTTTTTCATGATTCGCACCTAGAGAATAAATGAGAATCAGTGATGCAAAGTCATACAAATGGAGAGACATTTCTTACAAAATTTACAATTTGCAGGAACACTTACAATGCGACTCTCTTGAAGGATCTCACGTGACACGTTCAAAGGAAGATCATTTGAATCAACAACACCCTTCACAAAGCTTAAATATTTCGGGAACTAATAAAAGCATTAGAGTGTCAGTATAGTTTTCAGTGAAATGAAATCAACATGTTCAGGAAACAGATCCATACCAGTTCCCCGTCAAAGTCATCAGATATGAAAACACGCTTAACATATAACCTAATATTCTTGGTTTTTGTGTTCATAATTTCATCCTTCTTGAAAGATGGAACAAAAAGGATGGACCGAAATTCCACCTCACCCTGCAGCAAAAAAAAAAAATATCAATCAAAGCACACATAAAATATAGGTAGGAAACTTCAAGATCTTCAAATTTGACATATTTAGAAAAAAAAAACTTGAATGAAAACAAAGAGCGACCACTATTGCAATTTGTAAATTATAACAAAAAAGAGTAAGCCAATTACATCCTAAGAACAACAGAAACAACTTGAACCTTTTGATAAACTCTATATGGGAAATCAATTTAGAAGCTTTTTTAAATCTGAAATTCTCTCTAGTAAAAATGAAGCCCGTGCAAGTGTATATATGGCCAGCTCTTTGATTTAAAATAATACATAATTAGCTAAAATTCAAGTGGGTAATAAAACAAATACCTCAGTGGTGAAGTGTGACGAGGCTAGAGGATCAACATACTCATCAAAGGTCATCCTGTAAAATGCATTGTACTCTTCAGTAGTCACATCTTTAGGATTTCGTAGCTGCAGAAACAGTATGTTTATTAATAAACAAAGAACAGTTACTAGATCATATTGGACATTTTCTATCTCAGATAATGCTCACCCATATAGGTTGGGTTTCATTAGTGAGCTCCCAGTCCCAATATCTTTCAACAACTTTCTTAGTTTTCTTCTTCTTCTGTAAGGAACATCGGAGCAAACATAGATAGACAAATTATTAGTTAAAAATACCATGAAATGTGCAAAATCACAAAGTGACCACATTATAGATACCTCTACATTTGGATCTTCATCACCTTCTTTTTTGGATTCACTTGGATCCTCATCTACCTCAACCTTGTACAAACAAAGCCACAAACCCAAGACTGTTAGGAAGAAATCAACTTAAAATAAATCCCAGGATTGATTGCAAAAAGCTGGAAGAAAGGTTTAAATTAGTTTCTTAAGGTTTAGATTAATTCCACAGTATTGTTTGCACCAACAGACTCTATTAACTGGTAAGCACTTTTGCAATGTCCAGTGAGAGCTTGACCCTTACCTCTTTTGTAATACCCTTCTCTTGCCATGTGTAGATTGGGAAAGAAACAAACTGAGAATAGTTCTTCACAAGGTTCTGAATCCGTTCAGGATGAGCAAAACCTTTGTCGTCACGCTACAAGAGTAACAGTCAACAGTAAGATCGAAACCATGACAAGCAAAATAGGAAACTTTGCTATCTTCTACAAATCAATACCACAGACCTTAAGATACAATGTCAAACGTGTTCCTCTCGGAAGTAACTTCTCTGGGTCGGTTTCTTCCCTAATTGTATAAGAGTTGGCATTAGCTTCTCCCTCCCATACATACTGCTTGTCAGACTTCGGACTTTTTGTTGAAACAGTTACCTATTAGGAAAAAAAGTAGACCTATGCTTAATGCTGTCATAACTAAAAGTAAATTGGCTCTTACCAAGTCAAAATTACAAAAAAAAAATGATGGATATACCTTGTCAGACACAAGGAATGATGAATAAAAGCCCACACCAAATTGACCAATTAAATTGCTATCGACACCAGCATCTTTGCTATCCTGTAAACAAGGCAAAATACATGACACATTAAAAAAGATAAGATATGCAATGATAATAAATAAAAGAAAAGGAGATTAATGGGTGCATATACCTTCAAAGCCTTCAAAAATTTGGCAGTTCCACTTTGTGCTATCGTACCAAGACAATCAACAAGCTCTTCTCTAGTCATACCAATCCCAGAATCACTGATGAAGAGAAACAATCATGGTTCAACCATGGTTGTTCATAAATGTCAAAAAAAAAAAGTGATTACCATGGCCACTCGTATTTTTCAGCAGTAGTACTTACGTGATTGTGATAATCCCATTGTCTTTATCACTTTGAATACGAATGTCTAGATCAACAGCATCCTTCAAAAGTTCAGGCTCCGTGACACTTAGAAAACGTAACTTATCAAGGGCATCACTTGCATTACTGAAATTGTGTTGAACAAGATCACAAAAAATGCAGGAAGCAAAACAGCAGAATATCAAGGGAAATAAGTACTTACATTAATGTGATAACAATGTTTTACAGGATGGAACTTTTAATATAGAAAGAGAAAGATATTCAATGATCATTTCAAAGGGAGAAGCATATGAAGATAAACAAGATTTTCATTTTAATATTTTATAATTGTTTTATTTACTATTTTTTATCTGGAGATTCTACATTGCTTCAAATAAAATCTCTATATCCATGCAAATGACATTCTTCAAGTGTTAGATAAGCAATTTAATTATATAATCATAAGTAACCATTTAGGCCTACAGGTAGAATGGGTTCTAAGGAGAAAATGACTTCCTCTATGCATAATTAAATATCAAACAAAAACTGTATCATTTCAAAGTTCTATTTTCAAAACAAAGATAATGCATGATTAACAAGAAATAGAATTTCACAGGTAAAATTGAACATATCTCAAAACAATGCTCATTTAAACATACAACAGGCTTGGGCACATTTTGTTGGAGTTAAAAAAATAAGAAAATGAGATAATAGTGCTAAGATGCACAGACATATGTCAAAATACACCCAATTAACATAACAGCAAAAAGAAACTACATGTAAGACAGTTATCAAAATTCAAGAATATCACCTCTAGAGTTACTGTGATTTCATTTAACTTGAACAGAACCCATTTGTAGCAACTTTGTTCTTCGACACTAATTAGATAATTTAAGTGGGAATTTGGGAATAGTTAGGACTCTATAATAACTTATTCCTAGGAACAAAGTTACAACAATGTCTCAGCATGTTCAAAAATATTTAATGTCTCTACTACTAGAAGCATACTTATTGTTTAAATTCATAAATACCAATAGTATCATCAACAAGATAAGTGGCAAACATGATAAGAAACTCAGTTTACAAAAACATTTAGGTATGCAAAAACATAGTGCAAAAGAGAAGCAAACACCAACCTGATCAGTTCTCGCAGGAACACTTCCTTATTACTGTATAGGCTGTGTACTATGAGGTCCATTAAGCGGCTAACCTGTTAATTATAAGAGACTCAGATCAGTTTGTATCTATACAGAATTATAGAATAGGCCCTTCAATTAGCATACCTCAGCCTGATACTCAAACTTCTCACTTGGCGGTTCAGATGAATCAGATGCTGCTGCAGTTGATTCCAGACGGTTACAAACAAGCATGCTGTACCTCGAGCTCAAGTGCATCCCGAACTTGGTTCCGTTACTTTTAGGGGCAGAGAGTGTCGAAAGGAACCTGTATGGTGCAACCTCTGGAATACGGTATTCAGTTTCAGTTGCCTGAAAAATTAGAAGACGCCAATTATATTACTCCGACTAAGCTATAATTATGATTATTTTATATACTCAACATAAGTTCATGCACTTGACTGATTGGGTTAACCGGGTAGCACAAACAGTAAAAGTTTCACCACAGTGTCCGAGTAAAAAAGAGAACGATATCATCATTTTCTGCTAATATATTACCCGATTCCAATAGTCGAGGAGAAAGAACAGATCATATCACAAAAGCTTTCCAATTCATTTTATCAAGTAGATGAACTTCGCCACAGAAGAAATTTTCTATTGACTAAATTTAAGTTTCATCTCAAAAGAGAGGAACTTCGTTGACAAGCCTAATCAGCATCAACCACTCATATCAGCCAACAACCTCAACTTTTGGGAAGCATCTAATCCTATCTCCCGTGGAAATGGGCAAAGCGGCAACATTTATTGAACTCACCGAAGCAGACGAGGCGGAGAGAAGGGGCACCACGGCGCGGCAACGGACTCCGGCGGATTGCACCGCGGAGACCATCGATCGCCTCGAAGCGCCGAGCATCTCTGCTACAGCCGGTGTTGCCTTCGCCGATGGTGCCTAGGAGGAGGGAGAAAGTGAGTTGAGGAAGAGCGGCGACGACGTAAATGGGGGCGGGTTTAGGGTTTTAGCGGAGCAGTGGAAGCTTCTGGAGTAGGGTTTGGTTGTGCGGAGGTCTGGCCTCTGGGTTCTGCTTGTGGACGCTTCGGAGACTCATGGTCGACGTGGCGCGATCGCGACCGTTATATAGTTCATCCAATCAGAACAGATTTTATAATATTTATATTTTATTCTCATAATTTATAAAAAAAATATTCTCCATGTACTGCACATATGAGTGACATTACGACTTATATTGTATTTAATTTTGAAATACTAACTTGTAACTTATTTTATATTTCTCTAATAAATTTTTCACCCCTTTAATTATTTTTTACTTTAGTATAATCTTTTCTCAAAATCTAAAAATAATAATAATTTCTCACACGTAACTATGTTTCAAAAGTTTTCTTACTTTTTTTTCCTTCCTAATTTAATTATTTAAATTTTTTATCTATTTTAATTTTAAAAAATAATATATAGCGAAAAAAATCTCACGATAAATATATAAAGTGATAAGGCCTAAAAAAATAAAAAATAATGGATCATTAATTTATATATTTATCTTGAATTTTTTTTCTAAGAGTTTTCATTACTTTTTTTATTTATTATCTTTAATTAAAAATTACCATAATTATAGATGCATTACTTTTTTACTATTTGTTTTTAATGATAAGATAATATTTATTTATATAACAACAATAAAAAAAACTTCAACCTATTTTTTTATTAAAATATATTTATTAATTTCATAAAAAAATTATGACTAAAATTATCTTATACATTACTTTTATAAATTATAATAATAATGATTAATATTTGTTATATGATATAAAAATGGGGGAATGGCTAAGTCCTCCGATTAAGGAGGGCAATTGATCGATTTTGAATTTTAAATCTTTCGTTCTTAAATCCGTTGATATAAGATATCCTATGAATATATCTAAACCTATTAATATAATTTTTCTTCTTCCTATTCCATCATTATCATTCAATAAAAACATATTAAAATTAATATCCTATATATATATATATATATATATATATATATATGATACAGTGATAAGGAGGGGCAGACCTTGGAAAAAGTCTTCGCCATAATGGATGTCAAAGTCAAGACGGTAATGCCCCTATCACTGGCCGAGCGGGCAAGTGATTCGTCCGACCGAGATATGAAAGGTCTGATCCGACATCATCACTAGCTTGGCCACCAGTTGAACTAGGACGCTCAAGACAAGAATGAACGTCAAGTATTTGCAAAACCAGACTGAGCAGCTACCCCGCTCGGCCTTACATCAATACTCGGAACATCAGCAGAGTAGAGGCATAACCGAGCAGTCCACACATGAACAACGCTACTACAGTCGAGCGGCTATCTCGTTCGGTCAAGGTGCGCGTACAACAATCGGACAGTGGAAGTATCAATCGAGCGACCACCCCGCTCAACCAAGTAGTAGATTCATCGGCCAGACAACGGAGACTCCAGCCGAGCGGTCATCCCGCTCAGCCCAGCAACAGACGAAACTGGGACAGGGAACTCTCAGTCGAGTGGCCATCCCGTTCGGTTGAGCAACAGACACCGCGAGATATCCTTCGACATCTTTTTGGAAGTTAGTGTCGCCGACAGGCGGCATGGTCAGACAGAAGATCGTACGACGAAAGCTTCCACTGTCACTTTAGAGATATGCTCGACCCGTTAAGGTAATGTATCAGGGGCACTTTATTGATATGTCCCCTCAAGGAAAACTTGGGACAGCATGCCCGCTTTAAGAAACGTGCACACACGCTACAGAAGCCCTATATAAAGGGGGGGTACAGGCATCAGCGGAGGTATGCTTTTCTCGCGATATCTGCAGTTGCGCTACAGTTTCCTCTGCTTCTTGCTTAACTGGAGACTGACTTGAGCGTCGGAGGAACATCGTCGGAGACCTCTTCCCTGGCTCGACACTGACGTTGTTTGTGTTGTAGGCGATAGCGGAGTCCATCGGAGGTCAGCAGGAGCGCCAAGTCCCCAACATCCACCTCCTCGACTTTCGATTCGGGCATAATCATATTTGACGTCGTCTGTGGGAACGTCACCTAAATCCAAGTTGAGGAAATAGAAGATGTTGGATGGCTAACCACTGTGACGCTCACGCAAGAGGAGTTGGAGATGCTCGTGCAAGCATGGGCAGCAAAGATGATGGAGCAGCAACAACAAGCGATAGCCGATCGGCTAGCACCGCAACCGGCAACCTCAGCGGCCGATCGGCGAGCGGGGCAAGAAGACCGAGCGGAGCAACTCTCCATATGGGGACAGAATCGTAGGCCAACCGGCACCTAAGGGGAAGCACCGCCCGTGCCGATCTCCTTCCATCGGGCTCTGTTCTAAACCCCCTCGGAGATAGCTCAAGCGCATCAGGAGCGGGGGGCATCTTCTTACAAGGCGCACGTGCGGGACGAGAGTAAAGGAAAGGCGCCCCGGAGCGCCGCATCCCCTGAACGGATCAACAAACAGTTCTCAGAGGAAATCTTGCAAGACCCTCTGCTTCATCACTACACCCCGTTGGCGATCGGGACGTACAACGGGGCAACCGACCCAGATGATCATATGGATCGGTTCGACAATAAGGCTACGCTGCACCAGTATACAGACGGAGTAAAGTGCAAAGTTTTTCTCACGACTCTCTTTGGATCGGCGCAGCGATGGTTCAGAAGGTTGCTGGACGGCTCTATATAAAGTTTCAAAGACTTCCGAGCCACCTTCCAGCACCACTTCGTCAATAGCCGACGCTACCAGAAGACAAGCGTCAGCCTCTTCACCCTAAAACGAGGGCACAGGGAAGCGCTCCGAGTGTACATCCAGTGCTTCAACCAGGTGGTTATGGATATCCCTTCGATCTCGTCTGAGACAATGATGAATGTCTTCACCCAGGGGCTCGCTGAAGGGGATTTCTTTCGCTCGCTCATTCGGAAGCCGTCCCGGGACTTCGACCACATGTTGAAAAAGGTCAACGGGTACATGAACGTGAAAGAGACCCAAGCAGTCAGAAGGAAGGAGGTGCTGATCGAGCCTTCAGCACCGACCAAGCGTCGACCGACTAATAGTCATATGCCGCCCAAAGGACCGAGGGCTGACAGAGCACGACTGCATCAGGAAACCAGAGCACACGCCATACAATATGTAGCGTCTGGTCAGCCTAAAGCGCCCAAGGACAAGGTATGGGCGCCTATGTTTTGTTCGTTCCACCAGTCGGCAATGCACAACACACAGGACTGCCGAGAACTGATGTCAATCGTCAGCCGACCGGCCCCCAGGGGATATCGCCGTCGCTCTCCATCTCCTGATCAACGAGATCACCACCGCTCAACCGAACGAGGAGAAGAAAGAAGGGAGCCCTAACGCCATCACCATCAGCGGAGGGAAGAAGCCGATCCATCAAGGTCCAGGCCGAACGGAATAGGTCATCCGCCCGGGAAGAGGAAAATAGAAACAACGCTTCCCGGGGAGAGATAGGTATGATTGTCGAAGGACCGACCGACGAAGACTCTAACCGAGCTCGAAAATCATATGCTTGGCAGTTGGAGATCCACGTCGTCGGGTGCAGTAAAGAGAAGGTCGAGGGGCCTCAAATCAGCTTCGGCCCCGGCGATCTGGAAGGGGTCGAAATCCCTCATGATGATGCTTTGATCATCCGAGCGGTAATCACCAACTACACCATTCACCGGACCTTCGTCGATACGGGGAGTTCAATGAACATCATTTTTAAGAATGTGTTTGATCAGCTGCAGATCGATCGCAGCGAACTACTGCTCATGGCAACCCCCGCTCTACGGGTTCACTGGCAATGAAGTCTTACCGATCGGCCAAGCAAGACTGGCCATCTCATTGGGAGAAGAGACATTGAGGAGGACCCGGACCACCAACTTCATAGTTGTGGATGCACCCTCAGCCTACAACGTCATTTTGGGCCGACCGACCCTCAATGAATTTCGAGCGGTAGTATCCACTTACTGTCAGAAGATAAAGTTCCCAATAGATGACCAGGTGGGCGAGGTCAAGGGCAACCAACTAGCCGCCCCCGTGATACTACATGGAGATGGTCAAGGCTGAGGCCAGAGCAGCACGGAAGGCTCTACGGCTAGAGGTGAATGCTATTACCGAGAATCCTCCCACCTTGGTATATGAGGAAAAGGAAGAGGTACGGATCTACCCAAGCCGGTCCGAAGCCATGACTTTCGTGGCTGCCAACCTGGAGGAGAAGTAGAAGGCGGAATTAATCGTCTGCCTCAAGGAAAACCATGATGTATTTGCTGTTGGTTGCTACTCGGAAAACCTAGAGGTTCCACTGTACAAAAATTTTGTACAAAGGTCTGAACCTTTTCCTAGCTACCATGTGTTCTTTTAAATTAAATTTTGGATCGCCTGCGGAACTTAACACGTTTGATCCAAAACTTAATCTATTTGTTCTTTTAGGTTTTGACTTGGATCTCCTGCGGAACTTAACACGTTCGACCCAAATCACCTTAAGTTATTAATTCCATTAAATATTAATTTCCATAATTGGTTCCCAGTACTGACGTGGCGAGGCACATGGCCTTCTTGGATATGGGAGCAACCACCACCGACTAGACAAAACCTTTTATGGAAAGCTAATATTTAATTTCCTAAAATAACTTTAGGTTAACCGAAAAGAACAATCAAATCACAAGGAAAAATAAAACAAAAGAACACATCATCGAAAAACATATTCGAAATACTAGAATCGTAAGCCTCTTGTATTTGGTATTATTTCCATAAATAACTAGCATGATGCGGAAAGGAAAATTACTAGTTATACCTTCTAGAAAGACCTCTTGATCTTCTACTGTATTCCTCTTCTAACCTCGGACGTTGTGTCGGCAACGTTCTTCCGAGATGAGAAACCACCAATCACCTTCTTCTTCCTTGTAAGTTTCGGCCATCAAAACATCTTCTAGGATGAAGAGGTTCGGCCACCACCACCATGCTCCAAGGGATGCTAGAAACGAGGCTTGCTTTCTCTCCTTCTTCTCCTTCCTTGATCCGGCCACTAACAAAAGCTCCACCAAGAGATAAGTTTCGGCCAACAAGAGGAGAAGAGAGAAATAGGGCCGACCACACCACGAAGGAAAAGAGGGAGAAAAATAAAATAGAGTCATTAGCCTTGAAGCCTCCTCTACCCCCTCTTTTATAATCCTTGATCCTGGCAAATAAGGAAAATTTAATAAAAATTTTCTTAATTCTTTTTCCATTGAAAAGGAAAAATTATTTAATTAAAATAATTTTCTTTCTTAATTTTATTTGGCCGGCCACATAAAAACTACAAACAAGGAGAGTTTTAATTAATTAAAACTTCCTAATTTGTCTCCAGAAATTTATAAAATTTCTCCAATAATTTAATCCCTTCATGATTGGTTTATAAAAAGGAAATTTAATAAATTAAAATCTTTCTTTTAAACATGTGGATAAAAAGAAAGTTATCTCTAAAAATTAAAATCTTTTTTAATCTACAAATAAGGAAAGATATCAAATCTTTTCTCAATCTTTTGTAGAAACTAATAAAAGAGAATTATTAATTTTTAAACTTTCTTTTAAATCATGAACATGGTTAAAAAGGAAAGTTTTCTTAAAATTTAAAATCCTCCTTTAATCAACAAATAAGGAAAGATTTCAAATTTTAAACTCTCTTTTAAACATGTAGATAATTTACAAATAAAGAAAGTTTTAACCAAAAATTAAAATCATCCTTTTAAACTATAAATAAGGAAAGAGATTAATCTCTTCTCTTAATCTTTTGTAGAAAACTATAAAAGGAAATTTTTAATTTTAAACTCTCTTTAAAATCATGATATCCATAAGAAATAATTTTAATAAAATCCTTTTAATATTCTAGTGGTGGCCACCTAAGCTTGGGACCCAAGCTTTGGCCACCCCACTCATCCACTTGGTCTTGGCGGCCTAGCTTGGGTTCCAAGCTAGCTTGGCCCGCCCGATAGGTAAGAAGGTGGGTATCGATGGGTATAAATCTCTATATACTAGAGGCTACGATAGGGACCGAGAGGAGGAATTGGTTTTGGTCTCCGATGAAATTAAGCATCCGTGTTCGCCGAACACAACTTAATTTCATCAATAATAATCCATTCCACTAAAGAACTATTATTAAACTACGCACCAATCCCAAATTACATTTGGCTCCTTCTTATCTCCCCGTGTTTAAGATAACAAATGTCCACTTATTAAGTAAGTTAGACAACTCGCCAATTAATATCTAGTTCAAGAGTAGTACCACTCAACTTCATCGTCATATCGGACTAAGTCCACTTGTAACATGACAATCCTTATGAGCTCCTCTTGGGGACATTCTCAACCTAGATCACTAGACACGGTTTCCTTCTATAATCAACAACACACACTATAAGTGATATCATTTCCCAACTTATCGGGCTTATTGATTTATCGAACTAAATCTCACCCATTGATAAATTAAAGAAATAAATATCAAATATATGTGCTTGTTATTATATTAGGATTAAGAGCACACACTTCCATAATAACTGAGGTCTTTGTTCCTTTATAAAATCAGTATAAAAGGAACGACATCAAATGGTCCTACTCAATACACTCTAAGTGTACTAGTGTAATTATATAGTTAAGATAAACTAATACCTAATTTCACTACGACCTTCCAATAGTTTGTTCCTTTCCATCTTGGTCGTGAGCTACTGTTTATAATTTATAAGGAACCGATAACATGATCTTCTGTATGTGACACCACACACCATGTTATCTACAATATAAATTAATTGAGCAACTACATTTATCATAAATGTAGACATTTGACCAATGTGATTCTTATTTCTAGATAAATGTTTATACCAAAAGCTAGGCTTTTAGTATACACTCTAACATTTGCATGGTCGACACATGAGCTACACGACATCTCCCCGAGCGTGACCCAACACGAGTTGCACGTCTGATCGGACGCTCGACCGGTCAAGCAAAGGAAAAGGGATTTCAGCGCGGAGCAGAACGTGATCATCCGGGCGGAGATAGAAAAGCCGTTGGAGGCCAGCCACATCAGGGAAGTCCAATTCCCGATGGATCTGGGTTTGGGCAACAAATTGTGGGTCTGCATTGTTAAAGTGTATACTAAAAGCCTAGCTTTTGGTATAAACATTTATCTAGAAATAAGAATCACATTGGTCAAATGTCTACATTTATGATAAATGTAGTTACTCAATTAATTTATATTGTAGATAACATGGTGTGTGGTGTCACATACAGAAGATCATGTTATCGATTCCTTATAAATTATAAACAGTAGCTCACGACCAAGATGGAAAGGAACA
Organism: Zingiber officinale; assembly: GCF_018446385.1. Classification (NCBI taxonomy): domain Eukaryota; kingdom Viridiplantae; phylum Streptophyta; class Magnoliopsida; order Zingiberales; family Zingiberaceae; genus Zingiber; species Zingiber officinale. The sequence continues at coordinate 95,833,375 of NC_055988.1, read as the reverse complement.
AACCATTGGAAGGTCGTAGTGTAATTAGATATTAGTTTATCTTAACTATATAATTACACTAGTACACTTAGAGTGTATTGAGTAGGACCATTTGAGGTCGTTCCTTTTATACTGACTTTATAAAGGAACAAAGACCTCAGTTACTATGGAAGTGTGTGCTCTTAATCCTAATATAATAACAAGCACATATATTTGATATTTATTTCTTTAATTTATCAATGGGTGAGATTTAGTTCGATGAATCAATAAGCCCGATAAGTTGGGAAATGATATCACTTATAGTGTGTGTTGATTATAGAAGGAAACCGTGTGTCCTAGTGATCTAGGTTGAGAATGTCCCCAAGAGGAGCTCATAAGGATTGTCATGTTAAACCTCGCAGTGGACTTAGTCCACATGACGATGAAGTTGAGTGGTACTACTCTTGAGCTAGATATTAATTAGCGAGTTGTCAAGAACTTACTTAATTAGTGGACATTTGTTATCTTAAACATGTGGAGACTAACACACTCATAATAAGAAGGAGCCAAAATGTAATTTGGGATTGGTGCGTAGTTCAATAATTGTTATTTAGTGGAATGATTATTATTGATGAAATTAAGTTGTGTGTTCGAGATGCTTAATTTCATCGGAGACCAAAACCAATTCCTCCTCTCACCTATCGTAGCCTCTAGTATATAGAGATTTATACCCATCGCATACCCACCTTCTTACCCATCCAATGGGGCCGGCCAAGCTAGCTTGGAACCCAAGCTAGGATCGACCAAGACCAAGTGGATGAGCCATGTAGGTGGCCGGCCAAAGCATGGGTTCCAAGCTTAGGTGGCCAGCCACTAGAATATTAAAAAGGATTTTTATTAAAATTATTTCTTATGTGGATATCATGATTTTAAAAGAGAGTTTAAAAATTAAAAATTTCCTTTTATAGCTTTCTACAAAAGATTAAGAGAAGAGATTAATCTCTTTCCTTATTTGTAGTTTAAAAGGATGGTTTTAATTTTTGGTAAAAACTTTCCTTATTTGTAAATCATCTACATGTTTAAAAGAGAGTTTAAAATTTGAAATCTTTCCTTATTTGTTGATTAAAGGAGGATTTTAAATTTTAAGAAAACTTTTCTTTTTAACCATGTTCATGATTTAAAAGAAAGTTTAAAAAATTAATAATTTTCTTTTATTAGTTTCTACAAAAGATTGAGAAAAGATTTGATATCTTTCCTTATTTGTAGATTAAAAGAGATTTTAATTTTTAGAGATAACTTTCTTTTTATCCACATATTTAAAAGAAAGATTTTAATTTATTAAATTTCCTTTTATTAACCACCATGAAGGGAAAATTATTTGAGAAATTTTATAAATTTCGAAGCAAATTAGGAAGTTTTAATTCTTGTGAATTAAAATTTCCTTGATTAAAGGGATTAAGGTGGTCGGCTATTACAAATAGAAAAGAAAATTATTTTAATTAAATAAATTTTCCTTTTAATGGCAAAAGAATTAAGGAAGTTTTATTAAATTTTCCTTATTTGCTAAGACCAAGGATTATAAAAGAGGGGTAGAGGAGGCTTCAAGGTGAGGACTCTATTTATTTTTCTCCCTCTTTTCCTTCGTGGTGTGGCCGACCCTTTCTTTTCTCTCCTCTCCTTTGTGTGGCCGAAACTTTCTCATGGTGGAGTTAGCTTTGGTGGCCGGATCTAAGAAGGAGAAGAAGGAGAGAAAAGAAGCCTTTTTTCTAGCATCCCTTGGAGCATGGTGGTGGTGGCCGAACCTCTTCATCCTAGAAGAAGTTTTGATGGCCGAAACTTGCAAGGAAGAAGAAGGTGCTTGGTGGTTCTCATCTCGGAAGATCGTTGCCCACACAACGTCTGAGGTTAGAAGAGGAATACGGTAGAAGATTAAGAGGTCTTTCTAAAAGGTATAACTAGTATTTTTTCTTTCCGCATCATACTAGTTATTTTTGGAAATAATACCAAATACAAGAGGCATGCGATTCTAGTACTTCGAATATGTTTTTCGATGTTGTGTTCTTTTGTTTTATTTTTTTTTCCTTGTGATTTGATTGTTCTTTTCGGTTAACCTAAAGTTATTTTAGGAAATTAAATATTAGCTTTCCATAAAAGGTTTTGTCTAGTCGGTGGTGGTTGCTCCCATATCCAAGAAGGTCATGTGCCTCGCCACGTCAGTACTGGGAACCAATTATGGAAATTAATATTTAATGGAATTAATAACTTAAGGTGATTTGGGTCGAACGTGTTAAGTTCCGCAGGAGATCCAAGTCAAAACCTAAAAGAACAAATAGATTAAGTTTTGGATCAAACGTGTTAAGTTCCGCAGGCGATCCAAAATTTAATTTAAAAGAACACATGATAGCTAGGAAAAGGTTCAGACCTTTGTACAAAATTTTTGTACAGTGGAACCTCTAGGTTTTCCGAGTAGCAACCAACATGCATCGACTTCCACGATTTACACAAGGCATGCCCGAAGGTTTTCTATCCTCTGCCTAGGATAAATCAGCCGGTAGACTCGACGACAGGCTGCAAGCTTATCTGTATGCTTGATGCATATAAAGGATACCATCAGGTGCCGCTCATCCGAGAGGACCAAGAGAAGGTTAGCTTTATCACGACTGACGGAACATACTACTACAACGTCATGTCGTTCGGACTGAAGAACGTTGGAGCCACCTACCAAAGATTAATGAATAAAGTATTCCGACGGCATATCGACCGTAATATGAAGGTATACGTTGATGGCATACTCATCAAATCCCTCCGAGCGGATGACCTATGCACAGATATCGATGAAACTTGTCAGACGTCAAGAGCATACGGGATAAAGCTGAACCCAGGCAAGTGTCTGTTCGACGCAAAGAGTGGTGGCTTCCTAGGCTACATTGTCATCGAGTGGGGCATCGAAGCCAACCCCAGTAAGGTCCACGCTCTGTAGAACATGTCTTTGCCTCGAAACTTAAAGAAAGCTCAGAGGCCGACTAGTCAGATCACGGCATTGTCCCAATTCATATTCAGGTCATCCGATCGGAGCTTGCCATTTTTCAAAATACTGCGTTGAGCCACAAAATTCCAATGGGACGTCGAGTGCGATCGATCGTTGGAGGAGCTGAAGGCGTATCTTAGCTCACTACCTGTTTTAGCCAAGCCAGTCGCGGGTGAGCTGCTCTGGATATATTTGTCATCCAACGAACATGTCATTGGATTGGCTTTAGTCAGGCAGAACGGCCAGGATCAGCAACCTATATATTTTCTGAGTCATATATTGAAGGGCGTTGAATCTCGCTACACCGGTCTCAAAAAATTAGCCTATGCACTGGTACTCGCCGCACGGAGGCTTTGCCCGTACTTCTTAGTGCACTCAATAATAGTGATAACTAACAACGCTCTCGGAAGAGTCCTCCTCAATCTAGAAGCGTCCGGACAGCTAATCAAAATGGACAACCGAACTTAGCGAATTCGACATCCAATATCAACCCTGAGCAACGATCAAAGCTCAAGCCCTGACAGATTTTGTTATAGAAGTCCAGAGTAACAAACCACCAATGACATGGAAGATATATGTGGATGGCTCGTCCACTCGGCAGGGCAGCGGGATTGGCTTAATCCTCATCTCACCTCGGGAAGACCAGATGCAGCTGTCCATCCGACTGGACTACCGAGCTACCAACAACGAAACAGAGTATGAGACATTGATAGCTAACCTGCAAGCAACTCGACACGTGAGAGCTAATAAAGTCCTCATCCACTCGGACTCCCAACTCGACACGTGAGAGCTAATAGAGCACTCAAGGGCATTTATATGTGTGTGCATGATTGTATTATAAAATACAACAGGAGCTGTATTTAGTTTTAATTAGGATTTTATTTTTGATCTAGATACATGTACATTCCTTTTATGGAATATAGGATCAAAATTGTAAAATTCTATTTACGTCGCAGATCAAATCTTGCAAAGCGTGGAACCTTATGAGGACCAGAGGCGTAGTGGAACAAGGAGCAAGATGGATGTGACAGCTAGACCCGATGGCGGTGGCCAAATATGGCAGCATCTTGGGATGACAACACACGGAGGACAACTATAGATAAAAGTCATAATAGTTGAAAATTAGATTTTCTATTTATTGCGTTTATATTGTGCTGTGTGTGCATGTTAGTATACATGTTTAGTAGGCTAACATAGTTAAAATTCCTCATTTATAAATAACTAAGTGGGAGAGGGATTTTTAAGTAAATCTCATGGTCTCCATTACTGGTTTGTAAGTGATGCAAACAAGCTTGCGCGTTGGCTCTGAGTGCCTTCCTCCATATCGGATGAGCTTGTTTGTGGATCACTAGAACAGACTTCCATTTCGGATGACTATAGGAAGTTAATTAAGAGCGTGTGATCTTCCCCATCAGAAGGGGCACAATCTTATTAATGGACTTAGTGTCAAGTAATGGTATACACTTAGGCACAACTAATAGTATCCTCCCCATCGGAGTCACTGCTATTATTTGTGTGACCAAAGGATACCAACTATTAATTTTATTTGTCAAAAAGTTAGGTTGACAAGATAATAAAATTAATGGGTTTAAACCCTCCTTTTACAAATGTTGAATTTGTATACGTCCACACTATCGTGACATACAAAATTCACGGTGGTTTGAGGTGTTGGTTAATTTAAAATAGTATTGTTTGAGGAATCAATATTATTCTAAATTTAGAGTTCTGACCAAAAGTTATTTGTGATTCTTAGGATGACTTTCAACCCACTATCCATCATACTACAACAGAATAGACTTACTGGTCCTAACTACATAGATTGGAAAAGGAACCTGAACATTGTTCTTACTGCTGAAAGCTATAAATTTGTACTGACTGAGTCTTGCCCTGAAGCACCTACTGATGAATCTACCCAAGAGGAGATTGAATATCATAGGAAATGAGTAAAAGCAGATGAGATGGCGCGGTGTTACATTTTGGCTTCAATGTCAAATGTATTGCAACATCAGCATCAAGATTTACCAATAGCCTATGATATTATGAACAATCTCAAGGAACTCTTTGGTCATCAGGATAGGGCTTCTAGGCAAGAAGCCATGAGAAAGATAATGACAGCCACCATGTAAGAGGGTACTCCTGTGAGGGATCATATCCTAAAGATGATGGCTTATCTAAACGAGATACAAATCCTTGGAGGAGAAATTGATGGGGAAACCCAGATCGATATGATCCTCCAAACACTACCTAGAAGTTTTGAGCAGTTCCGCCTGAATTATAATATGAATAATAGGATTTATTCATTAGCGGAACTACTGACAGAACTTCAAGCAGCAGAAGGATTATTTCGTCACAATTCTCAAATTCACTATGCTGAAAATGGTTTTACTTCTAAACCGAGAGGAAAGAAGAAGAAGAAACAAGATGGATCAGCAAAGAAAGTGAATAAAACTCAGAGTACAGGATTGAAGAAGCCGAAGGGCAAGTGCTTCATCTGCAAGCAGTCAGGGCATTGGAAGGCGGACTGTCCTCGTAGGAATCAGAACAACAAAGGTATATCTCATGCTCTAGTTGTTGAAACATGTTTAGCGGTGTTATCTACCAGCACCTGGTGTGTAGATACGGGAGCCACTGATCATGTCTGTAATTCCTTGCAGGGGTTCCAGGAAACCCGACGACTATCTGAAGGAGAGATTACCGTCTACATGGGCAATGCTACTAAGGTGGCGGCTGTTGCAATGGGAGACGTCTACTTATCTTTTAGTAGAAATAGAAATTTGGTTTTAAGAAATTATCTTTATGTACCCAGTTTTAGAAAGAATTTAATAAACTATTTTTAGATGGATATTCAGTTTCTTTCAGTAACGATGTAGTTATTAAGAGAAATAAAGTGATTATCTGTTCTGGTACATTAGTTGGCAATTTGTATACTTTAAATCCAATTTCTTCCACAAAGCAAAACATGGAAATTTATAACTCATCTTCTAACTCTAATAAGAGAAAAGAACCTTCGGAAATGAACCAAGCATATCTTTGGCATCTAAGACTTGGTCATATTAACTTAAGTAGGATTCAGAGGCTTATAGCCGATGGACTTTTGGGTTCATTTGAGTTGGAAAATTTTCCAACTTGTGAATCTTGCTTGGAAGGTAAAATGACCAAAAGGCCTTTTAAGGCAAAGGGGTATAGAGCCAAAGAAGTGGTTCATTCTGATTTGTGTGGTCCTATGTCTGTCCAGACAAGAGGTGGTTTTGAATATTTTGTCTCTTTTATAGATGATTATTCAAGATACGGATATATTTACCTAATGCGCCGCAAGTCTGAGTGCTTTGATAAGTTCAAAGAATACAAGGCTGATGTGGAGAAACGACTAGGTAAAAGTATCAAGACACTACGATCTGACCGTGGTGGCGAATACCTCTTAGGAGAGTTTAGGAATTACTTATCAGATGCCGGGATTCAATCCCAATTGTCTGCACCTGGAACACCCCAACAGAATGGTGCAGCAGAACGAAGGAATATGACTCTTATGGAGATGGTTAGATCGATGATGAGTTATTCAGAATTTGTTTTGGGGATATGCTCTGGAAAGATATCATTCCGAACTTAGTACCTTCTAAATCAGTTTCTTCTACTCCCACGAATTGTGGAATGGGCGAAACCCAGTCTAAGACATATTCGAATTTGGGGTAGTCCACACATGTGCTGAAACTAGTCGCGTGTTTGTAGGATATCCCAGAGGAACGAAAGGTGGTTTATTTTATAGTCCTAAAGACCAGAAGGTCATTGTTAGCACCAATGCCCAGTTTTTAGAAGAAGACTATATAATGGATCACAAGCCCAGTAGTAAAGTTGTTTTAGAAGAACTAAGAGAGGACACGTCTACTTTAGTACCAACAGTACAAGATGAAGTACCACAAGAGACTGCAACACGTGTCACATATGATACACAACCACAGTCAATGCCTCGTCGTAGTGGGAAGGTTGTAAGGTAGCCTGAAAGATTCATGTTTTTGGGAGAGTCTTCGGACTTAATCCCGGGTAAACATGAACCTGATCCCCGGACATATGTCGAAGCAAAAGACGATGAATTCTGAAATAGAGTCTATGTACTCTAATAAGGTCTGGGAGCTTGTAGAACCACCTGATGGTGTAAAAGTCGTTGGATGCAAGTGGATCTACAAAAGGAAAAGAGGGACAGACGGGAAGGTAGAAACCTTCAAAGTTAGGCTTGTTGCGAAAGGATACACTCAGAAAGAGGGAATCAATTATGAGAAAACCTTTTCACCGGTAGCCATGCTTAAGTCTATCCGGATACTCTTATCCATTGCTGCTCATATGGATTATGAGATTTGGCAAATGGATGTCAAGACATCTTTCCTTAATGGAAGTCTTGAAGAGAACATCCATATGAAGCAACCAGAAGGGTTCATTGAAAAAGGCAAAGAGCATCTAGTGTGCAAGCTCAATCGGTCCATTTATGGACTGAAGCAAGCTTCAAGATCTTGGAACATCCGGTTTAATGAAGTAATCCAGTCATATGGATTTATTCAAAGTTAGGATGAGTCTTGTGTATATAAAAAGTGTAACAGAAACGTGGTGGTATTTCTTGTACTATACGTAGATGATATTTTGTTAATTGGCAACAATGTCAAGGTATTATCGGACGTAAGGGTATGGTTGTCCAAACAATTTGATATAAAGGACTTAGGAGATTGTGAACACATTCTTGGGATCAAAGTTATAAGGGATAGTAAGAAAAGAATGTTGTGTCTGTCCCAAGCTTCATATATAGATACAATCCTTGCTCGTTTTAGCATGCAAGATTCCAAGAAAGGTTTCTTACCTTTTAGGCATGGAGTAGCTCTATCTAAAGAGATGTCTCCGAAGACATCAAAGGAGATAGAGGACATGAAAGTAGTTCCTTATGCTTCGACTGTAGGAAGCCTAATGAATGCAATGCTATGTACAAGACCTGATATCTGTTTTACCGTGGGCATGGTTAGCAGATATCAGAGTTACCCTGGACAAGGACATTGGACTGCGGTAAAGCATATATTAAAATACCTGAGAAGGTGGCTGTCATTAAAATAAATTAATTTAACTTTAACCTTTAAAAAGTAATTAATTAAACTTAAATAATCATACTCAATTGAAACTAACTTTTAAATTATGTTTAAACCAATTATTAATCTAACAATCGACCTACAACCATAGCAATTAAAATTAATTCTTAACCTAATTAATAATCATTGAATTTTAAATTAATCCTTTATTAATTAGTTAATAAATTTAAAATCTGTAAACTAAATATTAGTTCAAATAATGTTACCATTAATTAATCATTTATTTTAGCCCAAAATTAATTTAAGTTAAACTAAAATTCAATTTAAGTAAAATCATCTCACACAATTATAGGATTACCATACTTAAAAATTTAGAATGGGCGAGATGCTAAGAAAATTAAAATTTAAATTATTTTCTTAAAAAGGATTTTGAAAACTTATAAATCTATTTTCTTATGAAATATTTTTCAAATCTTGATTGATGATTGATTGAGTGTATTATATATATAATTATTGTTATTCACCGCCTAAGTCTTTAGAACTTTAAGTCAATCGTGACCCTTAAACACATATAGAAAAGTCTTCCTTGTGGGTAACAAGGATATCTAAGAAATAGTGTCTAGTTAAGGGGGAGAGACTTGGTTGAAGGACATATTTTTTATTCAAAATCATGCTTTTGAAAACATATTTTTTTTAAAAAAAAAATTGTTTCAAAACACTCTTTGAAAATTTCTTGATAAAACTTCTTTACAAATCTTTTTGAAAAATATCTTAAAATCTCTTAATCAAATATTTTTTAATATATATATATATATATATATATATATTACTTTTACAAAATTCTTCTTCAAGCATTATCTTTTCAAAATCATATTTTTCAAACTCATACTTTTTGAAAAATACTTTGAAAATTACTCTAAAACTTTATGTTTCATATTTTGAAAAATTCTTTGCAATATTTTTTTAATATTATGACATTCATATCTTAGTAAACCAGTAAGAAAAAAGAATTTTTGACAAAGTCCAAGCCTTGGAATATCTTTGTAAAATCCTTGAAAATATTTTTAGCCTTGAAATATTTTATATTTATTTTGAAAATGGTATTGAACTCAGATTTGAAATACTCTTTGAAAAGAATGCTTGATAAAAACGCTTTACAAATATTTTTGACAAGTATTCTTTGAAAATTTTTTAAAGAAATTCTGAGAAATTTTGCTAGCATTAAGTCTTATATATCATGGTTTTGCAAAACTATTTTAAGTCTTGAAAAGTATTTTTGAAAAATATTTTACTTAGATAATTCCTTGATACATTATTTGAAATCAACTTTGAAATACTTTCAAAAGTATCTTTATGTTTACTGCCTTTTCCTTGAAAATTTTTGGAATTTTTTTAATTAATATTTGATGCATGTTCACTTAGAAAAATACATCTTATTGTCCTTCAAAAGGGTGAGAGAATACCTTAGAAAATATCTTGGAAATGTTTAAAGGTATTCCATCATTGTTGGTGCAAAACTTAGGGATCCTTAGCAATTAAAAGCCATTTATGAAGGGTTCTTTTTGTTGTATGACAAAAGGGGAAGAAAAGGGGTTTAAGTTAGAAATCTAAATCTTTTTGAATTGACCTAACTTAAATATATTTGTCAAACATCAAAAAGGGAGAGATTGTTGGTGCAATCGACCTCCAAGGTTTTAATGTCAGACAAATATGTTTAAGTATGCTTAAGTATGTTTTAAGTATGGAGCTTGATCTATGGAAGTCCTAGTTGGAGGCTAGGCAAGGAGAGAAATCTCGGTATATCGTGGAAGCCAGGTGGATAGGTCTGGAGGACTTGATCCCTGGGTAGCCGAATACTGAGTCCTAGTTGTAGGCTAGGTAAGGGAAATCTCGGTATGTCGTGGAAGCCAGGTGGATAGGTCTAGAGGACTTGATCCCTGGGTAGCCGAATACTGAGTCTTGGTGAGTGAAGCCAAGTGGAGAAAATCCTAGGGGGTGGTAACCTTAGGTAACGAGAAGTCTTGGAGGAGTGAACTCCAAGCAAGGTTGATCGGATGGTTTCCGGACCAGCGGATCTCGGTAAATCTAGGTTTAGGTTTACTATTATTTTCTGTATTACTATTATTGTTGTTGGCTAATATGGTATTGCAGGAAAAGTCTTAGTGGATCAGGCAATCAGACACTGAGCAGACAAAAGACCAAACATGTCTGGAGGATCATGTTTGGCAGGTAAGTTGAGGTATGCAACTGGAAGAGCGACAGTGAGGTCGGGTGATGCCCGGGTCAATAAGGACTTTGTAGAAACTAAGGAGGCAAAGGTTTGTGTGCTAAGTTTAAATGGAAAAGTATTCATAAAAAGATCATATCTATCATACGAGTCATTTAGGGGTAAAAGATTCATTGTAGTATAATTACAAAGAATTTTAAAAGAATGATCAAGAGGGGCTATGATCAAGTTATTTGATTGTCTATCGAGTAAAAAAGTTTAATGGTCGCTCCCACGAATATGGTAGAATGATAAAATGCTTAAAAAAATTTAAAGAATTTAGGATACAAATTAAAGCACATTTTAAATTATGTAGATCATTAAAGGATGTCTCTTTTTTAAAATCAAAAATAAAAAAAATCTTCTTCATTAGATTGTGCTACACATCTTCAACAGCTCAGCAAGTCACTCCGTCCGGAAGTACCGACCAAGCTACATTCTACGCATACTATTGTCGGTATACTTATTTTATATTGCACTTAATTGTAAATAAGATAGTAGGCTTATTACTATCTTATTCCATTGTACTTGTACGATCTGCTTCTCTCTGAGGACTTCGGAGAGAAGAGTTTTAGTGCTTTGCCCATCGGTGCGGTCAAGGACCGCGGGCCTTCGAGTAGGAGTCGAGCTAGGCTCCGAACGAAGTAAATACCTTGTCTCTTTTTCTTATTTCCGCTGCATGACTTTGGTTTTAAAATACGAAAAGATTAGTTTTAAAAAGCGCGATATTCACCCCCCTCTATCGCTCCAAACGATCAGTAAACTTAATAGCTACTAATTGTACTTTAACTTGTAACACTTTTCATGATATTATAGTTGTTGCCCATAGTAAACGTTCAACGAATGTGGGCCTTGAAGTAGGAGTCGCCCAAGGCTTCGAATCAAGTAAATACTTGGGTCTTCTGGTGTGTGATTGTTTTTACTTTATTATTCCGTTGCTTTACTCGTCGAGTTTTTCGAATCCGAAATGCGTGAAAGCCACGAGCGTTATTCACCCCCCTCTAGCGCTTCTCGATCCAACAATTGGTATCAGAGCCCGGACTCTCAGAAGGTTTAACCGTCGACTGTGCACTAGAGCTATGGTCTAATTGAGTCATGTGGGTATAATATTGACCTCGAACAAAGAAAGTGGGGACTCCTATGTTCGGATCAAGAGGACCAGACACCAGGCAGGAAGTCCTAGTTGCGGCTAGGCAAGGAAGTCCTAGTAGGTCGGGTGGACCGAGGGGCAGGAAGACCTGGTGGGTCGAGGATCAGACATGGGAAGCTTGTGGTCCTTTGTTTGAGGGGGGGGATTGTTGGGGTTGCAAGGTTGCAAACATAGTCGCACATTGAAACACACATGGGAAAGATCATGGGTTTATAAGAGAAAAAAATATCTCCATTGGTATAAGGCCTTTTGGGTAGAGCCCAAGAGCAAAACCATGAGGGTTTAAGCCCAAAGTGGGCAATATCATGTAATTATGGAGATATCTAAATTCTTTTCGATCCTACACCCAAGATCCTTCCAAGTCGACGACCTCGTCTGGAAGAAAGTGAAGTCGGTTGGTGATGTCGCCAAGCTTGAGACACCATGGGTAGGACCATTCAAGGTCGTACAGAAGCTCCATTTGGGCACCTATTATTTGGAGGACGAAGAGGGGAGGCGGCTCAAAAGGTCCTGGAGCGCGAACCATCTACAACCCTACAGGGATGGACGGGAGGTGCGCAAGGAATCCTGTATTTTGCGGCTATTGTGTATTTGTAGAGTGCAGGGAAAAATTTGAATAAAAAATAGCAAATACCTCTTTTTAAGTGCATCTCCATCAACAGTCGAGCGGCGACTTTAAACCCGAGTGCAAGTATATATGAATCGTCGAGCAACGACGTTAAAACGCTTGTCTCCTCCAACAGTCGAGCAACGACTTTAAACCCTCGTCTCCACCAACGGTCGAGCGACGACCTTAAACCCTCGTCTCCACCAACGGTCGAGCAGCGACCTTAAACTCTCGTCTCCACTAATCGTCGAGCGGCGACGCTAAACTCGAGTCTTCACCAAATCGTCGAGCGTCAACGTTAAACGCATGTCTGTTTCAAATCGTCAGCGATGACATGAAACTCGGGTCTTCGCCAAATCATCGAGCGGCGACGTTAAACATGAGCCTACTTAGAACCGTCGAGCGGTGATGTCATATCCGAAGCTTCATCAACTAGACAAGCAGCAATGATAGACTAAGACTACGTAGGCAGTCGAATGGCTAACTACAGATGAGGGTTGCCCGAAATCCCCTAAAATGGCAAATGAAGGGCCCGTTCGAGAGAACGCACCAGAATACTTTAGGCCCAGTGACTTGAAAAGAAAGGTGAATCGAGCGGACACGCATAAAAATCATGGTCGAACAGAGGCATTATGAGGCTACAATACGGTTAAAGGAAGACTGGAATGCGAACACAATAATAAAAAGTCTCGCCAAACGGTTGGGCATGCATTAATACTTGGAAAAGCTTACAAAAGAGGGATTACAAAGATCAAGCTCTCAACTTCACTCTAAGTCGTCTAACACGTCGTCGGGCAGAGCAGCTGTAAGTTTATCTCGACTTATGACTTTGATCGTCACAACGGTCGGCAAATGACCCCCCTCGTGAAGCTGGCCTATCATCCCTTCGACCGCCAAGTCAAACAAGTGAAGGGCCCGATTAGTGAATCTGTCGCATAACGCATCCGAACGGAGGTAGACTTGCTTCATAGTTTCAAATCTACTCCTTTGGCGCCTTGGTAGATACGTAGCACCGAACGGGAGCCCTCCAGCTCATCCTTAGCGGTGGCTATCTGGTCCCAGAGGGACTTTTCTTCGGCCGAGCGGCTGCTTCGCTTGGTCACTATAAAATCTCCGGCCTCCTTGAGCTTCTGGGCGAGCTTCCCGGCCTCCCGGTTCTTCTACTCGAGGTCATTGATGGCCCGTTGCTTCCGGGCAGTGGCCGACACTATCTTCTTATTGAAGGTGGCGACTTATTTTTTGTACTGAGCCAGCATCACCCCCTGGTCGACAAACTTTTTTTGCTCGGCCTCCAGAAGCTTGTTATTTTTCTCCAGGTCAGCCTTCAGCTTCTCGACCTCGGAGATGGATGACCCCTGGGAGGAAGAGTCACCTCTCAAGACCTCGAGTTTCCTAAACTCATCCTCCATATGGGTCAACTTGTGGTATATGGTCAGGCTCTCCACCCAGTACTACAGGTAAATAAAACAAGGTCAGGGTTGAACTGAGGTAAGTCATGAATTTACAATAAAGAAATTACCCCGGTGGCCATTTGGGTATAACTGTTGGCCAAGGCGCTTGGGGGAAGCATTGTCGCATGAGCCGGGCGTCCTCCCAGACTTCGGCAAGCTGCCCCCAGATGAGGATCTGGTGCTCGGGGGTCCGGGACTGGGTGCTCAGCTCGCTGTATTCCTTCGTTGGCAAATGGAGGATAGTCGTGACAGATCGTCGGCCGCTCGGAGCCGAGTGGGAGGAGGTTGCTGGACCAGAAGTCGGTCACACACCTGTCTGATATACCACTAACCCATGAGTAGTGGTGTGTACAGATACATGTAACTGGCTGATCCGGTGGTAAGAATCCGGAACCCCATAACGAGGGGTCAACGCCACGAGGAGGTCAAAGGGCCCAGTGGCTCGCTGGAGAAGGACGAGCCGACCGGATTTGGAAGAAAGGGACATCTGATAGTAAAAAGCACCCTGGTAAGGACCAGGGTTCCGACGCTCAATGAAACAGTACATAATCACCGAGCGGAGGGACGCGCCGCCCGGCCGACGAAGGGAATTAAGGCCGTCCGGACGCCGTTCTTTGCCCGGTCGGCCGGACGGATGTCCTAGCCGGGCGGTGGGTAAAGGAAGGGAACACCCTCTGACAGCCGTCAAGTCGCATGGCTACGTCATACTCCTATGTCCCATCGAAGACATGCTCGGACTGTAGCAGTATGGTGTCAGGTAAGCTCTTTGACAATCGCATACCAAAGTATGGGTTGCTGACACGTCTACACCTCGGTGAACGTGCATTAGTTCTCTCCTCGCTCTATAAATAGAGCCTCTTACTTCGCCGCAGGTACACGCGAGTCTTCATCTTGCAGCCACCTTCTTCATCTATTTCTTGCCTGACTTGAGCATCGGAGGGCCGTCGCCGGGACACCCTCCCCCCCGGCTCGGTTTTGTTGCAGGTTCGCCGGAGCACTCGAGGATCCAGCAGGGAGCGCCACATCCCCAGCGTTCGTTGACCCCTGGTTCGGACAGGATCAAATTGGCGCCGTCTGTGGGAACGCTCCTGCATCCGAACGGGAACGATGGACGAGGCTGGACGACAACACACGGTGGCGCTTTCAACAGAAGAACTCGATGCTCTGGTCGAGATGAGGGCCGCCAAACTTGTGGAGCAAAACAAAAGCATGCCGGCGAGAGCAACAAGCAACCTCTGGTGGCCGAGCGGAAGCACCTCAAGCCACCGTCGATTCCATCGGGCCTTATTCCGCACCCTAAAGCCGCATACAACTGAGAGATAGAGGATCTTCTTCGAAATGCCTGGCGAGACGAGGCGAAGGGAAAGCCCCGGCGGACTCATCTCCCGCGGATCAATCGCCAATTTTCGGAGGTTATTCTACGAGACCCTCGCCCAAGCACTCCTCCGACGATCGGTGAGTACAATGGAACAACAGACCGGATGATCATCCGGTAAGTTCGATAACACTGCTACGCCCATCAATATCTGAGATGGAGTAAAGTGCCAGTCTTTCTTACCACTTCTCTGGATCGACTCAACGGTGGTTTCGGAGGTCGCGGACCGATCCATCACTAGCTTCAAGGACTTCACGGCCTTCCTCCACCACTTCGCCAGCGCATCGGCGTTATCGAAGACAAGTGTCGGCTTGTTCGCCATCAAGAGCCAAGAGAATCGCCGAGCTTACATCCAGTGATTCAACCAAGTGGCGATGGATATTCCAACAGCCACATGGAGACGATGATGAATGCCTTCACGCAAGGCCTTGTGGATGGGGACTTCTTCCGGTCGCTCATCCGAAAGCCGCCCCAAGATTATGATCATATGCTGCACCGGCCAATGAATATATCAACGTGGAGGAAGCGCAGGTAGGGAAAAAGAAACACCAACCAACGGGCTCCTCTGCCGAGAAGGAGATCCTGGCCTCATCAACCGCCGAGAGGACCAAGGGTCGTAATTCGCTCTCCTGTGTGAGGTCCCAAGTACAAGAGGTAGCTGCGACCCAAGCCAAAGAAGAGATGGACCCTATGTTCGCCTCCTTCCACCGGACGGACACGCACAACACGAGGGATTGTCAAGTCTTCCTTCGTGGCTAATCCTGCCTAAATGTAAAGCGACGGTCTCCTTCCATCGGGGAGACAAAGGACCCATGAAGCCGACCCCATACAAGAGGTGACATCAGCGACGTCCGATCGGCACCGATCTCAAGACAAGAGAATCGCCGAGCATCCAGAGAACGATCCACCGCCACCACTCGAAGAGGAAAATAAAGCAATACTTCGCGTAGATCAATGTTATTTCGGCGGTCGAGGAGGAGACTCCAAGAAAGGGCGCAGAAGACTCAAATCCGCAATTGCTCGTTCGTTACCAGCGGGTAAGTGGACCGAAATCACTTTCGGGCCCGGGACTTAAAAGGAGTTGAAGTGCCCCGACGATGCTCTCTTCATTAAGCGCGGTAATAGCAAATTACACTATTCACCGCGTTGACATGGAGCTCGGTCAACATCATATTCAAAAGGCGTTCGATCGCGTAAAATTGATCGAGCAGCCGATATCCCGTCCACGACCCGCCTACGGGTTTCGGAAGTTCAACGGCCGGACAGATCAAGGCTATCTCGGGAGAAGAGCCTCGCCAGAGGACCAGGACAATAAACTTTGTGGTGGTCGACTCCCTCATCCTACAACGTCACGAATTCTGAGCGGTAGTCTCAACCTTCCATCGAAGATCAAGTTCCTCGTCAAGACAAGGTGGGAGAAATGCACGGGAGAGTTGCCGGGCGAGCTGCTACATCGAGATGATCGGCGAGAATCCAACTCCGGGCGCCTCGAATCGAGGTAAATGCCATCACCGAAAAGCCACCCTCTCTAATTTATGAAGAAAGGAGGAAGTGCAGATCCACCCGAGCGGAGGCTACAAGCTTTATGCCTCGATCCGGAGGAGAAGCGATGAGGAGATCCAATGCCTCAAGGAATCATGATGTCTTAATACAAAGCTCACCGTTCGCAAATACATAGCGCATAGAAGTTGCATGTCCACCGGACTAGATAAAGCAGAAAAAGAGACTTGTGCTGATAAACTCTATCATCCGGTGGAAGTAGAAACTCGGGCCGCCATACGCTGAGGTTCTGCCAGTCGGCTAATGTAGTATTAGTCTCAAGACGGGCGGTGGAGAGTCCGTTGACTTGGACTTAAACAAAGCATGCCCCAAGATTTTATCCCCCTGCGGATAGATCACCGGTGGACTCTACGGTCAATAATTAATTGTATGCTCGACGCCTACAAGGCTATCATCAAGTGCCGTCTCGGAAGATCAAGAAAAATAAGCCGTCAGCAAACCAACACATATTGCTATAATGTGATGCCGTTCGGATTGAAGAATGTCGGGGCCACTTATCGGCGCTTGATGAACAAAGTGTTCGGAGAGCAGATCGGGCGAAACTGGAAGTTTATGTGGACGACATCCTTATCAAGTCCGCCCGAGCGGCCGATCTCTTCAAGGACATGGAAGAAACCTTCCGAGCGCTACGCAAATATGGAGTCAAGCTAAATCCCAGGACGTTTCTTGGGGTACATGGTGACCGAGCGAGGAATCGAAGCCAATCCCAGAAGGTAAAAGCTTTGCAAGACATGCCTCCAAGAAATACAAGGAAGGGGCAAAATACGCCGAACGGACGAGCCTCCCTAAACCTGTCCGAGCCGATTAATATTCTATCATTACTCAGGCCACTAAATTTCATCAGGACGAGGAATGCGTAGAGCATTTGAAGAATTAAGACATATCTTAATTCTGCCTATACTAGCCAAGCCGATCGGGGTGAGTCACTTTATATTTACTGTCTTCAACCGAGCATCGTAGGCTCGCACTTGTAAGGTCCAGCAGCGAGGAACAGCGGTGTATTTTCCGAGCCACATTTTAAAAGATGAATCTCACCTGCTGGGCTCGAAGTTAGCCTTTGCTTTGGTTCTAGCCGGCTGCCCGACTATTTCTTGGCTCACACCATCATTGTCCGGACGAATAGTCCACTAGGAAGAGTCCTGTTGAATCCGAAGCGTCGGACGGCTCATCAAGTGGACGCAGAACTAAGTGAATTGATATCCAATACCATCCCCGCTCGTGATCAAAGCGCAGTCCTTAGCTGATTTTGTGACCAAGTACAAAGCGAAGAAATGTGGAGAATATATGTGGATGGTCCTCCACTCGACTCGGAAGTGGGATTGGAATATTGCTGCCTCACCTCAAGAAAAAAGATGCACCTATCCATCCGACTGGACAAAGCCACCAACAATGAGCGTATGAGGCCCTCATGGCGGATTGAGGGACCGATGTTGGGAGCCATCGGTGACTCTCTATCGGATTCATAGTTGGCCCGCAACTCTCGCACCTTTGAAATCAGCACGGCTTAAACTCTACGTTGAGGCCTTTGAAAAACTTAAAGCTACTTTCCGAGAGGTTCTTATTCAGAAGATTCCCCGAACGGAGAACCAGGCAGCCGATGAGTTGGCCAAACTAGGAAGTTCTATAACGCCAGTCGCCATTCAGCAACCAATTGAAAAAGTACTGCTTGTGGCGCACGTTGACCGGATGGAAGGCCTCACATTTCCAAGCGATTGGAGGGCACCCATCATAGAATTCCTCCGCTCGGGAGCCTCACCGACCGATCGTGATGAAGCCCAGCTACTCAGGAGGAGGGCCGGTCGGTTCACACTCATCGGCGATCAGCTCTACAAGAAGGCTTTCTCTCACCCGTTGTTAAAATGCATGAGCTCGGAAGACTCGGCTTACATCCTCCAAGAGGTACATCAAGGATCGTGCGGGGGACATCCGGGCGGACGATCACTAGCTAAGAAGATCTTGCTAGCTGGATACTTTTGGCCGACCTTGCAAATAGACGCCGCTCGGACAATATCTACGTGCCTTTCGTGCCAGAAGTATCACAACTTCTCCCATCGACCGGCAGAGGAGATGAAGGCATCAACCGTTTCGTGTCCGTTCGATCAATGGGGGATGGATATTGTGGGTCCATTTCCGATGGCGACCGGGCAGAGGAAATTTTTGCTGGTGGCGGTCGATTATTTTTCCAAGTGGGTGGAGGCCGAGCCACTAGCCAGGATCACCGAACAGATGGTCAAAAAATTCATATGGCAACACATCCTCTGCAGGTTCGGTATCCCTCGCCGATTGGTTTCCGACAATGGGCGGCAATTCACAGGGAAAGTGCTAGAAGATTGGTGTAAAAGCTACGACATCGAGCAACACTTTACATCCGTGGCTTGCCCCCAAAGCAACGGTCTGTCATGCTTCGAATTCAGTCTCAAGGCTTCGGCTCAACCACTTGGGAGGAAGTTGGGGATGAAGTACCGCGCGTTTATGGGCCATCCAACGACTCTAAGGAAGGAACAGGCGACACCTTTTCATCGGTATACTGGCGCGTCAGCGGTCATTCCGATTGAAGTCGTCAGTCCGTCCGGTCCAATGTTACGATGGCGGCGAGCGAGGAATATGGAGTGGATTTGACGAAGAGTGAGCAGCGGACTGCGTTGATGGCGCACTGTCACGGATGAAGCAAAACTACAGTACGATCATTCCCGATCCTTCGGTGGCGACCTCGTCTGAAGAAAATCAAGCCGTCGGCGATGTTGGCAAGCTTGATGGGCGGGTCCTTCAAAATCATCAAAAGCTCTCGGTAGCGTATTATTTGGAGGACGAGGACGGTGCTAGATAGGCCGTGGAGCGCAAATCACCTCATTTTACCGGGGGGTGAAAGGTGTGCCATGTAAATCAGCACTGTATTTTTTCGAGATATGCTTGAAATGCGAAACAAAAATCTAGAGAATAAATATAAGGCATCGTCAAGAAAGAGCGAAGGCCCCGCACGCTGGAAGGTAAATTTGAGTCGGAGCTTGAGAATCAAGGCCCGTATGCTCGGACGGAGGTAAATTATCCGAGCAAAATGCTCATCTGTGAAGACCCGCGTGCCCAAAGCGCACGTTATCAAGCATCGACACAAAAACCAAGGCCACGTCGGGAAGCAAAGTGGTGTAATATGGCTAGCTGCATTTATTTTTGCTACCCGGAGGCGTTAAAATTAAGCTTGACCGTCAGGCCCAGACGTTAAATCAGCCGCCGTGAGGCCGGCTTATAAATATCCGCGCAGCAGTCGAGACTCCGTTAAAAATCGAGGGTAGCCGTGCCAGTGGTCCCGGTAAAAATCGAGAGTCGTGGGACCGCTATAAATATCCTGTCACGAGCCCGTTAAAAATCGAGAGACGAGTCGGTCATAAACGTCCTGGGCCGACGAGTCCGTGCGTTAAAATCGAGGCGTCACTATGCGGTATAAATATCCCGCTCGACGAGCTCCGGTTAAAATCGAGGACGCAGTGCGTCATAAACGCGTCCGAGCGGAGCCGGCGAGTCCCGTCGTTAAAAATCGAGAGCCGCACCGGCTATAAATATCCGCGCCGTCGAGCTCCGACGTTAAATATCGAGAGACGAGCCGGCGTCTATAAACGTCCGAGCGGCTCGCATGCGAAAGTCCAGCGAAAACCTCTTTGAGGTGAGGCGCGAAGCAAAAGATGGTTAATCGGAATGGAAAAGGCAAACAAGCGACGTCTGCGCGCTGAGCGGCTGCTCAGTCACATGATGAAAGACATTAAAGACAGATCATGTCTGGCATAGCGAGATTCCGAGCGGAAGAGTTTTAAGGAACACAGTCGTGATGGGGGAAAAGTTTCTTGCTAAAATAAAAAGTGAAAGGAACAGAAGATTATTTATTATGCAAGCCAAAAAAGTCATTACAAAGATAAGCCGGGCCGAACGGCAGGAATATAAAAAAGTTTATAAAAACGCTCTTCACACATCAAAATCAAAAAGAGCGTCGGGGATGGTGTCCATCACGCTCGCTAGATCCTCGGGGGGGGGATGGTCAGCTCGGCAGGCAGGTGACCTTTGGTCTTCAGATAGCCCACCGCCGCCTTGATCGCCTCCTCGAACGTGAGGGATATCTTGTCGGTGAACTTCTCTCCGAAGTCTTCCGAGCGGAGGAACGCCTTCCTCACTTCTTCCGAGCGGGCCAACTCCCCCTCTTTGTATTCCTTGAGCGTGGCGTGAGCGGCGTCACTGGCGGCTTGGAGCTCTTTCAAGTCTCCATCGAATCTTTGGAGATCCGCCAAGCGGCTCTCCTTGCGTTGCTCCAGCCCCCGATCTCCACCTTCATCCGGTCCATATCATCGATGGCCGAGTTTCGGTCGCCGTCTTGATATCTTTATCTCGTTTGATCATCGCTTCAGCCGGACGACTTGCTTGCCAAATCGGTAGCCCTTACATTGTCCGGGGTTTTTTTGGCCTTCTCGAGCGCCGCCGACGGCCGCTGCCCCATGACTTTTCAACTAGTCCTCCTCCGATCGCTAATAGCGATGCTCAGTTCTCTCGGCCAAAGAACGCAGGGTTAAAACATAATTCAATAGGTCAACCAAGAAAAGGAGAACATACTGTGGCTGAGCCACCAAGTCGGCCGGGAGTCATCTTGGCTATTCGACGATAGCATCTATCCAAGCTTGTGCAAGAGGGCCCGGTCAGTAATCTTGTCGGGGACCATCGTCACGTGACCGGCGCCTCGGAGGGGCGCGAGTCTTTATTAAATTCGGCGCTCGCTCGCTCGGAAGTATCGGCTGCATGGGCGAAGGAAGCTCACAACACGACTGAAAGTTCTTGAAGGGTCAGGGCACTCAGGTGCCGCGCTCTGAGAACGAGTCCGTCTTAGACAAAGACAGCGGTATCCGCGCCCCGCCGGGTTGTGGCTCGTCAAATGTAGGCGGGTGTGGAAGGGCGTCGAAGCGTCGACGGCACATCATCGTGGCGGTCCTCCACCATGTAGAGGTTCTATGCCGCCGCCCTCATCGAGGAGGCGGCGCGTACGAAGCCAGTGACGGTGTCCAGCACCCTTCCGCCAGGCGGATCAACGGATTAATGCCCGTTCCTCCTTGCTCGTCACCGCTCAATCTGACCCATTGAGCCTCTCAGTAGCTTTGGCGGCGCCATGACTTCGTATATGTAAAATAAATCGCTAGAACATAATAAAGGGAGATAAGGGAACTTACTCATGCTACAGGCGATCAGTGGGTAGAAGATAAGCCTTGGAATGTATAATCAAAGCCTAAACTTTGTAAACATTTATTATGAATAAAGAATCACATTTGGTCTAATTG
Source organism: Zingiber officinale (assembly GCF_018446385.1). NCBI lineage: Eukaryota > Viridiplantae > Streptophyta > Magnoliopsida > Zingiberales > Zingiberaceae > Zingiber > Zingiber officinale. The sequence goes on along the minus strand of NC_055988.1, from coordinate 95,811,608 downwards.
TCTACATTTGTTTGTAGTTGTTCATTTAATTTATATTGTAGATAACATAGTATGTGGTGTCACATAGAAGATGATGTTATTGCCTTATAAATTATAAGCATGAGCTCACGACCAAAATGGAAAAGGAACAAACCATTAGAAGGTCGTAGTGTAATTAGGTATTAGTTTATCTTGACTATATAATTACACTAGTACACTCAGTGTATTGAGTAGGACCATTTGAGGTCGCTTCTTTTATACTTTATAAAGGAACAAAGATCTCAGTTATTATGGAAGTGTATCGCTTAATCCTAATATAATAACAAGCACATATATTTGATATTTATTTCTTTAATTTATCAATGGGTGAGATTTAGTTCGTTGAATCAATAAACCCGATAAGTTGGGAAATGGTATCACTTATAGTGTGTGTTGTTGATTATAGAAGGAAATGTCCTAGAGATACTAGGTTGATAATGTCCTCAAGAGGAGCTCATAAAGATTGTCATGTTAAACCTGCAGGTGGACTTAGTCCGACATGACAATAAAGTTGAGTGGTACTACTCTTGGACTTAGATATTAATTAAATGAGTTGTCGGTAACTCACTTAATTAGTGGACATTCGATATCTTAAATACAGGGAGACTAATAAGAAGGGGCCCAAAAATGTAATTTGGGATTGGTGCGTAGTTCAATGATAGTTCTCTAGTGGAATGAATTATCATTGATAAAATTAAGTTGTGTGTTCGGGCGAACACGGGATGCTTAATTTTATCGGGAGACCAAAACCAATTCCTCCTCCTCGGTCCCTATCGTAGTCTCTTATTTATGAGTTCTATACCCACCTATACCCACCTTCATACCCACCAAAGGTGTGGCTGGCCCTAGCTTGGGAACCAAGCTAGGCCTGCCAGAGATGTGTATTGGGTCTAGCTTAACCCAAGCTAGTGCCAAATTAAATTAAAGGATTTTAATTTTAATTTTATTATTATGTGAAAGATATAATTTAAAGAGAATTAAAATTAAAATATCTCTCTTGTAAAAGATTTATAAAGATTAAAGAAAGAGATTAGATCTCTTTCCTTATTTGTAGATTGGAGAGTTTTATTTTTCTTTAAAATTATTCACATGTTGATAAAATTAAAATTATAGAAATTTCCTTTTATCAACCATGAAGAGATTTTAAAGAAATTTTATTTTTAAAATTCCGGAACAAATTAGGAAGTTTTAATTGTTGATTAAAACTTGTCCAATTTGTTCTCCAATGATGTGGCCCATTGAAGATTGATTTGGAAAATTTATTTTATTTTTCTAAATTAAATCATGGAAATTGAGAAATTTTATTGTAATTAAATTTCCTAATTTGCCTAGGCCAAGGAATATAAAAGAAGGGGTGAGGTGCCTTCATGAGACACAACCTTTATTGTTTTCTCCTTTTCCTTGGTGTTGTGGTCGACCCTCTCCTCTCTTCCTCTCTCTTCTCTTTTGGTGGAGGCCGCTCTTGGAGTTCTTGTGGTCGGATACTACGAGAAGAAGAAGAAGAAGGAGAGAAAGTTAGCATCTCTTGGAGCTTGGTTAGTATTTTGATTTTCTTCTTTAGTAAAGTTCTTCCTTTGTGGCCGAACCTTGCTTGGAGGAGAAGAAGGTGGTTGGTGATTTCTCATCTTGGTAGATCGTTGCCCACACAACGTCCGAGGTTAGAAGAGGAATACGGTAGAAGATCAAGAGGTTTTTCTACAAGGTATAATTAGTAATTTTTATTTCCGCATCATGCTAGTTATTTATGGAAATAATACCAAATACAAGAGGCTTATGATCTAGTATTTCGAATATGTTTTTTCGATGTTGTGTTCTTTTGTTTTTTCTTTTCCTTGTGATTTGATTGTTCTCTTTGGTTAACCTAAAGTTATTTTAGGAAATTAAATATTAGCTTTCATTAAAGGTTTTGTCTAGTGTGGTGGTTGCTCCCATATCCAAGAAGGCCATGTGCCTCGCCATCTTGAACCTTTTGGAAATTAGTATTTAATGGAATTAATAACTTAAGGAGATTTGAACGTGTTAAGTTCCGTAGGAGATCCAAGTTAAAACCTAAAGAACAAATAGATTAAGTTTTGGATCAAACGTGTTAAGTTCAGCGAGCGATCCAAAATTTAATTTAAAAGAACACATGGTAGCTAGGAAAAGGTTCGAGACCTTTGTACAAAATTTTTACACAGTGGAACCTCTAGGTTTTCAGTAGCAACCAACAATTGGTATCGGAGCTAGGGTTTGCCTCTGTGTATTTGGTATTTAGTTTAATTATGCATACATATAGGCGTGATAATAGTAGGATGTGCTAACTTTGTGGATGCAGGATCCAACTATTATGGCTTTTAGTTAATTATGTGTGTGATTGGACCCTTGGACATGTCAAGGGCAATTTATATGTGTGCATGATTGTATTAAAATACAGGAGGTGTATTTAGTTTTATTAGGATTTTATTTTGATCTAGATACATGTACATTCCTTTTATGGACTATAGGATCAAAATGTAAAATTCTATTTATGTCATGGATCGAATCTTGCAAGCGTGGAACCTTCAGGACCGGCGGCAGGAACTAGGAGCAAGATGGATCGACAGCTGACTGAACCTTACTTGGTGGCCAAATATGGTAGCGATTTTGGGATGACAACACACGAGGGACAATTAGAGATAAAAGTCATAATAGTTGAAAATTAAATTTTCTATTTATTGCTTTTATATTGTGTGTGTGTGTAGTTTTTACAAGTTTAAGTAGGCTAGCATAGTTAAAATTCCTCATTTATAAATAACTAAGTGGGAGGATTTTAAATAAATCCCATGGTCTCCATTCTTGGTTTGTAAGTGATGCAAACAAGCTTGCGCGTTGGCTCTTCCTCCATAACGGATGAGCTTGTTTGTGGATCACTAGACAGACTTCCATTTTTAGATGACTATAGGAAGTTAATTAAGAGCGTGATCTTCCCCAACGGAAGGGCATAATCTTATTAATGGACTTAGTGTCAAGTAATGGTATACACTTATACACATCTAATAGTATCCTCCTAACGAGTCACTGTTATTATTTGTGTGACCAATGATACCAACTATTAATTTTATTTGTCAAAAGTTAGGTTGACAAGATAATAAAATTAATGGGTTAAAACCCTCCTTTTACAAATGTTGAATTTGTATCGTGGCATACAAAATTCACGGTGTTATGGTGTTGGTTAATTTAAAATAGTATTGTTTGAGGAATCAATATTATTCTAAATTTAAAGTTCGACCAAAAGTTATTTGTGATTCTTAGGATGTCTTTCAACCCACTATCCATCATACTCAACAGAATAGACTTATCTGGACCAAACTTAGATTGGAAAAGAAACACGACATTGTTCTTTGCTATAAATATGTATCGTTGACGAAAGGCTGATGCACCTTGGTGAATCTACAAGAGGAGATTGAATATCATAGGAAATGGGTAAGAGATGAGATGGCGTGGTGTTACATTTTAGCTTCAATGTCAAATGTATTGCAACATCGGCATCAAGATTTACCAACTGCATGATATTATGAACAATCTCAAGGAACTCTTTGGTCATCAAGATAGGGCTTCTAGGCAAGAAGCCATGAGAAAGATAATGGACAGCCACCATGCAAGAGGGTACTCGTAAGGATCATATCCTAAAGATGATGGCTTATCCGAACGAGAGTGCAGATCCTTGGAGGAGAAATTGATGGAAACCCGATCGATATGATCCTCAAACGCTACCTAAGTTTTGAGCAGGGTTACTGAACTATAATATGAATAAGAGGGTTTATTCATTAGCGGAACTACCTGTAACTTCAAGCAGGAAGGATTATTTCGTCAAATGCTCAAATTCACTATCAAAATGGTTCTACTTCTAAACCGAAAGGAAAAGAAGAAGAAGAAGAAACAATCGTTCGAAAAAAGTGAATAAATCTCAAGTCACGGTTTAAAATTGGAATGAATGAAGAAGCCAAGGGCAAGTGCTTCATCTGCAAGGTGGAAGGCGGACTGTCCTCGTAGGAACCAAAACAAAGGTATATCTCATACTCTAGTTGTTGAAACATGTTTAGCGGTGTTATCTACCAGCACCTGGTGTGTAGATACGGGAGCCACTGATCATGTCTGCAATTCCTTGCAGGGGTTCCAGGAAACCCGACGACTATCTGAAGGAGAAATTACCGTCTACATGGGCAATGCTACTAAGGTGGCAGTGTTGCAGTGGGAGACGTCTACTTATCTTTTAGTAGAAATAGGAATTTGGTTTTAAGAAATTGTCTTTATGTACCAGTTTAGAAAGAATTTAATTTCGTTTCTAAACTTTTAGATGGATATTCATTTCTTAGTAACGATGTAGTTATTAAAAGAAATAAAGTGATTATCTGCTCGTGCATTAGTTGGCAATTTATATACTTTAAATCAATTTCTTCCACAAAGCAAAACATGGAAATTTATAACTCATCTTCTAATTCTAATAAGAGAAAAGAACCTTCGAAATGAACTAAGCATATCTTTGGCATCTAAGGCTTGGTCATATTAACTTAAGTAGGATTCGGAGGCTTATAGCCGATGGACTTTGGTTCATTAGAGTTGGAAAATTTTCCAACTTGTGAATCCGCTTGGAAGGTAAAATGACCAAGAGGCCGCTCAGGGTATAGAGCCAAAGAAGTGTTAGAATTGGTTCACTCTGATTTGTGTGGTCCTGTCCAAGCAAGAGGAGGTTTTGAATTTGTCTCTTTCATAGACGATTATTCAAGATATGGATACATTTACCTAATGCACCGAAGTCCGAGTGCTTTGATAAGTTCAAAGAATACAAGGCTGATGTGGAGAAACGACTAGGTAAAAGTATCAAGACACTACGGTCGGATCGTGGTGGCGAATACCTCTTAGGAGAGTTTAGGAATTACTTATCGAGGTCAGGATTCAATCCCAATTGTCCGCACCGGAACACCCCAAATGAATGGTGTAGCAGAATGAAGGAATAGGACTCTTATGGAAATGGTTAGATCGATGATGAGTTATTGATTGATTGTTTTGGGGATATGCTCTGGAAACAGGAAGATACATTCTTAACTTAGTACCTTCTAAATCAGTTCTTCTCCCATAGAATTGTGGAATGGGCGAAAACCCGGTCTAAGACATATTCGATGGGGTAGTAATCGACATGTCTGAAACATGTCGATAAGTTAGAATCTCGTCAAGTTCGCGTGTTTGTAGGATATCCCAAAGGCGAAGGTGGTTTATTTTATAGTCCTAAAGACCAGAAGGTCATTGTTAGCACCAATGCCCGATTTAGAAGAAGACTATATAATGGATCACAAGCCCGATGAGTAAAGTTGTTTTAGAAGAACTTAGAGGGATGTCTACTTAGAGAGGTCATTGTTAGTACCCACACAAGATGAAGTACCACAAGAGACGCAACACGTGTCACATGATACACAACGGTTCTCGTCGTGTAGGGAGGGTTGTGAGGCACTGAAAGATTCATGTTTTGGGAGAGTCTTCGGACTTGATCCGGGTAAACATGAACTGATCCCCACGTATATGAAAGCACTCCAAGATATAGATGCATCTTGGCAAAGGCAATGAAAATAATAGAGTCCATGTACTCTACTAAGGTTTGGGAGCTTGTAGAACCACGATGGTGTAAAAGCCGTTGGATGCAAGTGGATCTACAAAAGGAAATGAGACGACGGAAGGTAGAAACCTTCAAAGCTAGGCTTGTTGCAAAAGGTACACTCAAAAAGAGGGAATCGATTACTTTGAGACGGTAGTAGTATGCTTAAGTCTATCTGGATACTCTTATCCATTGCTCATATGGATTATGAGATTTGGCAAATGGATGTCAAGGCAACTTTTCCTTAATGGAAGTCTTGAAGAGAACATCCATATGAAGCAACCATAAGGGTTCATTGAAAAGGCAAAGAGCATCTAGTGTGCAAGCTCAATCGGTCCATTTATGGGTGAAGCAAGCTTCAGTCTTGGAACATCCGGTTTAATGAAGTAATCCAGTCATATGGATTTATTCAAAGTCGGATGAGTCTTGTGTATATAAGAAGTGTAACGGAAGCGTGGTGGTATTTCTTGTACTATACGTAGATGATATTTTGTTAATTGGCAACAATGTCAAGGTATTATCCGATGTAAGGGTATGGTTGTTCAAACAATTTGATATGAAGGACTTAGAGAATGTGCACACATTCTTGGGATCAAAGTTATAAGGGATCGTAAGAAAAGAATGTTGTCTGTCCCAAGCTTCATATATAGATACAATCCTTGCTTGCTTTTAGCATGATTCCAAGAAAGGTTTCTTACCTTTTAGACATGGAGTAGCTCTATCTAAAGAGATGTCTCAAAGACATCAAAGAGATAGAAGACATAAGCAGTGCTTCATTTGTGGAAGCTTAATGTATGATACATGCACGAGACCTAATATGTCTGTCTTGCTTTGCAGGGCATGGTTAAAGCATCGAGTAACCTCGACAAGGACATTGGATCCGAGAAAAGTATATTATTACTGCAGAAGGACTAGAGATTATAGCTAGTTTACCAACAAACGATCCGCTCACGTGGGTTACACGATTCGATTTCCAATCGATAGGGGTAAGTCTACATCAGTCTGTTACTTTAGAGCCATGAGGAGTTAATATTGCTTTGACTCAACCTATGATACCGAAGAAGATGCATCAGGAACTCGGGAGCTCTAATGGACTTTGATGTGATTCTGGTTTGCCCAAAATCATCACAATTTATTGTGATAATAGTGTTGCAAACTCGAAGGAACCACGAGCTCATAAGGCAAGTAAACATATAGGCGGTACCACGACATCACGATCGAGATATTGTGAGCGAGAGAAGTTGTCATCACAGCGAGATCCTTTCACTAAGGCCTGCTTCGATCAAGGCAAATGTGGAGAGAATCGTATGGTGAGAAGATATGGCGACTTAGTCATTAGTATAAGTGGGAGATTGTTGGAATTCGAAATCCTAAGCTTTGTAAACATTTATTATGAATAAAGAATCACATTTAATTGTCTGTTTGTAGTTGTTCATTTAATTTATATTGTAGACATATATGATATGGGACATACGAGAGATGATATTGTTATCGATTATATTATAAATTAGCGAGAGCCTCACGACCAGGAAAAGTGTAATAGTAGTGTATGGTGTAGTGTTATATCTTGACTATATAATTACACTAGTACTGAGTGTATTGTAGTAGGACCATTTGAGGTCGTTTCTTTTAATTGACTTTATAAAGGAACAAAGACCTCAGTTATTATATGGGTGTGTGCTTTAATCCTAATATAATAACAAGCATATATATTTGATATTTATTTCTTTAATTTATCAATGGGTGAGATTTAGTTCTTAGATGAATCAATAAACCCGATAAGTTGGAAAATTGTATCACTTATAGTGTGTGTTGTTGATTATAGAAGGAAGCCGTGTCCTAGAGATACTAGGTTGATAATGTCCTCAAGGAGCTCATAAAGATTGTCATGTTAAACCCTGCAGGTGGACTTAGTCAGACATGACAATAAAGTTGAGTGGTACTACTCTTGGACTTAGATATTAATTAAATGAGTTGTCGGTAACTCACTTAATTAGTGGACATTCGATATCTTAAACATGTGAGACTAACACACTCATAATAAGAAGGAGCCCAAAATGTAATTTGGGATTGGTGCGGTAGTTCAATGATAGTTCTCTAGTGAAATGAATTATCATTGATAAAATTAATGTGTGTTAGAACACGGGATGTAATTTTATCGGAGATCAACAATTCCTCCTCTCGGTCCCTATCGTAGTCTCTTATTTATAGAGTTCTATACCCACCTATACCCTTCTTTACCACCTATGATCAGGGGCAGCCTAAGCAGGAACCAAGCCTAGGCCTATATTGTGTGCCTAGCAGCAGAGCTAGGTGGGGGCCGCCAAATTAAATAAAAAGGATTTTAATTTTAATTTTTATTATTATGTGGAAGATATAATTTAAAGAGAATTAAAATTAAAATATCTCTCTTGTAAAAGATTTATAAAGATTAAAGAAAGAGATTAGATCTCTTTCCTTATTTGTAGATTGGAGAGATTTTATTTTTCTTTAAAATTATTCATGTTGATAAAATTAAAATTATAGAAATTTCCTTTTATCAACCATGAAGAGATTTTAAAAATTTTATTTTTAAAATTTCGGAACAAATTAGGAAGTTTTAATTGTTGATTAAAACTTGTCCAATTTGTTCTCCAATGATGTGGCCCATTGAAGATTGATTTGGAAAATTTATTTTATTTTTCTAAATTAAATTATGTAAGGAAATTGAGGAAATTTTAATTAAATTTCCTAATTTGCTAGGCCAAGGAATATAAAAGGGGTGAGGTGCCTTCAGAGACAACCTTTATTGTTTTCTCTCCCTTTTCCTTGGTGTTGTGGTGGCCATTACCCTCTCCCTTCCTCTTGTGGTGGCGAATACCATTTCTCTTGGAGTTCTTGTGGTGGCGGATACTACTTGGAGAAGAAGAAGAAGAAGGAGAGAAAGTTAGCATCTCTTGGAGCTTGGTTAGTATTTTGATTTTCTTCTTTAGTAAAGTTCTTCCTTTGTGGCGAACCTTGCTTGGAGGAGAAGAAGGTGGTTGGTGGTTTCTCATCTTGGTAGATCGTTGCCACACAACGTCCGAGGTTAGAAGAGGAATACGGTAGAAGATCAAGAGGTTTTCTACAAGGTATAATTAGTAATTTTATTTCCGCATCATGCTAGTTATTTATGGAAATAATACCAAATACAAGAGGCTAGTATTTCGAATATGTTTTCGATGTTGTGTTCTTTTGTTTTCTTTCTTTTCCTTGTGATTTGATTGTTCTCTTTGGTTAACCTAAAGTTATTTTAGGAAATTAAATATTAGCTTTCTATTAAAGGTTTTGTCTAGTCGGTGGTTGCTCCCTATCGAAGGCCATGTGCCTGATCGTGATCTTGGAACCTTTTATGGAAGTAGTATTTAATGGAATTAACAAGGAGACTTGAGGTCGAGCGTGTTAAGTTCCGCAGAGATCCAAGTTAAAACCTAAAGAACAAATAGATTAAGTTTTGGATCAAACGTGTTACAGAGCGATCCAAAATTTAATTTAAAAGAACACATGGTAGCTAGGAAAAAGGTTCAGACCTTTGTACAAAATTTTTGTACAGTGGAACCTCTAGGTTTTCCGAGTAGCAACCAACAAAGCCGAATATATGCATTACTCCCGGAAGGAGCATCTTGTCAATATGATATAGACTAGTCGTTGGTCGGCATAGAGATAGTCCCGTCGCCTCTAAACTTGCCGAGCTCCGGCTGGCGCATGTGAAATCGTAGTCACGAGGCCGCCGCGGAGCGATATAGAAAAAATGCTCCTTCCAATGTTTGTTGGAGCTCGGCATGTGGTCAAAAATGACGAAGCCTATCCTAGATTGGAAAACAAAGGTACCCCACTCGGCTTGCTTGGGATAGTAGAAGTAGTGGAAAATTTTTGGAGTTAAGGGGATGTTGTTCAGTTTGAACAAAACTATCACTCATCGTGACCTAATAGAGTTAGGAACCACTTGCCGAGCGGGATACGAAAATAGTTACAAATTTCTAAGAAAAACTTAGGGGTGGAAAACGCAGTGAATTGGTCTCAAGAAAGAGAGCAAATCGGCGGCGGTTCATTAGGCCAAGCAAGCGTAGCTATGTGGCGTAGTGCGATGGTGGGCGGTCGTGAGATCGAGCGAGCCTTGATCGTCTTATACCTCTCCATGATACGGACAGAGCCGGGCCCGCTTGATCTTTGGTCATGATCAAAGCGAGAATGCAGGATAAAAAGGAGGGCAAGGAGAATGGAAGAAGGCGGTCAGGGGAGAAAGAAGAAACGCCGAGAGTAAGAAAAGCGTCGAGAGTAGAAAAGGGTCTCTGGCGAGGAGATGGTCGAGAATAAGGTGGTCGTCGGAGCTTTGAGCACAAGGTGGTCGTGAAAAGAAGGAGCAGCAATGCAGGAAATGAGAGGGTGAAATGCAGAGGACATGGGTGAGGCTTTATATGAATGGTGCCATTATTGTCCACCGTCAAGTCAGGTCCACGATCATCATCCAGCCGTTCATTTCGAGCGGCGGTTTGTCGATTAGAGTAGCGCCACCGCCCGTCTGACAAGCGCTTACGATACGCCCGCGTGTCGGCTATGCGGCCGCGTTTAATGAGCTCCCTTATGGGTAATGTGAGGGCCGCGTGATAAATAGTGGGGGAGCATGGGACATGGATTAGAGAGAAGCACAAAGGCACGGGCAGAACCTTCTTAGAAACGGATGAGTATCCTTATGCTGGTCGGCGGATCATTCGATCGAGATCGTGATCGGTGGTCGGACTTCCGCCTCTTTCGACTAGACTCGAGGGAGGCAAGTGGTCAAGTGTGAAATCCGGAACCCCGCGAGGGGTCAGCGCCACGAGGGAGGTCAAAGGGCCCGTTAGCTCGCTGGAGGGAAGAGACGAGCCGGCGGTTGGAAGAAGGGACGTCGATGGTAAAGCATACAGTAAGGACCGAGTTAGGCCTCAATGAAGCGGTACACATAATCACGGTAGCGCCACCCCGGTAAATGAAAATTGGGCGTCAGGATAGCTTTCTTGCGGGTCGGCCGGGGCGGATGTCTAAAGCCAAGGCGATTGAATAAGGAAGGAACACCCTCGGCGTGATCGCGTAGCTCGTCATTACTCTCTCGTCTTGGGGTGTCCTGTTGTCCCATCGGTGTGCTCGGGGTATGTGATTATGGTAATTATCGGGGTGCTTTGGCAATCGCATGCAGAGTATGGGTTCAGCGACACGTCTACACCTCGGTGAGCGTGCATTAGTTCTCCTCGCTCTATAAATGGAGCTACTTCGCCCGGCAACACGAGTCTTCGTCTTGCGACCACCTTCTTCCTATTTCTTGTCGGCTTGGCGTCGGAGTGGTTGCCCCGGCTCGGTTTTGTTGGGGTTGGCGGAGCACTTGAGGATGTCCACGTCCCAGTTGTTGACCTGGATTGGACGAGCATCGCTTCAATAATAATGGAGGCGGCATGCATGATCATGCAAGATGATGCATGACACTAAACATGGCAATATTATGAATAGCAAGATCCATACATAAATAAAAGGTGTACCAAGTCAATGTATCATATGGAAGGTAACAAAAGGGATATCAAATAAACCTAAGTCCACAGAACATAATGTATCGTATAGTTATGTCACTACTTATAAGCGGTATGATCGGTAAATAATAACATGCGCGCATAACGGTAAACAAAGCAAACATGTAATAGATCATATAGTGACCAAGAAACAAATGGAAAACACAATCATCTTTATATGTTAAACACATTATTATGCATATCAAGACATAAGTACACGCCTCGATAAGAAATGGTCTAATCCGATAATCAAGATACTCGTCTCGCGTCAAGGTCCTGTATATCAAACACAAGGTCTAGTTTAGCTAATTCTATCATACCACAATTAGCCAAACTAAATTCTAATCCAATTTAAGAAGTTCTAAATTGGATCCTGTTAGGATGTATACTAAAAGCCTAGCTTTTGGTATAAACATTTATCTAGAAATAAGAATCACATTGGTCAAATGTCTACATTTATGATAAATGTAGTTGCTCAATTAATTTATATTGTAGATAACATGGTGTGTGGTGTCACACACAGAAGATCATGTTATCGGTTCCTTATAAATTATAAACAGTAGCTCACGACCAAAATGGAAAGGAACAAACCATTGGAAGGTCGTAGTGTAATTAGATATTAGTTTATCTTGACTATATAATTACACTAGTACACTTAGAGTATATTGAGTAGGACCATTAGAGGTCGTTTCTTTTATACTGACTTTATAAAGGAACAAAGACCTCAGTTATTATGGAAGTGTGCGCTCTTAATCCTAATATAATAACAAACACATATATTTGATATTTATTTCTTTAATTTATCAATGGGTGAGATTTAGTTCGATAAATCAATAAGCTGATAAGTTGGAAATGATATCACTTATAGTGTGTGTTGTTGATTATAGAAGGCGTGTCCTAGTAATCTAGGTTGAGAATATCCCCGAGGAGCTAATGTCATGTTAAACCCTGCGGGGTGGACTTGGTCCAGGCGATGAAGTTGAGTGGTACTACTCTTGGAGCTAGATATTAATTAAGTGAGTTGTGGTGTAACACTTAATTAGTGGACATTGTTATCTTAAACACAGGAGACTAACACTCATAACTCATAAGAAGGAGCCCAAATGTAATTTGGGATTGATTGATGTTCAATAATAATAGTCTAGTGGAATGAATTATTATTGATAAAATTAAGTTATGTGTTGAGGCGACGGGATGCTTAATTTTATCGGAGACCAAAACCAATTCCTCCTCTAGGTCCCTATAGTAGTCTCTTAATTATAAGTACTACACTATACCCATAATCCTTCACAGTCATTAAGCTAGCTTGGAGATCAAGCTAGTCGAGATTTAGTTCATGGGTGCTTCAAAGTGGCCAGTACAAATTAAAATAAAAGGATTTTTATTTTTAAAATTTTTCTTATGTGGATAACATGATTTAAAAGAGAGTTTAAAAATTTAAATCTTCCATTTTATAAGATTCTACAAAAGATTAAGAGAAGAGCTAAATCTCTTTCCTTATTTGTAGATTAAAAGGTTGATTTTAATTTTGGTAAAAACTTTCCCTTTTAACCATGTTCATGATTTAAAAGAAAGTTTAAAAATTAATAATTCTCTTTTATTAGTTTCTACAAAAGATTAAGAAAAGATTTGATATCTTTCCTTATTTGTAGATTGAAAGGAGATTTTAATTTTTAAGATAACTTTCCGGAAATTATCCACATGTTTAATGAAAGATTTAATTTATAAATTTTCTTTTATTAACCAATCATGAAGGGATAAAAATTATTGGAGAATTTTTTAAATTTTCCGGAAACAAATTAGGAAGGTTTTAATTCTTAATTGAATTAAATTTCCTTTGCTTAATTGGTGTGGCCGACCATGTTGAAGAGAAATTGATTTTATATCAATTAAATTTATTTTTCATGGCAAAAGAATTAAGGAAGTTTTTATTAAATTTTCCTTAATTGCCAAGACCAAGGATTATAAAAGAGGGGGTAGAGGTGTCTTCATGAGGTGATCTCTATTCTATTTTCTCCCTCTTTTTCTTCCTTGGTGTGGCCGGCCATCCTCTCTTTGATGGCCGAACCTCATCCTTCTTGTGGAGATTCATATGGTGGCCGGATCAAGTTTAGAGAAGAAGAAGAAGAAAGAGAGAAAGAGTTTTGTTTCTAGCATCCCTTGGAGCATGGTGGTGGTGGCCGAACCTCTTCATTCTAGGAGAAGTTTTGATGGTCGAAACTTGCAAGGAAGAAGAAGGTGCTTGGTGGTTCTCATCTCAGAAGATCGTTGCCCACACAACGTCCGAGGTTAGAAGAGGAATACGGTAGAAGATCAAGAGGTCTTTCTAAAGGTATAACTAGTAGTTTTCTTTCCGCATCATACTAGTTATTTTTGGAAATAATACTAAATACAAGGAACGATTCTAGTGTTTGAATTTGTTTCGATATAGTGTTCTTTTGTTTTCTTTTCCTTGTGATTTGATTGTTCTTTTCGGTTGACCTAAAGTTATTTTATGAAATTAAATATTAGCTTTCCTTAAAGGTTTTGTCTAGTCGGTGGTGGTTGTTCCCATATCCAAGAAGGTCATGTGTCTCGCATGCAGTCCTGGAGAACCAATTTGTTTAAATTAATATTTTAATAATTAATAACTTAGGTGAATACATGTTTTCGTAGGAGATCCAAGTCGAAACCTAAAAGAACAAATAGATTAAGTTTTGGATCAAAGCGTGTTAAGTTCATGCGATCGAAATTTAATTTAAAAGAACACATGGTAGCTAGGAAAGGTTTGAACCTTTGTACAAAATTTTTATTGCAGTGGAACCTCTAGGTTTTAAGTAGCAACCAATTGGTGGTATCGAGCTAGGGTTTTGCCTCTGTGTATTTGGTATTAGTTTAATTATGCATACATACATAATTTAGGCGAGGTTAATAGTAGGTTGTGCTAACTTTGTGGATCACGGATCCAACTATTATGGCTTTTAGTTATTATGTGTGTGATTGGACCCTTGGACATGTCGAGGGCATTTTTTGTGTGTATTATAAAATCTGAAATGGGTATTTAGTTTATTAGGTTTATCTTTTGATCTAGTTACATATACATTCCTTTTATGGAATATAGGATCGATGGATGTAAATTTTATTTTATGTTCGATCTAGTTTACATATACATTCCTTGAGAATATAGGATCGAAAATGTAAAATTCTATTTATGTCATGGATCGAATCTTGCAAGGGAACCTTTTGAGGACCCCGAGCCTGGACAAGGAGCCAGAAGAGATCGACAATCTAGAGGCCGGTGGCAGGGTTGGCGACACAGCGGGATAGCAATAGATAAAAGCCATAATAGTTGAAAATTAGTTTCTATTTATTGCTTTTTATGTTATGTGTATTGTGTGCTTGTTAGTATGCATGTTAGGTAAACTAGCATCAAAATTTCTCACTTTAAATAACTAAGTGGGAGGGATTTTAAATACGGTCTCCATTCTTGGTTTATAAGTGATGCAACAAGCTTACGCGTTGGCTCTGAGTGCCTTCCTCCATATCGGATGAGCTTGTTTGTGAATCACTAGATTAAACTTCCATTTGGATGACTATAGAAGTTAATTAGGCGGGTGATCTTCTCGGAAGGGCATAATCTTATTAATGGACTTAGTGATAATGGTATACATAGGCACGTCTAATAGTATCCTTCTACTTTTTTTGTTTCTATTAATATTCTTTGAAGTTATAATATTAAAATGTTATTTTTGATTGTTCACTTGGCACCAATTTTAGGATAAGTAATTTTATTTGTCATTGTTGACAAGATAATTAATAAGAAACTCCTCCTAATGCTTACAAAATGTTTATTGTATTTACTTTATCTCAAATTCCTATGGTTCCTGTTGTTGTTGGTAATGGATTTATTTTAAGTTTTCCAAATATTTGATATTCAGATCAATTATTAATTTTATTTGTCATAAAGTAAAGTTGACAAGATAATAAAATTAATGGATAAAATCTCCTCTTTGATTTTGTATACATCCACACTATAATGGCATATAAAATTCATGGGATTTTGAATTGATCTTGACAAATATTTTTGTGATTCTTAGGATTTAAAATGTTTGTCAATTCTCTAGTTGTTATACTATAGAAAGACTTAGTCCCAATAGTAATGATTGGAAATATGACTTGGACATTAAGGTGTTGTCTTCTTAGAACTAAGAACAATTTAGGTGTATTTAATTCATTAGTTGGAACATGTCTAGTGGTTGTTGTCTACGGAACACAGGTGAATGAGATCCGATAATCTGTCTCGCATTCAGGTTCGAGGACAACTAAATGAAATAAAAACACCGCACATGCACCTTGCAAAATAGCTACATTGGCGGAGAGGTTTATTCTCTACTAGGAATAAAATTTGGATTATTAGAAATTGTCTATACATACTAAGTTTAGAAAGAACAGATTTGGGTTTCTAAACTATTATAGAATAGATATTGTGTCTATTTATAAATTGTTATCAAGAAAAATAGGAAGTTATCTATTCCGGTATGATGGTTGACAATTTATAATCCAATAACTCACGATGCAACAAATGGAATTAGTAACACATCTTCTAATTTTAAGAGAAAGCAACCTTGGAAATGAACCATTAATATCTTTGGCATCTAAGGCTAGGTTATATTAAGTAGGATTCATTGGTAGCTAATGAACTTTTGGGTTCATTGGTAGTGGAAATCTTTCAACCTGTGAGTCTTTTAAAGTTTAAGGGGTATAGAGCCGAGGATGTGTTGGAATTGGTTCATTCTGATTTATGTGGTCCTATGACTATCCAAACAAGAGGTAGGTTTGAATATTTTGTCTATTTTATAGACAACTATTTGAGATATAGATACATTTACTTGATGCACCGCAAGACTAAGTGTTTTGATTAGTTCAAAGAGTATAAGGCTGATGCAGAGAAACGTCAAAGTAAAAGTATCAAGTCACTATGGTAATATTGTAGTGGTGAGTACCTCTTGGGAGAATTTAGGGTCACTTATCAGAAGAAAGGATTCAATCCCAACTAACTGCACCTGGTACACCCCAATAGACTGGTGTAGTGGAAAGAAGGTATGAGGCTCTTATGGAATAATTAGATCGATGATGAGTTCAAATTCATTTAAGGATATACACTAGAAGCAGTGTACATAATATCTTCCAGTCGGAACTCTCACTCGTATAGAATTGCGAATAGGCGTAAGCATATTTTGAAGCATCGGATTCGTGATCAACACGCACATATCTTTGAGAGACAATGATAAGTTGGATAGGAATTCACTTGTTTGTGGGTTATCATAGAAATGAAAGTAGGTTTATAGTCTTTAAAATCGAAAGGTCATTGTTAGCATCAATGATCGATTTTTAGAAAAGGACCATGTAATAAACCTCGTGCCCATAAGAAAATTTGTTCTTAAGGAAATAATAAAGACATGTCTAATCTAGTATCATGTACAAGATGAGATACCACAAGCGCGCACATCACAAATGATACAATTGCAGAGAAAGCCTCCGTAGTGGGAGGTTGTTAGACATTAAAGATTCATGTTTTGGGAGAGTTTTTGAACTCGATCCACAGAGAACATGAACGATCTCCGGACATATGAAGCACTTCAAGAATAAAGATGACATCTTGGCAAAGTAATGAATAAAAGAATTAGAATATATGTATTCTAATAAAGTCTGGAAGCTTGTAGAACCACGAAATGAAAAGCCTTTGGGTGTAAAATGTCTATAATAGGAAAGAGGAATGAGCGGGGAAGGTAGAAACTTTCAAAGCAAGGCGAAGGAAACTTTTTCTTGGTAGCCATGATTAAGTCTATCCAGTTCTTTTATCTATTTGGCAAGTGGATGTCAAGGCGTTCTTTAATAGAGTCTTGAAGAAGTATCCATATAAAGCAACGAAGAATTCATTGCAAAGGGCTAAGAGCATCTTGCTCAATCAGTCTATGGACTGAGACAAAGCTTCAAGGTCTTGGAACATCCGGTTTATCAAAGTAATCTAAACCTATGGATTTATTTAGTATCCGGATAAGTCTTGTGTATACAAAAGGTGTGATAGAAACGTGGTGATATTTCTTGTACTATACGTAGATAACATTTTTGGTGGTTGGAAACAATATCAAAATGTTGTCAGAAGTAAGGGTATGGTTGTCCAAACAATTCGATATAAAGGACTTGGGAGAATGTATATATTCTTGAGATCAAAGTAATAAGGGATCGCAAGAAAAGAATATTTTGCTTATCCCAAGCTTTATATATCAGAAAAAATCCTTGCTCGTTTTAAGCATGCAGAACTCTAAGAAAGGTTTCTTACCTTTTAGGCATGGAGTAGCTTTATCTAAAGAGAGGTCTCTGAAGACATTAAAGGAGATAAAGGACATGAAAGCAGTTCCTTATGCTTCGGCTCTAGGAAGGCTAATGTATGCAATGTGTTGGTGCAACCTTAGGTCAAGGTTGACCTGGGTGACCCGACTCGAGGTATATTTTGATGTTTGACAAGAATAGAGAAGTTGCATTTTGATGTTTGACAAGAATAGGAACTTGGGGGATTGTGGGTGCAACCTTTGGTCAAGGTTGACCTGGTTGACCCGACTTGAGTTGACCTGATACGGGAAAAGTCCAAGTATGGAGACTTGTAGGAAAGTCAAGTATGGAACTTGCAGGAAAAGTCCAAGTATGGAGACTTGGCAGGAAAAGTCAAGCGGGGAGCTTGGCACGGGAAAAGTCAAGTATAGAGACTTGAAAAGTCAAGCGGGGAGCTTGGCACGGAAAAGTCAAGTATGGAAGCTTGGCATTAGGAGGGAGGCTCGGTGGCTTGTTCTCCTTGGGATGGAGTCGGAGAGGGCTCGGTGGGTTCTCCGAACTAGGTCGAGGAGCTCGGTGGCTCGTTCTCGGGACTGTGCAGAGGCTCGGTAGTTCTCTGGGCTGGAGGATGGGTCGGAGGGCTCGCTCTTCTGGACTGGGTCGAGAGGGGCTGGTGGCTCGTTCTCTCTGGACTAGGTGGAGGCTCGGTAGCTCGTTCTCTGGCCGGACATGGAAGGAGGAGGGCTCGGTGGCTCGTTCTGGGACTGGGTCGAGAGGGCTCGGTGGCTCGTTCTGGACTAGGTGAGGGCTCGAGCTCGTTCTCGGGCCAGGACATGGAGTGGAGGCTCGGTGGCTCGTTCTGGACTAGGTCGGAGAGGGCTCGGTGGGCTGGGGCTCGGTGGCTCGTTCTCGGACGGGGTGGAAGTCGGAGAGGGCTCGGTGGCTCCGTTATCAGATCGAGGGGGGCTTTCGGTGGCTAGATGAGGCTTTGGGAAATTAGATCGGTGCTGTGGCCGATCGATGTCTACTGCGTTATCGATCGGTCACGGACCGATTAGTAACTAAGCGATGGTCGGTCTTCGGAGAAAGGAGAGGATGCGGATCCGTGGACCCGATCGACCATAGACTGCATCGATCAGCCTGTCAGGAAATCACTCTGCGAGGAGAGTGGGATCATCTGGACCGATCGGGCTCGATCCTCTCTGGATCGATCGGGTGGAGTCGGTCCGAATCTAAAGTCAACTGGCCTAGATTTCTTCCATGTCTTCTTCTTTGCGATTCGTATAAGAGGTCACTCGGGAAGAGCTTTTTGTTCTTGTTCCTGATCGAGCTTCTTGAGCTCTCCATTCTTGAAGCTCGTGGTGAGCTTCCCTCAGTGGGTTTCAAGCGATCGATTCTTCTTGTGGTTGGCATAAATTCTGCTTCATCATCGGCGAGCGAAGGCAAGCAAACTAGTGTTTTCATTCATATTGTTCTTGGCTTCTTCTTTGTATTTCTTGTACTCAGATAGCATTGCAAGAGAATTGTGGAGTTTCTCCACCCGGAGGAGTTTTCATTAGCGGTTTTCGGGGTCTCATCAAGCGGTTGATAGGATTAAGCCACCTTACGGACACGGGAGTAGGAGTATCATCTCGAACCTCGTTATATCGTCATGTTTGAGGTTTGATCTTCTCCATTTCGTTTCTATCTTTTATTTCCATTGCGCTAACTCAAATTATAGGAAGAAGCGAGAATGGGGGATCGACTATTCACCCCTCTCTAGCGCATCAAGATCCAAACAAGTGGATCGAGCAAGTTCGTGATTAACACCCGGGGGAGCACGAGCTAGAGAATGTATCAACTTGGAGAAGACGTCACAATTCCACCCTTCTACGATCACGACGACTTCGCGTATTGGAAGGTAAGAATGAAGTATTTTCTTATGACTAACCTAGTAAATTGTAATTGTGTACAAGTAGGTTTTATTCCTCCAGTTGGATAAAGAAGGAACCTCTCGAGAAGAAGTGGACAAAGACAAATCCACCAATCCATAATCAGCGACGTAGTAACAATCTTTGAATTTTCATTACCTAATGATATCTTGTGTAAGATAGATGGATACAACAATGCCAAGGAGTTGTGGACCAACTTGGCTAAGTTCCATGAGGAGAGCTCCAATTCAAGTCATGAAGAGGAGTCAAGTGAGCCAAGTAGCTCACATCATGGAAGTATGGAATTAGAAGTTGAGGGATACTCAACATCTAAGGAAGAAGAGGAGGAGAGTTCTTCTTCAAGACTGGAGCAAGAAGAAGAAGCCTCTACCTCCGGAAGGGATGAAGGAGAGAGCTTATATCCATCCTCAACCCTAGGTAACTCAAGCAACTTAATTTCAAGTAAATTACATATAATGTGCTTTGAGTGTAGGGAATATGGGCATTACAAAAGTAAATGTCCAAAGAGGATTAGGAAGACTCTACCGGCACCAAAAGTCAAGGAAGCCGGAGTCCCGATACGCAAGGGCAAGGAGCACGTGGTGTGCTTCTAATGCAAGCAAAGGGGATATTATAGGAGTCAATGTCTAAGGGGGAGGCAACCTCACAAGGACAAGAGACCAAGCACATCTATAGGGGGAGCTAAGGCAAACCCTAAGGTATCCTTTAAGGCACATTCTTGCAATTCTAATAAGACACATGCTAGTAGTTTTATTGCAATTGTCAATAATGATAAGCATGATAACCATAGAAACCGATACATGTCCTTAGGTGCCAAACGTGTTAGCCTAGATAAGGACAATGCTAGAAATGCCAACCCTAGAGTTAACTCATCCAAGGTTAAGGAAAACCTAGATAGGAATCCCAAAACAACTAGACATATGCCTAGGAATACCTCAAAAAAAAATAGAAAATTAAAGCTTGAGGTATTAAAGAAGGAAAATCAAGTCTTGAGGTCAAGACTTGACACTTTAGAAAAGACTCTTAAGAATTTGGAGAAGTCAACTCTAGGGTCTAAGGGTCAAAAATCAAAGCCCAAGGACATGAGAGGTTTGGGTCACAAACCTAAGTCTCAAGTGGTCAAGCCCGCTTATCATAATGTTCCATTCGATTATGGAACAAGACAAGGGGAGTCACCCTAGAGTTGATCTTGATGAGTCCCAAATGACCAAGGCTTTAAAGCCTAGGAGGGTCATTAGGAGGGTTGCTAGGGAAGTCATCCCTAGTGAATATTTAGTGAACCCAATGAGCTCAAATAGGTATTGGGTTCCTAGGAGCGTGATTCCTTCACGCTAGATGGTTTAGGGTGTGCTAACCTTAATTGGATAGGTAGTTAACCTACTCATGGCAAAAGGTGGCATTTTAGGAATTTTCAAGGTGTAATCAAGCCTTGAAAATGAAATTAAAAATTATTCCTAAGGTGATTAGGATGCGCCAACCATATTTGAGGAGTTTTCTAGGGTCAATCTAATTGGCACATAGTGATCTAAAAATCTTTAGTATATGATTTTAGGTCTATTACACTTAGGAATATAGAATTTATGGTAAAATGATCAAAATTATCAAAAATGGCAACTAAGGCTAGAATTAGGTATTTTCTATACTTTTATATGTTATTTGTCATACATTGTTTGTCATATGCTATGTCATGACATCATATTTATTTTATTATCATTTGAAATGTCATGATAATGCTTAGGTTAGTTAGATGTGTTGGTGCGGTTAGCACTAATGATTTAACCCAGGTTTTGATGAATGACAAATCGAGTAAATTAGTACATGTTGTTTCGATCAGTGTGCGGGATCGGGTCCAACGGTCGCTAGGTATGCACTGCACAGCTAGGTCGGTTTGCGGATATGGCGGAATCCAGCGGTCACCGGGTGGCCGGCTGGCGCGAGAAGTCCGACTAGGTCGTGAAGACGCGCGGATAGTTGCGAAGTCTAGCAGGTGAATTGGGGTGGGCGTAGGTCTGGCGGTGTGAGTAAGGTACTGGAAGGAGGAGGGAGCGTGGGGTGGAAGGGTGTTGGAGTGTATCTGCCTAAGCTTTGTAAACATTTGTCTTGAATAAAGAATCACATTTGGTCAAATTATCTACATTTGTTTGTAGTTGTTCAATTAATTTATATTGTAGATAACATAGCATGTGGTTGTCGTATACGAGAAGATAATGTTATCACCTTATAAATTATAAAGCGGTATCACGACCAAATGGAAAGAACAAACCATTAGAAGGTCGGTAGTGTAATGGGTATCGGTTTATCTTGTTTATAATTACACTAGTACACTTAGAGTGTATTGAGTAGGACCATTTGAGGTTCTTTTATACTGATTTTATAAAGAAACAAAGACCTCGGTTATTATGGAAGTGTCTTAATCCTAATATAATAACAAGCACATATATTTGATATTTATTTCTTTAATTTATCAATGGGTGAGATTTAGTTCGATGAATCAATAGCCGATAAGTTGGGAAATGGTATCACTTATAGTGTGTGTTGTTGATTATAGAAGAAAGCCTAGAGATACTAGGTGGATAATGTCCCAAGAGGAGCTCATAAGGATTGTCATGTTAAACCTCGGTGGACTTAAGTCAAACGGCGATAAGGTTGAGTGGTACTACTCTTGGACTAAGATATTAATTAAATGAGTTGTCGTTAACTCACTTAATTAGTGGACATTCGATATCTTAAACACGGAGACTAACACACTTATAATAAGAGCCAAAATGTAATTTGGGATTGGTGCGGTAGTTCAATGATAGTTCTCTAGTGGAATGAATTATCATAAAATAAGTTGTGTGTTAAGCGAGACAGGGATGTAATTTTATCGAGAGACCAAATTCTCCTCTCTCGATCCTCCTATAAGGCCTCTTATTTATGAGAGTATACCACATACATACCCTATACCCACCATAGGGGCCACTAATAGCTAGCTTGCCAAGCAAGCTGGGGAAGCTAGTATAAGATTGGGTGGTGGCCAACAGACCCAAGCTAGTAGGAGTAAAATAAATAAAAATTTTTAATTTTAATTTTATTATTATTTTATAAATCTCTCTTATAAAATTTACAAAGATTAAAGAAAGAGATTAGATCTCTTTCCTTATTTGAGATTTTAAAATTTAATAAATTTTAAACAAATTAGGATTAGTTTGTTGATTGAAACTTGTCCATTGTTCTCGATGATGTTACGACGAATGTGATTTAATTGGGAAATTTTATTTATTTTTCTCAATTAAATCATGTCAAAGAAATTGAAATTTAAAATTTTAAATAATTTATCTCAGGAGGAATATAAAAGAAGGGGAGGGTGCCTTCATGAACAACATCTATTATTTCTCTCCCTCTTTTGTTCCTTGGTGTGGCGGCCATCCTCTCCCTCTCTTCCTCTTGTGGTGGCGAACCTCTCTCTCTCCCTTGGAGCTCTTGGAGAAGAAGAAGAAGAAGGAGAAAGCTAGCATCTCTTGGAGCTTGGTTAGTTTTGTTTTCTCCTTGGTGAAGTTTTCCTTTGTGGGACCTTGCTTGGAGAGAATGTGGTTGGTGGTTTCTCATCTCGGTAGATCGTTGCCCACACAACGTCCGAGATCGGTAGAAGATCAAGAGGTTTTTCTACAAGGTATAACTAGTAATTTTATTTCGCATCATACTAGTTATTTATGGAAATAATACCAAATCCAAAAGGCTTCGTTCTAGAATTTGAATATGTTTTTCGATCTGTTTTTCTTTGTTTTTCTTTTCCTTGTGATTTGATTGTTCTCTTTGGTTAACCTAAAGTTATTTTAGGAAATTAAATATTAGCTTTCTATAAAGGTTTTGTCTAGTCGGTGGTGGTTGCTCCCATATCCAAGAGCCATGTGCCTCACTCGATCTTGGAACCAATTGGAAATTAATATTTAATGGAATTAATAACTTAAGGAGACTTGGGTCGAGCGTGTAAAGTTCAGGAGATCCAAGTCAAACCTAAAAGAACAAATAGATTAAGTTTTGGATCAAGCGTGTTAAGTTAAGCGATCCAAAATTTAATTTAAAAGAACACAGTAGCTAGGAAAGGTTTTTGTACAAAATTTTTGGTGGAACCTATAGGTTTAGAGTAGCAACCAACAATTGGTATCGAGCTAGGGTTTGCCCATGTATTTGGTATTTAGTTTAATTATGCACATGTCATACATAATTTAGGCGGGTTAATAGTAGGATGTGCTAACTTTGGATCTGGATCCAACTATTATGGCTTTTAGTTATTATGTGATTGGACCCTGGACATGTCAAGGGCATTTATATGTGTGTGATTGTATTAAAATACAGCGTATTTAGTTTTATTAGGTTTTATTTTGATCTAGATACATGTACATTCCTTTTTATGGAATATAGGATCAAAATGTAAAATTCTATTTATGTCATGGATCGAATCTTGCAAGCGTGGAACCTTCTAAGGACGACTAGGAGCAAGATGGATCGGCAGCTAGATCCGATGGCGGTGGCCAAATATGGCGGGACTTGGGATGACAACACCACGGAGACAATTAGTGATAAAGCCATAATAGTTGAAATTAAATTTCTATTTATTGCTTTTATATTATCTTTATATGCATGTTAGTTTACAAGTTTTAGTAGGCTAGCATAGTTAAAATTCCTCATTTATAAATAACTAAGTGGGAGAGGATTTTTAAATAAAT
Organism: Zingiber officinale; assembly: GCF_018446385.1. NCBI lineage: Eukaryota > Viridiplantae > Streptophyta > Magnoliopsida > Zingiberales > Zingiberaceae > Zingiber > Zingiber officinale. Next base: position 95,787,472 of record NC_055988.1, on the reverse strand, counting down.
TCCATGGTCTCCATTCTCTGGTTTGTAAGTGATGCTAAACAAGCTTGGCGTTCAAAGGTGCCTTCCTCAATAACGGATGAGCTTGTTTGTGGATCACTGAACAGACTTCCATTTTGGATGACTATAGGAAGTTAATTAAGGCGTGTGATCTTTCCCAATGGAAGGGCATAATCTTATTAATGAACTTAGTGTCAAGTAATGGTATACACTTAGACACATCTAATAGTATCCTCCCCATCGGATTATTTGGTGACCAAAAGACACCAACTATTAATTTTATTTGTCAAAGTTAGGTTGACAAGATAATAAAATTAATGGGATAAAACCCTCCTTTTCAAATGTTGAATTTGTATCGTCCACACTAACGTGCAAAATTCATGGTGTTTTGAGGTGTTGGTTAATTTAAAATAGTATTGTTTGAGGAATCAATATTATTCTAAATTTAGAGTTGACCAAAAGTTATTTGTGATTCTTAGGATGTCTTTCAACCTACTGTCTTAGAATAGACTTCTGGACCAAACTACATAGATTGGAAAAGAAACACGGACATTATTCTTCTTCTGAAACTATAAATTTACTAACTCTTAATCACACTAACCTACTAACTCAATGAGGAGATTAATATCCATGGGCAAATTATTAAATTTTATCATCAATCCTTCCTTGAAATTAGTGGCGGAGAATTATAATCTACTCGAACTAAAAAAAATTAACAAAAAATAAACTAATTCATCACAATTAAAATCATAAAAGATTATTTACTGTTGATCGTAATATCAAAAAGCTTCTCATTAACAATATCTTTAATATTTGTTATGAACTCCTACGATTCGAAAACTTTCCACGAAACTTTGACAATATAATCTTTTATATCTCCATCATCCTACAAGAAATTAATGAACTTTAAATAAAATGAATATCTTTAGAACCAACCCTTTCATGCGTGATAGGATTATTTCGTCACAATGCTCAAATTCACAATGCTAAAAATGGTTCTACTTCTAAACCGAAGAAAGAAGAAGAAGAATGGTTCAACAAAGAAAGTGAATAAATCTTATAGTAGTAGTTTAAGTTGAAGCCAGGCAAGTGCTTCATCTCTCATGGCGGTAGGGACATTGGAAGCGGATGCCCGTAGGAACCAAAACAAAGGTATATCTCATACTAGTTGTTGAAACATGTTTAGCGGTGTTATCTACCCACGTGTGTGTAGAATCGAGAGCCCATTGATCAATGTCTGTCTTTCCTTACGGGGGTTCGAAACCGCGACTATCTCGAAGGAGAAATTCTATCTCATGGGCAATGCTACTAGGTGGCATTTGTTGCATGCGATGGGACGTCTACTTATCTTTAGTAGAAATAGAAATTTGATTTTAAGAAATTGTCTTTATGTACCCAGTTTAGAAAGAATTTAATTTCGGTTTCTAAACTGTTTTTAGATATTTCCTTTCGTAATGATGTAGTTATTAAAAGAAATAAAATGATTATCCTCTGCAGTGCATTAGTTGGCAATTTGTACACTTTAAATCAATTTCTTCCACAAAGCAAAACATGGAAATTTATAACTCATCTTCTAACTCTAATAAGAGAAAAGAACCGGAGATGAACGACATATCTTTGGCATCTAAGGCTTCGTATTAACTAAGTAGGATTCGTGGCTTATAGCGATGGACTTTTGAGTTCATTTGAGTTGGAAAATTTTTCAACTTGTGAATCTTGCTTGGAAGGTAAAATGACCAAGAGGTCGTTCAAGGCCAAGGGTATAGAGCGAAGAAGTGTTAGAATTGGTTCACTCGATTTGTGTGGTCCTATGTATGTCCAGGCAAGAGGAGGTTTGAATATTTTGTCTCTTTCATAGGCGATTATTCAAGATATGGATGCATTTACCTAATGCGCCGCAAGTCCGAGTGCTTTGATAAGTTCAAGAATACAAGGCGATGTGGAGAAAAGACTAGGTAAAAGTATCAAGACACTACTGAGATCGATCGTGGTGGCGAATACCTCTTAGGAGAGTTTAGAATTACTTATCGAGGTCGGGATTCAATCCCAATTATGCACCTGAACACCCCAGCAGAATGGTGTAGCGAGAGCGAAGGTGACTCTTATGGAGATGGTTAGATCAATGATGAGTTATTGAATTACCAAATTCGTTTTGGGGATATGCTCTGGAAGGTATGTACTGAACTTAGTACCTTCTAAATCAGTTCTTCTACTCCCATAGAATTGTGGAATGGGCGGCCAGTCTAAAACATATTTGGATTTGGGGTAGTCCACATACGTCAAACCAGATCTTGATAAGTTAGAATCTCAGTGTTCAAGGCGTGTTTGTAGGATATCCCAAAGACGAAAGGTGATTTATTTTATAGTCCTAAAGACGGAAGGTCATTGTTAGTACCAATGCCCAGTTTTAGAAGAAGACTATATAATGGATCACAAGCCCATAAAGTTGTTTTAGAAGAACTTAGAGGACATGTCTACTTCAGCAACAGGACAAGATGAAGTACCACAAGAGATCGCAACACGTGTCACATGATACACAACCACAGACGGTGCCTCATACGTAGTGTGGGAGGGTTGTAAGGCGATCTGAGAAGATTTATGTTTTGGGAGAGTCTTCGGACTTGATCCGGGTAAACATGAACCTGATCCACGAACATACGAAGCACTCCAAGATATAGATGCAGATCTTGGCAAAGGCAATGAATTCTGAAATAGAGTCTATGTACTCTAATAAAGTCTGAGCTTGTAGAACCACGATGGTGTAAAAGCCGTTGGATGCAAGTGGATCTACAAAGGAAAAGACGGGAAGGTAGAGACCTTCAAAGCTAGGCTTGTTGCGAAAGGGTACACTCAGAAAGAGGGAATCGATTTTGAGGAGACCTTTTCACCGGTAGCCATGCTTAAGTCTATCCGGATACTCTTATCCATTGCTGCTAATGGATGTCAAGACAGCTTTCCTTAATGGAAGTCTTGAAGAGAACATTCATATGAAGCAACCAGAAGGGTTCATTGAAAAAGGCAAAGAGCATCTAGTGTGCAAGCTCAATCGGTCCATTTATGGACTGAAGCAAGCTTCAAGGTCTTGGAGCATCCGGTTTAATGAAGTAATCCCTTCGTATGGATTTATTCAGTGTCCGGATGAGTCTTGTGTATATAAGAAGTGTAACGGAAACGTGGTGGTATTTCTTGTACTATACGTAGATGATATTTTGTTAATTGGCAACAATGTCAAGGTATTATCAGACGTAAGGGTATGGTTGTCCAAACAATTTGATATGAAGGACTTAGGAGAGTGTGCACACATTCTTGGGATCAAAGTGATAAGGGATCGCAAGAAAAGAATGCTGTGTCTGTCCCAAGCTTCATATATAGATACAATCCTTGCTCGTTTTAGCATGCAGGATTCCAAGAAAGGTTTCTTACCTTTTAGGCATGGAATAGCTCTATCTAAAGAGATGTCTCCGAAGACATCAAAGGAGATAGAAGACATGAAAGCAGTTCCTTATGTGTAGGAAGCCTTATGTATGCAATGCTATATGTACGAGACCGATATTTGTTTTTTGGGCATGGTCGTGAATATCGAGTAACCACGGACAAGGACATTGGACTGAGATAAAGCATATATTAAAGTACACGAGAAGGACTAGAGATTATATGCTAATTTACCAAGCGACGATTTGATCCACATGGGTTACACTGATTGATTTCAATCGATAGGGACAATAGTAAGTCTACATTAGGTTATGTGTTTACTTTAGGAGGTGGAGCCATTTCATGGAGGAGTGTTAAGCGAAAATCGTGTCGGACTCAACCATGGAAGTCGAGTATGTGAAGCCTCTGAGGCAGCTAAATAAGCGATATTGCTCTATTATGGACTTAGATGTGATTCTGGTTTGCCCAAAATTATCACAATTTATTGTGATAATAGCGATGCGATTGCAAACTCGAAGGAACCACGAGCTCATAAGGTAAGTAAACATATAGGCGCAAGTACCACGACACGATACGGAATATCGCGGAGGAAGTTGAGAAGTGTCATCGGCTTAACCCTAGCAACCTTGCACAGAGGCCTCCTTTCTAAGGCCCTTTTCGCTTTTGAGGATGGAATTCTGGATGTAGATGGTATATGATGACAGTCTAGTATAAGTTAGTTGTTGGAGATTGAAGCCTAAGCTTTTGTAAACATTTGTCTTGAATAAAGAATCACATTTGGTCAAATTATCTACATTTGTTTGTAGTTGTTCAATTAATTTATATTGTAAATAACATAGCATGTGGTGTCAGGAAGTAAGATAATATTCGTACCTTATAAATTATAACATTGAAGGTCGTAGTGGAAAGGAACAAACTAATTAGGTATCAGATATCTATTTATCTTGTGAATTACACTAGTACACTTAGAGTGTATTGAGTAGGACCATTTGAGGTCGCTTTTATGATTTTATAAAACAAAGACCTCGGTTATTATGGAGTGTGTGCTCTTAATCCTAATATAATAACAAGCACATATATTTGATATTTATTTCTTTAATTTATCAATGGGTGAGATTTAGTTGATGAATTAATAAGCGATAAGTTGGGAAATGATATCACTTATAGTGTTGTTGATATTGAAGAGCTGTGTCCTAGTAATCTAGTTGAGAATGTCCCAAGAGGAGCTCATAAGGATTGTCATGTTAAACCGGCATGGACTTAGTCCGACATGACGATGAAGTTGAGTGGTACTACTCTTGGAGCTAGATATTAATTAAGTGAGTGTTGTCAAACTTTAATTAGTGGACATTGTTATCTTAAACACGGAGACTAACACACCATAATAAGAAGGAGCAAATGTAATTTGGGATTGTGCAGTAGTTCAATAATAGTTCTCTAGTGGAATGAATTATTATTGATAAAATTGAAGTGTGTGGGCGAACACGGATGTAATTTTATCGGAGAAAACCAATTCCTCCTCTCGGTTCCCTATCGTAGCCTCTTAATTATAAAGTACTATACCCACCTTCTTACCCATCCCATAGGGGCATAGCTAGTTTGGAGATCAAGCTAGGGTAGGCAAATTAGTTCATGGGTGCTTCAAGTGGCCGCTAGCTTGGGTTCAAGCTTGGTGTGGGTCCAAATTAAAATAAAAGGATTTTATTTTTTAAATTTTCTTATGTGGATAACATGATTTAAAGAGAGTTTAAAATTTAAATCTTTCTTTTATAAGATTCTACAAAGATTAAAAGAAGAGCTAAATCTCTTTCCTTATTTGTAGATTAAAGGTTGATTTTAATTTTGGTAAAACTTTCCTTTTAACCATGTTCATGATTTAAAAGAAAGTTTAAAATTAATAATTCTCTTTTATTAGTTTCTACAAGATTAAGAAAAGATTTGATATCTTTCCTTATTTGTAGATTGAAGGAGATTTTAATTTTAAGATAACTTTCGAAATTATCCACATGTTTAAAGAAAGATTTAATTTATAAATTTTCTTTATTAACCAATCATGAATGGATAAAATTATTGGAGAATTTTTAAATTTTCCGAAAACAAATTAGGAAGGTTTTAATTTTAATTAAATTTTCCTTCTTAATTAATGGTGTGGTATGTTAAAGAGTTGATTTTATATCAATTAAATTTATTTTTCATGGCAAAAGAATTAAGGAAGTTTTTATTAAATTTTCCTTAATTGCCAAGACCAATGATTATAAAAGAGGGGGTAGAGGTGTCTTCATGAGGTGATCTCTATTCTATTTTCTCCCTCTTTTTCTTCCTTGGTGTGGCCGGTCATCCTCTCCTCCTCTCTTCTCTTTGATGGCCGAACCTCATCCTTCTTGTGGAGATTCATATGGTGGTCGGATCAAGTTTAGAGAAGAAGAAGAAGAAGAAGAAGGAGAGAAAGAAAGTTTTGTTTCTAACATCCCTTGGAGCATGGTGGTGGTGGTCGAACCTCTTCATTCTAGGAGAAGTTTTGATGGCCGAAACTTGCAAGGAAGAAGAAGGTGTTTGGTGGTTCTCATCTCGGAAGATCGTTGCCCACACAACGTCCGAGGTTCTGAAGGAATACGAAGATCAAGAGGTCTTTCTAAAAGGTATAACTAGTAATTTTTCTTTCCGCATCATACTAGTTATTTTTGGAAATAATACTAAATACAAGAGGCATACGATTCTAGTGTTTCGAATTTGTTTTCGATATAGTGTTCTTTTGTTTTTCTTTTCCTTGTGATTTGATTGTTCTTTTCGGTTGACTTAAAGTTATTTTATGAAATTAAATATTAGCTTTCCTTAAAAGGTTTTGTCTAGTCGGTGGTGGTTGTTCCCATATTCAAGAAGGTCATGTGCCTCGCCACGTCAGTACTGGGAACCAATTTTGGAAATTAATATTTAATGGAATTAATAACTTAGGTGATTTGGATCAAACGTGTTAAGTTCCGTAGGCGATCCAAAATTTAATTTAAAAGAACACATGGTAGCTAGGAAAATGTTCAGACCTTTATACAAAATTTTTGTACAGTGGAACCTCTAAGTTTTCCGAGTAGCAACCAACAGATCTAACTAATCCATCCAACACAATTAATGAACCCTAATCAACACATAACAATCTATTTCTTAATTCCAACTCAATCTACAACACGAATACAACTCTCTACTTCTTACCTCAATTCTTCTTCAGCCGTTTTGTAATGGAAACAGGCCCAATCAACAATGGGATGGTTGGAATTGAGGAAACCCCAATCTGCAACCCGGTCAGAACCAAAAGAAAACAGGATGGTGGCACCGTAGAACCTGGTGGTCAACAAGAGTGGTCAATCGTGCTTGTCACAGTTGCAACTTGCTCCAGCAAAGGTCACTGCAACAAGGCATCACCCAGATCAGAGACATTGAAATCGGCAGCCCTAGAACAACGATTAGTAAGCCAACCTACTGACGTTACCTGAACCGGTGCCCTTCTTTCCCCCTGTCGGCAACTGGTGGATGGAAAAGGTCGGCCCGATACTGAGTCTAGGGCACGGGAGGTGACACTAAGGGCACGAGCATAGAGGAGGTCGGCGATCGGCTGGCACCGCTGTGCTGGCTTCGTGCGGGAAGAAGGCTCGGCTAGGGCACGGGGTAGCAGCCGGCACTAGGGCTGAGGAAATCTCGGCTTGACCGGTGCTGCTCGAGTGGCTGGCGATGGGATATCGGCACGGCGGAGAGTGAAGTCGGCTAGGGCAGAACAGAGGGAAGAAAATGAAGGTGAGGCCGGCGGTGTCTCATCAGACTAGAGGAGGGCCGACACGAGGCTGAGGAGGAGCGACACCCAGCGGTGCTAGGGCATAGGTGACGGCTGGAGTGCCGACGAAGAGAGGGAGTCGGCGGAGATGCTACGCTTAAATGGGTAGCCTAAACAGGCTTTTCCGGGCCCCGTTTTTATCCCCGTCAACTCGTCCGTACGAGCTCTGAAAAATTCCTGAAAAATTTCCAAAAATTCTGAAAAATTCCCCTTGTTATTTCCTCTATTTTTCGGTATTTTACATTCTCCCCCACTAATAAAAATTTGGTCCCCAAATTTCGTTATCTACCATGAGCAAGTACTAACAACAGATAAAGAGTATCATTGCTGAACGGTAAATTAAATCATACCTCAAGTGAAAATGATGGGGATATCGAGCTCGGATAATATCCTCGAGCTCCCAAGTAACCTCCTCGTCTGAATGATGCTGCCATCCGACTTTAACCAACCGGATAGTCTTGTTCCGCAACTTACAGTCTTTCCGATCCAAAATCCGTACCGAAACCTCCTCATAAGTGACGTCAGGCTGAACGGGAACTGAAATATCTGTCAGCACATGTGTCGGGTCAGGTATATACCTCCTCAGCACAAACACATGGAATACATCATGCACGCCTGACAAGGACGGTGGTAGTGCCAGATAGTAAGCTACAACTCTAATCCTCTCCAAGATCTGGAAAGGTCCAACATATCGTAGAGCTAGCTTGCATCTGAGGTCAAATCTCTTCACCCCTTTCGTGGGTGAAACTCGCAGAAATACATGATCGCCAATAGAGAACACTAGGGGTCTGTGTCTCCGATCAGCATAATTCTTTTGGCGGTCCTGCACCTCTGACATCCTCTGTCTGATAGTACGGACCAACTCTGCGTCATGCTGAGCTCTATGTGGTCCCAACAACTGGGCCTCCCCAACCTCATCCAAAGGGTGGGTGTCCGACAAGGCCTACCATACAACACTTCAACGGTGGCATTTGGATAGCCGAATGCAAACCGTTGTTGTAGGCAAACTCTACCAGTGACAAATGGTTCTCCCAACTGCCCCTAAAATCCAATACATAATACCTCAGCAAGTCCTCTAGAGTCTGAATGGTCCGCTCTAACGGTCCATCTGTCTGCGGATGGAAAGTTGTACTGAAACAGAGCTGCGTGCCCAAGGCCTGCTGTAAACTATGTCAAAAACGAGACGTGAACCGGGGGTCTTTATCCGAAATAATAGTCAACGAGACATCACGTGATCTGATGATCTCCCGACAAAACAGATATACCAATCGATCCAGGAAATCAGTCTTCAAAATGTGTGAATTTGGTTAATCGATCAACGATTACCCAAATCGCGTCACGGCCTCGTCGTGTCCTCGGCAAACTCACTACAAAGTCCGTAGTAATGTGTTCTCATTTCCACTCAGGAATAGAAATCTGCTGAAGTTAGCCGGCAGGTCTCTGATGCTCGGCCTTCACTTGCTGACAGACAAGACATCTAGCTACAAAATCCGCGATGTTTTCCTTCATGTCGTTCCACTAATAGAAACACCTCAAATCTTGGTACACACGGGTACCGCCTGGGTGGACAGCAAATCATGAGCGATGAGCCTCCGAAAGTAACTCCTATAAGACCGGATAAGATTGAGGTACGTACAATCTGCCTCGGAAGTATATAATACCCTCCTCGTCTCGTGTGAACTCGGTCTGCTGCCTGGAAGCTATCTGGCTGCTAATGAACTGCAAATGCTGATCACCAGCCTGGCCCTCTCGGATCCTCGTCCTGATCGACGACTGAGCAACCATGGTAACAAGAATACCCTGCTCTGTATGTCCCTGCTCCTCAAGGTCTAACTCGGAGAAACCCTGAACCAAGTCTGTAACTGAAACTCGGTGGCAAGCCAAAGTCTCTCTGGACTTCTTGCTGAGTGCATCTACAACCACATTAGCTTTCCCCGGACGGTAGCTAATGTTACAATCGTAGTCCTTCAGGAACTCCATCCATCTCCTCTGTCGGAGATTAAGCTCCTTCTGAGTGAAAATATATTTGAGACTCTTATGATCAGTGAGAATCTCAAATGTAATTCCGTATAAATGATGCCGCCAAAGCTTCAGAGCAAAGATGATGGCAGCTAACTCCAGATCATGAACTGGGTAGTTCTTCTCATGTTCCTTCAACTGACAAGAAGCATAGGAGACTACTCTGATGTGCTGCATCAAAACAGCGCCCAAACCCTGTAGAGATGCGTCGGTATAGAGCACGAATCCGTCCTCTTCAAAAGGTAAAACCAAAATCGGAACTGACACTAGTCGCCGCTTCAGCTCCTAGAAGCTGGTCTTGCCATCCTCAGTCCAAGTGAAATTCACGCCTTTCCTGGTCAGGCGTGTAAGTAGCATAGCAATCCGTGAGAAACCCTCAACGTATCTCCGGAAATATCGAGCCAAACAAAGGAAGTTGCGAGCCTCTTCTACAGACTCCGTCTACTCCCAACGGTAACAACCTCGATCTCCTGTGGAACCACGGTATACTCCTACTGGTGATTGTGTGTCTCAAACATCTCACATAAGACAACCAAAATACGCACTACAGATCTTCACATATAGACGTTTCAGTCGAAACATCTCTAGAACTATGCGAAGATAGTGTACGTGATACACCTCAGATCAGAAATAAAACACCACGTCGTCAATAACGATAACGAATTCTGATCCAATATCCTAGGGATACCCAAATCATCGAGTCCATGAAAACATCTAAGGCTCCGCAAGCCCTAATGGTAAAACCAAGACACATAATGTCCGTATCACAGACATTCCTAACCATAAGATCCTCGACAATAAACAGATCTGATCATCAACGATATAAATCACCAAAGAATAGATCCTCCAGTCTGAGAGCAACGCTCCATCACACGAAATACCACATATGTGGGAGCAACGCTCTACCATAAGAAATCCTCAATATGTGGAAGCAATGCTCCACCACAGCTAAATCCGTAATATGTATCTACAATATATATATGGGGGCAATACTCCGCTACAAGAAATCCACAATAGGTGGGAGCAACACTCCACTACAAACAATACATAACATGTGTGGGAGTAACGCTCTACCACAAACAATACATAAGTGCCCAAGGCACCTAACTATCCGGCTAGAGACTGCACGAGATATCTCTGTCACAGATCACTGTGAGTAGCCTAGGGTATAACAACCTAGTAAGCAAATCAAGTCCATAGTCAACTCTATCATCATCCTAGTGGATCGGTCACCCACTAATAGGAGATTAGTTGACAGGGTAATACAACCAATAACATAATGTAGACACTTAACATTCTACATTCTACATTCAACATAGGTAGAATCATCATGATGCTATCAACAATACACCTGGCACACGTGCACACACAACATAGGTATGATCGACATAATCATCCAATTAGTACACCAAACGCACTCATAGCACAAGTATAATTCAGTGTGATAGCTCCAACAATACCTACCGAACCCGTGTGCATATATCAACGTAAGTATAATCGACAATACACCTCAAACAACCTCACATGACATATATACACCTATGTCATGAGTATAATCAACGTAATACTTCCAACAAATCATAATCGACATGAGTGTAGACACAGAACAATTATAATGAACAAGATACCTCGAATATTACATCGAACACATCTACACATATCACAACTCAAATTAAATCAATAAGATACCTCCAATAAAACACTCAGACCACTCGGGTATAATCTACTAGAATCCCACAATAATCATAACTGAAAAAGTATACACCCACTACATGCAACTAAATCGTCCATCATAACACTCTTACAACCCGTAATAATCATATGTACACACCACATAGATATGCAGAAATCAACATACTTAATCCAATCAACCTGACATTCCCTATTTTACCTTCTATGTTATCCAAATCCGACACAATACTCAACCATTTTCATCCAGCCTTGACATTGATGAAAAATTGATTACATTTAACACTTCAATAAAATTTATTTCCTCAATATCTGGAACCATTACCAATTATTCATATGAAGTTATATGATCAAATTTTTTTTGCCAAGATTCACAAACCAATCCACTCATAATCAACCGGATATCATGTTACATACATGTATCCACTCAGCAGACCCAGAAAAATTTTCAACTATGACAACCAAAGGCAGCACAACAAAAATCCTACCAGTTCATTGATCCATAATCCATACAGAACTATTCGAAGGGATCCATCTTTATAGACACCAGAGCAAGTAACAACTTGACCCCCAAATAAATTGTCAAATAACTAAATCAGTTCATGGGTCAATTCAACACTAATTACATCAACTCAAACTAGAAAATGCCAGCCCACATAATATCATATGTATAAATGTGTACGACCCAAAAGAAAAAGTCAGAATTCAAGATCATCAAGACACTCTCATTTTTATCCTAAAAAATATCAGCCCACATAATATCAGATGAATAAATCTCTACTCCCCATGAGAGCAAGTTAGCATTCAAAACATCAAATCATTATTTATCCACATAATCCAATATCAGAGGAAGCAAATATCAATCTTATCATCCTGTTAACTAACCATAACTAACCAGATTTATTAAAATCTCATAGGCACACTCAACCGTAAACTCTCTAGCACCCGATTTATAATCTAATCACCAACTATAATCATCAAACTTGTGAATATCATACATGACACTCACTATGTCACCATCAACGATAACCCAAATAATAGATCATCAAAATAGTTATCCACTAATAGATCATCAAAACAAATATCTAGTAATAGATCATCAGACAATCACATAACATTTACTCTCATAAATCATTAGAAATCAACACATCACAATATCTGATCTCATAATATCCCTCAACCTTAAACCATTCTCAACAATGATCAAACATGATAACTCCCTAATGACCAATTTTCATCGTATCGGGTACCCTAATATCCAAAAGATATGAGTATAAAAACTCTACTGGCTAAGTCAACAGGAATATGTAGGTATCATCCATTACCCAGCTAACAATAGCAGAGGTTGGTATGTGCCTCCATCTACTACTAGTAGTAACAGAAGCTAAAACTACTGATGATATGATATGAAAAATCACCAGAGACTATAATCCTTGATCTCTATTAAGGTCAACCATGCTCAATGGCTAACCCATCACATATAATATGTGTTACAACAACCAGATAGGTACTAAATAAAGAATGCTAATACATGTCATAAACTATAAAATTAAACATCATACCTATATGTCGTCTGGAGATGTTCTATCGCTGTCCAGTCCCCAACTTCTGACCTCAAAATTCCGAACATGAAAATCACCGAAAATCCATATAAATCCGAAACGGAAATCCATAACATATACATAATGGAAAATCCGTGCAATCCAAAATAACTACCCAGTTTGACTCGCAAACTTGGGCTAACCCAAATATCCAGAACACCAAAAGCAGGTGACATAACCCGCTCTGATACCAATAAATTGGTATCAGTTAAATCTCAAAAATCCGTAACACGAAAAACAACAAGTATCGCTAAACTTGACGCTCTGATACCAAATAAATTGGTATCATGTTATCCCAAATATCCAAAATATGAAAACAAAGGATCGTAAAACTTAAGCTCTGATACAACTAAATTGTCACGCCCCGGAGGAGTCTTTGTCCGAAGAAATTTCGGCAGCATCTCCCTTGTACGGCGGACAATCTGAAACTTTTCTACAGCATCATATACCTCAGCCACATGCAGCTGGAATAATAATAATAATAAAACAATCACCACGCAGTTAATATCAATTTCAGCCTCTAGCTGACACAACCACGCAGTTAAGTAGTAAACCAATAGAGCAGTAATACGATGACTCGAAAACAACCCTACTCAACTACACTCGTAAAGCTCAAATCCGATAAACTCACCTCTTCTGCCGTCCAGGCAGGCATGGAGTAAAACATATCCAAACCATACCAAAGTCCATCAACGATAAGAATCCATACAAGATCCATAAGTAAAACCAATACAAGACTAAGACATAGTCCGATAGAGAAAACTAAAATAACAACTCGTGGTCTGCAGAGGACTAGCACTACGTGCAGTGGGGACTAGCGACTGGAACTACCTCCTGACAGCATCAACCTGAAAATAACAACGGAGGCGGGGGTGAGTCCAACGCTCAGCGGGTAACAACTGATATACATAATAAAGTAAATAACAGACAACACTAATCATGCGTACAGTCTCCTGAATACGAGAAGAATAAATGCAACTGAAACAAAAATAGGAGAAAACTGTACTAACTAGGACCAAGGTATAAAGGTAACAGGGTCGTCAAACCGAGGTTGTCATATATAATCCTGTATGCATGTCAATCATATGCATCCATATAAATGCAGCAAGTAAATGCAGCAAACACAAACAATAAATGCATCATGCATATGATGCCAATGACATGGTCACCCCTGACGCCAGTCAGCCATCTCACACACAATGGCGAGTCCGAATGGGTAGAGCTGTGACAACCGTGCACTCTGACATCACTGCCCCTGATGAGTGACCGAGTGGACGGGATGCTGTCAGAGTACACACATACTCCTACCCCGAAGTAATAAATGGGGGAGCGCAATGCTCTCATCTCCCGATACACGATGACGGGGAGGAATCTCTACCGGCTACCACGCTGAGTCACACTACCCATGAGCGGACCAACGGAGCCAAACAAAGTCAAACTGCCTGCCGGCTACAACGCTGCTACACTAAATCAACGGAGCCAAACAGAGCGGAACTATCTGCCGGCTACCACGCTGAGTCACCAGACTAACGGAGCCAAACAGCAGAACTGTCACACACCTGTCTGATATACCACTAACCCATGAGTGGTGGTGTGTACAGATACATGTAACTGGCAATGCGCTCAACAATAATGGAGCAGACAATCGCACAGCATGCAATCATGCAAGATGATGCATGACACTAAACATGGCAATATCATGAATAGCATAGCAAGATCCATACATAAATAAAAGGTGTACCACAAGTCAATGTATCATATGGAAGGTACACAAACAGATAGGGTATCAAATAAACCCTAGGTCCCGAACATAATGTATCATATAGTTGTGTCACTACCTATAAAGCAGGTATGATCAGGTAAATAATAACATGCAGTGCATAACGAGTAAACAAACAAACATGTAATAGATCATGTAGTGACCAACCGAAACAAATGGAAAACACAATCATGCTATATGTTAAACACATTATTATGCATATCAAAAGACATAAGTCAAAGTACCCGCCTCCAATAAGAAATGGTCCAATCCGATAATCGAGATACTCGTCTCGCGTCAAGGTCCTGTATATCAAACACAAGGTCTAGTTTATCTAATTCTATCATACCACAATTAGCCAAACTAAATTCTAATCCAATTTAAGAAGTTCTAAATTGGATCCAACTAATCCATCCAACACAATTAATGAACCCTAATCAACACATAACAATCTATTTCTTAATTCCAACTCAATCTACAACACGAATACAACTCTCTACTTCTTACCTCAATTCTTCTTCAGCCGTTCTGTAATGGCAACAGACCCAATCAGCAATGGGATGGATGGAATTGAGGAAACCCCAATCTGCAACCCGGTCAGAACCAAAAGAAAACAAGATGGTGGCACCGTAGAACCTGGTGGTCAACAAGAGTGGTCAATCGTGCTTGTCACAGTTGCAACTTGCTCCAGCAAAGGTCACTGCAACAAGGCATCACCCAGATCAGAGACATTGAAATCGACAGCCCTAGAACAACGATTAGTAAGCCAACCTACTGACGTTACCTGAACCGGTGCCCTTCTTTCCCCCTGTCGGCAACTGGTGGACGGAAAAGGTCGGCCCGATACTGAGTCTAGGGCACGGGAGGTGACACTAAGGGCACGAGCACAGAGGAGGTCGGCGATCGGCTGGCACCGCTGTGCTGGCTTCATGCGGGAAGAAGGCTCGGCTAGGGCACGGGGTAGCAGCCGACACTAGGGCTGAGGAAATCTCGGCTTGACTGGCGCTGCTCGAGTGGCTGGCGATGGGAGATCAGCGCGGTGGAGAGTGAAGTCGGCTAGGGCAGAACAGAGGGAAGAAGATGAAGGTGAGGCCAGCAGTGTCTCATCATACCAGAGGAGGGCCGACACGAGGCTGAGGAGGAGCAGCACCCGGCGGTGCTAGGGCACATGTGACGGTTGGAGTGCCGGCGAAGAGAGGGAGTCGGCGGAGATGCTAGGCTCGGCGCTGCTCGGCGTCAGGAGAAGGAGAGAAAGTATCGTCGGGCAGAAGAAATGAAGAGAAGGGAAGAAGTATAAGGAGGAGAGGAAAGTAACCGCCGCCGGTTAGGGCACGGCGTCGGGCGCGCAAGAGCTTCGGCCGAGGAAGAGGGAAACGACGACAAAGAGAAACCGGAGGAAAAGAAAAACAAATAAAGAAAAGAAATAAAAGAAAAAACAAACTTTTCCTCGCTTAAATGGGTAGCCTAAACAGGCTTTTCCGGGCCTCGTTTTTATCCCCGTCAACTCGTCCGTACGAGCTCCGAAAAATTCCTGAAAAATTTCCAAATATTCCGAAAAAATTCCCCTTGTTATTTCCTCTATTTTCCGGTATTTTACAAGTAACTTGTGGATGTTGTACTTCTGACCGGCCAACATTGCCGCAGCATCCAGGTAGTCCGATCACCTCTTGTAATTCTTCAGTGGAGGTTGGCTGTTGTTGCATCTAGGAAGCCCAAGGAGATCGTCCCCACAATGAAGAAGAGCAAGGAGCACATTATGTGCTTCTTGTGCAAGCAAAAAGGACATTATTGAAGTCAATGTCCTAAGGGGAAGAAATCGATCAAGCCTAAGGGAGGAAGCACAATTGAGGGGGAGCTTCCAAGATAAAATCCAAGGTATCATTTATTGAGCCTATCCCTCTAAATTATGGTAAAAAACATGCTAGTTCTAACCTATATCATTTTAATACTATTTATCATAAACATAGGAGGCATGATAGAATTAATGAAAATCATGTGACTCTTCATGCTAAGACTACCACACCTAGGATTAGAAAGGTAGATAAAAATTTAGGAAATAACTCTAAGGACTGTAGTTATAGGCCTAGAAATAAAAATGCTCAAGGACAAAATGAAAAATCAAAATCTAGGGATTTATGGAAAGAAAATCAAGTTTTGAGGTCAAGGCTTGATAAAATGGAAATGATCCTAAAAAGGATGGAATATGTCCTAAAAGAGTAAAATGAGCATAACCTAGGTCTATGAGTACAAAAGTCATCTAATGGCCATAGAGGTTTGGGATACAAACCAAAGGCTAAGAAGGATGTGACTTCTTACCATAGGATTCCATATAGCTATAAAATCAACTCTAAGTTTAAGGGTCAAGTCAAGGATACAATGGAAGTTATCCCTAGGAGTATTTTTGCAACGACAAATATGACTAAGACTTCTATGAAGTCTAAGAAAGTCACTAAGAAGGTCACAAGAGAAGCAATCCCTAGAGTTGATCTAGAGGAGGTGACCAAGGCTTCTAATAAGCCTAGGAAGGTCATTAGGAAGGTAACTAGGGAGGTTATTCCTAGTGAGTACCTAGAGCATCCAATGAGCACCAATAGGTTTTGAGTTTCTAGGAGCATTCTCTCTACCCCTTAGATGGGTTAAAGAGTGTCAACTCTAATTGGAAGGGTAGTTAATTCAACCTTGATAAGTTGACACTCGGAGAACATTTTCAAGGTTATTATTAACCTTTGAAAATGAAGTGGATTATTTATTTACTCTTTGTAACATTAAAATGTGCCATAATTTGAGATATTTGATGTAATTTTAATTGGCACAACAAATTAAGAGTAAAAGAAATGTCAAGTTGAGATTTTAGTAGTTTCTTAAGAAATTAAAGGTAAAATTTAGGCCTTAATTTAAAATGATTACTCTTTGAAAAAGTAAAGTTTGTCAAACCTTGAGAATTATGCTTAATTTAAATTGACGCAAATTAAGAAAAATAAAAGAAATGTCAAAATTGAGAGTTTGACATTTTCTTAAGAAAAAGTGGGCAATCTAGAACTTAATGTTAAGTTAGCTAAGGTTAAGGATACTTAGATAGGTAATCTAAGTATATTTTATTTATGCTAATTTTCCATGATTACTTGCTCATCATATGTCATGCCATCATATTTTGCATTCATGTTTATTATGAAAAATACAAAAACACCATGTCATGTCATACATACATCATGTAGTTATAGCAAATTTTCCTTTGAAAATTATTCATTTTTATGTATGTCATAACTCATCATGTATTATTTTTAATTCCTTGCAATTAATGATAATGACATTTACCAATAAGTAACATCCTAGGTGGATGTTCATAATTCAAAATGCCTAGATAGATATGTATAATCCCTAGTTTAGGGCAAAATCAAATTTTATATTTCACAAAGAACTATAATGTGACTTATATGTGTTTTAGTACACATTAGATACAAGTGAAATATTAGGATGATGAACAAAACTCAAGATGTTGATTTAGTGCATTCTTTTTGAGTTTTAGGTTCATCAAAACACATAGTTATATATTTTCCAATCATTGGGAAAGCTAATGTACAAGTCATATGCATTGAGCTCAAAGAATATGGTTGGATATTGGTTTTGAAAATGATTTTAAATACACTTTGAAAAACCATTGTGAAGATTATCTTTTGATAGTAATCATCATTGAAAAGTTAGACACAAGTTAAAAGAAAATATTGAAGTTTTTAAGTTTTCAAGTTTGTGTCAATCTTTGAAAATAGGAAGTATTTTCATAGAAAACTATTTTTCCATGATAATATACACCATAAGTAATATCTACATGAATTTTCATGTTTTTTAGAATTTTGTAGAATTTCTAGGGCATTTCTGAATTTCGCTGAAATTGGATTTCAGAATTTCAGAAACTCAATCGATCAGCCGATCGATTAGGAAGCCTCAATCGATCAGCCGATCCATTGAGCTGCGAGTCTTCGTAAGCAGAGCCTCACTGGATTGATCAACTAATCAATTCAACCTGCCTGGATCAATCAGTGGATCGATTCAGAGGCATTTTTTGTGAATAGAAGCTCGCGGAATCGATCAGGCGATCGATTAAAATGATTTCAATCGATTGAGACAACTTCAATTGATTGAGAATGCTGATTTTGGTTGGGAAACCCTGATTTCAATATTTTAAACTATTTTGAGTCTAGGTAATCATTCCTACCCCTTTGAAACATATTTATATATATTTAGGGAGAGTTTTCATGATGGAAATAATGATGGATTGGTTAAGGACAATTACGTAGAAGTTTAGGTTGAGTTTTAGCTCCAATGTTGGATTTTTGAACCTCCAAACTTCTAAATTTGGATTTCCTAAATATTTGGGGATTCCAAGTCATTGTTGGTGCAATGACAGAAGTTACGAGCATGTCTTTAGGGGGAATTACTCTTTAAGGACATGAAAATTAATTTTTCATACACCTTGGAAGGTGGTTAACCTTCCTTAGCATAAATGCTCAAGGTTGAGCATTTAAACACAATGGAGAGTGGATCTCTTCATTGTTTAGTTGTGTATGCTCAAGGATGGGCATTGAAGATAATGAAGGGTATGAGACCTCCATTGTTTGATTAGTTAATGCTCAAGGGTGAACATTGGAGATAATGAAGGGTATGAGACATTCATTGTGGTGTTGTAAACAACAAGTGTAGTTGTGAATAATGATGAGTAACTCTTTAGGAGGAGAGTTTTTTATGTATGCTAATAGGGGGAGAATGTAGGGTTTAAGTTATGCCTTTATTACCTAAAGAGGGAGTTTGCCCTCTAAGAAAGGGGGAGAATAAAGGAAATCCTCATTCATGTTTTGGCATGAGGAAGAAGTTGAGGCTATGGATTAGCCTAACTTAAAGGTATTGGCAAACATCAAAAAGAGGGGGGATTGTTGGTGCAATATCCCCTGGGGTCAAGGTTGACCAGGTTGATTAGGTTTGAGTTGGTTCAAGCCTGAGTTTTGATGTTTGAGTTTCGATATTTGACAATATGTGAAGATTGCAGGTGCAATCGTCCGATTGGGGAGATTGCTGGTGTAATTTCCCTCTGGTCAGGGTTTGACCAGTTTGGTATGAAGAAGAATCAAGTAGGTCAAGGCTGACCAAATACTTAACTTGGAAAGTCCTAACTGGAGGTTAGGCAGTTGGAAATCCAGGTGAAAGACCTAGTGAGTAAAACTAGGCAGTTAAAAAATCCTAGTGGGTGAAACTAAGTGAAAGTCTTGGTAAGTGAAACCAGGCAGGTGAAAGTCCCGGTGAGTGAAGATGGGACAGTGAGGAAAATTCTAGTGAGTGAAGCCAGGTGAAAACCCTAGTGAGTGAAGTTAGGTGAAAGTCCTGGTGAGTGAAGCAGGCAGATGGGAAGTCCTAGTGAGTGAAGCTAGACAGATGAAAGTTCTGGTGAGTGAAGCCAGACACGTGGAAGTCCAGGTGGGTCAAGGTTGACCGGACACCTGGTATTGGAAAGTCCAAGTAGGTCAAAGGGTTGACCGGATACTTGGCACAAAAAAATCTAGATGGGTTAAGGGTGAACGGACATCTGGTGGAAGTCCAAGTGGATAATGGAGGACAAGACACTTGGCACGAGACGGTAAGTCCAAGTAGGTCAAGGTTGACCGGACACTTGGCACGAGGAGAAAAGTCCAAGTGGATCAAAATGATTGACTGGTCACTTGGTGAAGGAGTCATAGCAGGTCAAGGTTGACCGAATGCTAGGTATGAGGTTTCAACAGGTCACGGTTGACCAGATGTTGGGTTTGGGAACTTTGGACTTTATTTAGGCAAGTCAAAGGTGGATCAATCGATCAACCGATTGATTGAACCGTAGTCCAATCGATCAGTTGATTGATTGGATGTGTGCCGCGAAGAAGATTTGGCCCAATCGATCGGTTGATCGATTGGGAGCAAATATCGCGAGCACAGAACCTCTCCCAATCAATCAGCCGATCGATTGAGGACTGTATTTCTCACGCACAGACGCGAGAAAGGCTGGATCGATTGGTCGATCGATTCAACCATTTCCAGAGAACACAGAGGCGATTTGAATCGATTGACCGATCGATTCAAAGCCTCCCCAACCGATCGATTCCAGAGAGCACAGAGGAGTGTTGTTGCACTTCTAAGCAAGTCAAGAGGTGTATTCAAGCAAGAAGAAAATCAAGCTAGGGTTTCTGCCGTGTAAATCTTGTAAGATTTGATATTGTATTAGCTTGTATTTTGTTCTTCTTATATATCTTTGTGTGTGAGCTTGTACAAGGCTTCTCCGTATTCGGTAGTTATCGTAAAGGAGTATTTTCATAGTGGATGAGTGAATGAGGGTCGGATCCTTGGATTAGTCACCTCTTCTTGAGGTTGATACCAAGTAAATCCTAGTGTTAGCGTTGTGAGTGTGTTTCTTATTGTTTATTCAGCTGCACATCATTAAGAAGCAAGCAATCAAGCGTGACGAACCATTCACCTCTCTCCTCCAACATATTTCGACCCTAACATCCATAAGAACCAAAACTTAACCGACAGAATTCTGATGAATAAATTGAGAATTGTATTTGACTTTGTTTGACTCAATAAGTTAAGTCAGCATAAAGTATTGATATTTTACTTTGAATGTTAGTCCAATATTTATTTGACATATTTTAATAATACTTTTTTTTAAGAAAAGATATTTTATATTTTTTAAGAAATAATATGGAGAGATTTTTTTTTTAAAAAATTAGAAATAAATATATAAAGTATGGAGTCCGTAAAAATGAAAATGACAACTATAAGTTTATATATTTATCTCTCGGATTTTTTTTGTCCACTGTAGATTATTATTACTTTTAAAAAAATGGAAATATTATTATAAAAATTGAAAATCAAAAAGTCATAAAAAAAGAAAATCAATTAATTTTCATTTAATAAAATATGGGTGTTGGTTGAAATATGATACATTAAACCGGGGCAATGTTTCGGATCGGGCTAGTGGGCTGAGATGGTGATCCTTAATTCCGGCCTGTTAATGCTTTGCCTCTCGCCCTAGGTGCGAAATGTGCGCTTTCTTGGTTCTGCTGCCTGCTGCTGGTTGGTCGCGAGGGCAGAGCGTCGAGCGGCGGTCTGAGGGAGGCCGGCGAGGACGAGGGCTTCTTCCTCTGACATTCCATCCCGTTTAATCAAGGGAGGGAAGGGAGGGAGAAGGGCGTCGTCGTAGGGTTCGATCACGGACTCAATGAAGAGGAAGGCAGTAGACGAGGATGATTGCTATGCGGGGACTGGAGGGAAGCTAACACAGAGAGAGATCCGGCTAAGGATTACGGCCACGCCGTATGATCGCCCCGCGCTTACGAAGCGGAGCAAAGGGTACGATTGGATATCTGCTCGTCCCACTCCCGCGGTATTCTCTACCAAATTCGCAGCCGCTTCCACCTCTGCCTCTATTCATGATCCCCAACCTTCGACTTCTGAAGCGCTTCCCCGTATGCTCTCTCTATCTCTATCTATTCCCTCTACTTCTGTCGCTTTGTTAGCATACATCTCGTAGCGCTGCGTGATGCATGTACTTTGGCGTTGTCTTCTTGCAAAAAGTGTATTGACATCGGTTTCTTAGAGTAAAAATGATACTTTTGTCCGCGGTTGGCATAACACTGTTGTTTTAATTAATTTACTTTGTTTTGCAAATTTGATGTATTTATCATGCTATTGACTGTTAAAGAACAACAAATCAAATTTGAATGGACCAGGAAAGACACAAACAACACTGGTTCAGGTAGTTCATTCAAAGAGAATATCAAAATTTCCACTTTATCTGTATACATTAGAATTAGAAGAGATCAAGTCTCCTATTTTTTCTACAAAACTAATCAAAGAGAGAATAAAATAAACAAAAGAATTCAATAAATGAATTTTTCCTCTTGCCTATTTGGTCCAAAGTATGGGGTAGCAGTAGACAAGGTGAGATTTTTTCCTCCTCCAATTGGTATATCTGTACTGATTTAAACACAAAAAATCAAAACAACATGAGTTGGACGCTGCAGAAGCCTAAGAAGCATAGGTTGTCAATGTGCTCTTAGAATGTTGAAGGTGATTTGTGAAATAGTTGGCATGGTTTGCATAGAATGAGCCACAATCATCACGAGACATGATTGCAGAACAAGGATTAGATATTCAGTGTTTCTTCCAACCTAAGATGGCCATTAAGTGGATTTTGCTTGTTAACCCTGTAAATTTATACAAATCAACTTGCACGGAGAAATGACAAAGAAAATGTATTATAAAAAAGATTCTATGTTTACATGTTAATTGTTATTCTTTTCAATTGTCTGATCCTTTTATTTTTAAATGTTTTACAGAATCAAGGCAAGAAGATTGTGATAGGCCCTCCTCTTCTCGTGATGTAAGGAGGACTACCACCCTCATTCTCCTTCTATATTGGCTGGCCTTTATACATTCTAGTTGGTTGTTTACTATTTTGATTTGTACTCGTGTTAACCAGTTGCTGATCATTCAAGCTTTTGAAAAACTCATAGTATTCGTGCAGGAGATGGATACAGAACTTGAACTTGCAAGAGATGTGATTTGTTTATGGGCAAAACTTTGTAGACTATATACATATTTATGTTTAGATATAATGCTTTTAAATAGAAATTGCAAACAGTAAGTTTTTAGAAAAAAAGTTCCTTTCACAGTAAATTGTATTTTTCTCTTAGAATTTTGTTACATAAGCTAGGCTTCTCCTTTGAGTTTCACATGATGTAGGAATCACTTTCCATTTTCAAAATTTACTCTAGTTGTGATGGTTCAGTGATTATACATCACAAATATCACTCTTACATGTGGATTATGAGCCACATGAATGGTGGTTAGGCTTGTGCTAGAAATTATTGCAATCAATAAAACATAATGCAAATTTTCACTTTTTCTTCATAGCTTGGGATTATCATTGCTTGTGTTATTGCTTGTTAATATTATAGAATATGCGCACATATCTTTTTGTTAGAAGAAAGATCCATGTAACTGATCCAATATAGTACAGTTGTTGTACGTCTTGTATAATAGAGCACATTGGACTGCAAAAATGGTCTATTCAGTTTATTGTACCACCATGGTTCGAAATCTTTGTACCATGTCAGGCGAAATGGTGGAAACATTTTGTCCTGGTAAATCAATGAAACTCGATACAACTCGGCACCAAGGTTTGAGTTTCAATAATTTATTGGAATGATATGTTTTGACTGTGTCTTAGGCATCATACAAGATTTAAAACCGTGCTTGGCATTGACAATGTCTCTTTCATATGCTTCATCTCCTTTCTTCAACTCCAATCCATTACCAACATCATGCATCGAAACATTGGTACGATACCCAAATATCGTTCAATCAAAGATTGAAACTTTGGCACACTTTGAGATTTTGAACCTTGTGTATCATAATGTTCAAATTGCAATGTGTCTACTCTTTAGATATGGCCCTGTACAAATCTTATTGGTTGAAAAAAGATCCATGTAACTGATCCAACTTAGTTGGACTTATGGCTGTTGTAGGTCTTGTATAAGAGAATGCAATGGACTGCAAGAATGGACAATTCAAATATTCAAACAATTCTGTTCCATTTTATTAGGGTCCTCTGTATATTATAATGATATGTTGCAAACTCTGATGGTTGGAATCCCTTGCTGAAATTTGATTTTGAAACATCTTCCAACAAATGTGTGGCTTGGTTTTTTGTAAATTGTGCCATACCATTTCACCTTGTCCACACACACAACTTTTGGCAAAACTTTCAATCTTAAATATGCATGTGACTAATTGATATTTTTTGGCTGAAAAATACCAGGCTTCTGCTGATCCTTCTAAGGATCAGTCCTTTGGTGAAGCAACTAATATGTGTGACAACAGTGGGATTGCTGAAGTCGAACTGTGGCTCAAGCAAAGAACATTTTCTAGGCAAGTATATACTGTTTGAATAAAATCTGACTTTTCTTTCTTTGCTATTCCATTATTTGTTAGTTTTGGAAATGAACCTTTCAAATCAACTGTCATATAATATTTATGTTCCATGAATTAAACATTGATCACAAGGTAGTTAATCATGCTCATGAATCATGATCTATATGTTTTGTCAATTAACCAAATTACATATCTAAATTCATCCTCAATTTTGATTTTGAAATTGTCATACCTGGCATGTCTCTCTTAGTGGTCATGACATTTCCTCTCATAATTGCCAATTAAGAGTATTAACAACAACAAAAGAAAGTTGCGGGAGTACAAAATATGATATATATATATTTTTCTTCTTTTGGGACTAAAGTAAGGTAGATTCTTTTGATTAATATAAGTTGTTGTTTCTTTATGTAAAGAATTGGTTAAATGCTAAATTAAACTAGCCAACAAAATTAAGTTCACTGGTTTATTGAATCAATGCAAGCAAGTTTTCTATTGAAGTTGCTAAGCCTCTTGATCTTAACCAATTGTGGGAAGTTTGCACTTTACAAGTTGCAACCAGAGCCTCTCTCTCTTAAAATTTTTATCTGCGATTGTATTTGTACTGTCATATACTTGTGAGTTTCTATTGAAGTTGCTATGCCTTTCAATCGATTGTGGGAAGTTTGCACTTTATAGGTTTCAACCAAGTCTCCTCTCTCTCTTACAATTTTTATCTGCAAATGTATTTGTATTGTTATGTCCTTGTAGCTTCTGAGAGAGGGTTGTGGAACAACAAAGACAACCACTAACAATGCTGGTAAACCATTGTTAATCAGGGTGAATTTGTTAATTGTTGTCTTCCTGTCCAGAGAACAGTCCAAGCATTTGAAAGAGTTATTGCAGTCAAGGACAAGAGACTTTTCCCATCAAGAAGGAGAAACTAATGGCATATTGAACCAACAAGTTCCAATTAAATCACAATCCCTTGTGCTGTCTGGGCAATTGTTAACACCAAAATCTGAGAAATCTTTGAAGACTCTAGTAGTAAGACATTAACTATGACATACCCTTTGGCCAAGATTTGATCTTGCTAACTTATTG
The DNA here is from genome assembly GCF_018446385.1 of Zingiber officinale. Lineage (NCBI taxonomy): Eukaryota > Viridiplantae > Streptophyta > Magnoliopsida > Zingiberales > Zingiberaceae > Zingiber > Zingiber officinale. The sequence goes on along the minus strand of NC_055988.1, from coordinate 95,762,118 downwards.
ACTATTAATGTTTGTTTATAAGTTCACTGTGTTGATGTGTTGTTCTAACAAAATTACCTATTTGTTCAATTTGAGTAGGTACATGATGGTAGTTCTTCACCCGTTGAAATTGCAAAAGCCTACATGGAAGGACTAGTTACTGAGCCCTACCATGAACCTCCTGAAGGAGTATTAAAAAATAAGGCATCAGACAATAATGCATTGGCATCGGAATTGGCTTACTCGTCACTGATGAGAACACCTGTCTGCTGGCCTGGAGCAATTGTGGAGAATAATGGAAGCCATCGTACTCCTAAAACTGTTGGACTCAAGGTGGAGCCGTACAGTTCCCGACGAACTCCTTACTCTGTTTCAATTTTCTCAAAATCAAAGGTTTGTGATTTGCATTATCTATATAATTTTGGTTTTCTTAAGTTGATTGTTAAGGTAGCGTCTCTGATCCTTCTCAATGTCAACAGTTTCAAGATGGCAGAGGAAGTCAAAGGACTGGAACTGTTTCATCATTTGGGTGGAAGAAATCTTCTGCTTCTCTTCGTGGCATCACGGTAAGATCGTACTCTGATCCCAAAAGAGGAATTTATAAGATTCTGTTTTTTTTCTTTGATAGAAGATATAGCTAGAGAACAAGTGATTTCTCTTTTCTTATTTACATGTGGCTAAGCAGACTTATCTTTCTTGAGCCTACTTTCACTAAGAATTAGACTATGGAACTATTTCTCTAATGGAACTATTTGATAGAAGCTTAAATTTTAGTGATCAGGCAATGCAAGTTAGCAATACTCAAGTTTGCAATTATAGCATTTTTTTTATTATTTCATGGGTTGGCATGCAATTTTCAGTTTGCTGACACCAGGTCTGTTGTAACCAGAATAATAAGAAGCTAGTAGACGAGCAATTTGCTTACATGGGAAACTTGAAGCTAATAAAAAAAATATCACAGAGTTAAGACTATGGAACTATTTAATAGAAGCTGAAATTAGAGTTATCAGGGAGGCCTAACAATCAGCCAATAACTTTTTTTGTTATAGACTATGGCAATATATCCTTTTTTTTTTTTTTAGTTATTCAGGGGTGGTATTCAGTTCTCGGTTTGTTGACATCAGTCCTAGAAGTTAGTAGACTAGCAATTTGCTTACATGGGAAACTTTGAAGCTAATAAAAAAAATTCTCTTTTCTCCTGGAAAAGTACTGATCGAAAAATAAACAAATGTATGTTGTGCAATCATTGTAGTAATCTAGAAAGAAATCTTTAATATACAGTTCATTAATTTCTCTTAGTGATTACTAGGGTGAATGATGTCTCAAGGACATTCAAACTATTCACAGTTGTGCTGTGCTATTCGCATTATTGATGTATGAATAACATATTTACATTCTCCTAATTTAGTAAGAAAATTAACAATGAAGTATAGGGAGAATGATGATTTGTGCGTGGCCTTACTTGACTTGGAAATTGTTTAACATAATGTTTCTAGGAAATTATTGTGCCAAGACACACACACACGCACACACACATATATATTAACAAATGAGCTTTTTCAATAGTAGTTTTATGTCAATGGACAATTTTTAGTCCTTTTTTTTTTAAATAGCATTAGATATTGTCCTAATTAAATGAAAGTTTTCTAGAACAAATTTGTAACAATTTGTCATGTCAATTTTACTATTTTAAGTCTTGCGCCAAGATAATTTAGCTTGAATATATAAAATGTATTTCGCACTAGAAAGGATAATAAATGATTTTGATGGACTCAAAATCACAATTATTGGTTTTGGATATCTTGAATCTATAATTCAACAATTTGTAAACTGATATTGTTCAAGGTTCTAAAATTCGCTAGGCGCTAGTCGGACACCAGACCAGTGCCTAGCGCCTAGGCGAGGACTATGCACTAGGTGCCCACTAGGCGGATTTCACGGTGTCAACATAAATTACATAATAATTAAAACAAATTATCTTTCAATTTGCAAGTATAAGGACTAGACACCGCTACGCGGATTTCATGATATCAACATAAATTACATAATAATTAAAACAAATTATATTTCAATTTGCAAGTATTAAAATTAAAATAAATTACCTTTCAACTTTAATGAATATTGCAAGTATTTAATAAAATGACATTTCTAAAGGATGAAGCTTTGGCCAACCTCTAATTCAATCCCTTTCAAGTCGCTTAGTTGAGGAAAGATCAAACAACAAATTTTTCTTCAAATTGATTTCTCTCTGATTTCTCCAAAATGTGGGCCTTTTCATTCGTTCTAATTTTTCCAGCTTTGGTTACTCAATACAATGAAGATGAAGTTTGGTGCTAGCCGTTAGGGAAAGCCAACAAGTTGATTTTCTTGTTGGACCAAAGTTTAGGGCTTATAAAACTTAAGCTCAACACACACACACACACACACAAAGGCTACATTTCAGGTTTTTTTAATTGGGTTTTTAATTTAAAATCCCAAACTAAAAACAAATCATGAAAACTATATACTATTTCCACGGAGTCTAGATGATTCGACCGATTAATCAGCGCCTAGGTCCGCCTAATCCCTCCAGACCAACTAGCATGTTTTCGGTGCGGCTAGCTGGCGCCTAGGCGGTTAGTTGACACCTTTAAGCATGCTTACAACACCTTGACATATTTTCTCACATTTTCTTTGTAGTCTGACCATTGAATAAAACTCCCCGCATGACCCTCTAAAAAAAATCGGCCTAGGTGTGTTTCAGACTACAAAGAAAATGTGTCAGTAACCATGCTTTATGAGCCCGTGTAGTGAATAATTCAGAAACAATAGAGACAAAAAGTTTAGTTGAGATGGGAATGGAATGTTGAGATTGGCGTGTGCGATTACTTGGTGGGAAAGGAGTTTACCTCTTCATGAGGTTGTGGCTTATTTAGATGATAAAATAATAGAAAATATGTCAAGGTGTTGTAAGCATGCTTAAAGACAACCAATAGATCCGGATTAGTGGGATCAATTACTTTGAAGGTTTGATGGGATAACATGAGTAACTTACTCTTTAACAAAATTGAAAGTGATTTGGATAATTGAATTGTCATTCATCAAACCTTTCCTGTTTCAACTATTTGGGGTCAGCCGCATTGATTTTATACCTTCATTGTTTGGATATTTAGTCAAATCCTAATATGAGGCTACTAAGCATATATGTTAGACAACTTAATTGAAGGGTTAAACATTTTTTTTCTGTATCTGCCGAGATAAATTTTGCTATACTATTGGTTTATCGCATTTGCTGAGTTTCTTTGTTTTCTCTTTTTTTTTTTTATTGGAAATGATGGTTATTTGAATGGGTTATTTTTTTTTCATCCTTTTCATTCACCAGGTTCCACCAAAGTATAGTGAATCAACTCCTTCCAAAGAGTTACTTGATTCAAATCTTGTTAATTTTTCCTCTACGCCATCAACAGCACCAACTGACACAAAGAACTTATCATCCACATGGAAAGCAAGTTATGGTAAAGATTCAATGGCACTAAACTCAAATTTCCACATTGCTGGAGGTTCTGAAGATGTACATTTTCCTTCAGTTCCTCCAAAATCCACCCAAATAGCTATGAAAATACTAGATCACCTCAATAGAACCATTCCTTCGCCGAAAGAGAAAATGGTATATAGTCCGGAAATGATTGGAACCAAATCTGTCTCAAAATTTGCTAGTGATTGGCATACAAAGAAACCTGACGATGGAAAGACAAAAGCCTCGCTATTGAGTAAAGGTGCTACTGAGAAAGATAATTTTCCTGAAGATAAGGTATTTTTGGTTTCTATTCTATCATTTATTTGCTTAATTATTTCTCTTCCCATGCCTGCAGCAGATACTTATTCTAGGCTTGCAAATTTATTTGCTTGTACTATCTGATCTTCTAATATGAACATTAAGTTACTAAATTAAAGTGCTACTATATGAAACATTCATTACACAATCATTTCTTTTTTGTATTTACTTTACATGATTTATTTAGACAAATAAAGTTGATAGAATGAAGAATTGACTTCAATGGAGTAATTGATATGATGACACTCTTTAGTTTGGGATAGAGCAAGAGATATGATCTCATAAGAAATAATTTGGTAGAATTTAAATACCAGCGGCAATATGAGAGAATTTTATATAATCAGGAGTAAGACAATTTAGTTTTAATGGAATGGTGATAAGTTGATAAACAGATAGTTTTGATAGGGAATACAGCCCCATCTGGAAGAAATTTGGTAAAAGTGAAGAATATGATTCCAAAGAGTTTTGATTGGGGAATGTATGCCTGGCCCTGAAGGATTCAAGAGAATGACATCGAATGGGATTGGATGGGGATTATTTCCTTGAATTGAAGGAAAATTGACAGGATTTAGGATGTGTAACGAAATTGAAAAATTGTAGTGTGGAAAATATGTTCTAAGTAGAAGAAGAGCTCAATTAAAAGAGGAATATGACACCAAACTGGAAAATGGCGCATGGTTTTCTGGTAATTTTTATGTTATTCGAGTTGTCTCCTCTTCATTTTCCCAATCATGTCAGGTCAAACATTTTAGAGAGAATACCATCCCCATCTCAGGAATTTGAGGAGATACTGAATTTGAGGGAGTTGAATGAACGGCGTCTGCAACCACACAGTTGGAAATTTTGGCTTGGGGTGAGAGTCAATTTGCTTGGATGAAGATATAAAGGGGAGGGGGGAAATGACTCAAAAGATGTACATAATGGTGGAGCTCCCTATGTAATTTTGTGAGACTTTTTCTTTCTGCTCCTGACTTTCCATCCAAGTAAACACAGCCTTAATGTTGTGCAGTTTCCTAGGCTCGACGTTGAACTTTGTGGGTTTGTGCTGAACCTGAACATGGTTGATTCATGTTGAACTTGATATCCTGAGTTTTGTACTTGGCGGTTGGGAGTTGGCAGCTTACTGTTTCATGGTCCTTGCATGGTGGCCAATTTATCAGTTTTTTACTGAGTACATGATAATTATCACGCAAAAGAATGGAAAACAATATGCTTCCATGGATCTAGAATATCTTCTGGCCAATTAGTTTGCAACCAGACTAACATATAATTCTTTTTAGACAAGAAAAATCTAAAGAAAAGGAATTGTGGCAATTTTGTTTCTTAATATCTATTGTTTTCGTGTGAGTTGGAAATAGCTACAACTCTATGGTAGGAATGTTTTGTGCTTGTTCTATAGCATATTTTGCGCGCTAACAATTCCTAAATTTATTTCATCATGTAGGCTACAGCCATGCCAACAATGAAAGATCATAACGCGGTTTTGCTATCTGTGACTCCGATGGGCAAAGGCCAACTGCTGGGGTTAGTCCAAACAACTCCAGTTTCTTGGATATTTCTCTTCTTATGCTTATATAGACCTAATTTCCAGTTTTAATTTCAGGGCCACTGAGAAAAGTCGTGATGCAGTCGTTAAGGTTCTTATTTCCAGCTCCACACCGCTAAAGGATTTATCTGAAACACCATCTACACCTGCTTTAACTTCATCGCCAGCAGATGTTGCCTTCAAGGTTCCTGTTTCCAGCTCCACCTCTTTAAATGCTTCACCTGAACCCCCAGCAATACCTGGCTCGACTGCACTTGTTCCCACAATCCCCACTTCCATCCCTAATAACATCCCATCATTTAGCTTTCGCTCTCCTAGTCGTGACAGTGGTCTCAATTTCTCCTTCGCAACTACTTCCAACCCTACCGTGACTGACACACCAGAACCACAGTTCAAGTTCGGATCTGAAGAACAGCGCAGCTTAACTTTCTGGTTTAGGAGCACAGAAAGTGAACTCTATTAGTGGTCGATAAAATAGCAATCAAGTTACGGGTCTTTTCAGCAAAGGTACATATCTGTCGAGTGCTTTAGTTATTCTGCACAGTATGTAATATACATACGGTGATTTGATTCCGATCAAACTGATGGAGTCAGTCGACTTAGCGTGCTTAGTTGTCCTGCAGATTGAGACGAACAACAATAATCACTTTTCTCAGTTGGATTTGGTTCTGATCAAACTGGAGTCAGTCGACTTAGCTTGCTTGGTTGTTCTGCAGATTGAGAAAAACAACAATAATCACTTTTCTGAGTTGGCTTCAGTTGATAAAGAAAGAATTGTATGCAGTATACTTGAACAGTTATAGAGCAACTTCAGTGTCTACATCTTATGTATAAGTTTAACTAGGGAATGCATTACTGGTATAAACCATCTTCCATGTAATTTTTAAAGCAGCGGATCTTTTTATTTTTAAGCATTTAATGAGATTAAGTTAGGTTTAATTTGAGTCATATAAATATAATGGTTTCTTGTACAATATTTGTATTTTAGTTTTATTAGAATACAATCTTTAGAGGGCATCAAAGCTATCTTGATCCTTTTCTTCTCCATTTTGATCCTTGTTTGTGTGATGCTCTGGCAATGAAAAGTATATGTTCATACATGGATGAGTGAGTCGGTAAGATTCATGGAGTATCGAAGCCGTTGGACTTGAAGCTTCAGTGATCGACATCTAGAGATTAGTTTCTTAGTTTCTGAGTGTATAAGTTATGTTTGAAATCTATATGATTGGTTCATCACATGAATTATCAAAAATAAATAAATTAAATCATAAGAAATCATTCAAATAATTTCACCACCACAACATGTTCATCAAATCTAATCTCACCCGGCATTTCCAAAACTTTTGCTACATTTGGTGAACTTGCCTACACTAACCAACCCCTAAACGAATCACCTTAGTTGGTAAATAATTCTTCCTCTTCTTCTTGTCTATTTTGTATTCATCTTTAAAAGTAAACCAATCCTTGTTCTTTCCACCGACCACGGTGTTCCTTCATCATCTACTAACGCACTGTTTGGGAGGAAGTGAGGGAAGGAGAGGGAAAGGTAAAGAAGGAGAAGGAAAATTTGAAATCTTATTTGGGAAGAAGTGAGTTACGGAAAGGAAAAATAAAGAGGGTAAGCTTTAACCTTTCTTACCCATGAAACGAAAGAATTTTTTACACCCCGATTTTGGGTGTAAGGAAGGGTAAAGGGAATTAAAAAAAATTATATTCTAATTTTATCCCTATTTTATTAATTATAAAAATAATTGTTTTAGGTATTCTTTATATCACGACGAAAAATACTCACATCACCTGACTAGCACCACCCAACGCTCACACTTCGTCAATGTTGACACCGACTTTAATGTCGACTTCGACGCCGACGCCGACGCCGACGCCGACTTCGATGTCGACGCTGACTTCGACGTTGACGCCAACACTGATGCCAACGACGATGCCGATGCCGACTTTAACAAATGAGCTATAATTATTTGAATGTATAATTCTTAACCAATAAATGCATGCAAGATGCACTGGATTTTTGAATGCTTAAGTCTTTAACAAAAATGAGGATAATTTTATAACTTTATATATTTAACTTTCATTACCCTCACTTTCCTCCCAAACACGATAACACATTTACGTTAATGAACCTTCCATTTCCCTCTCTTCCCCTTCCGTAGGTTCGCTCACCCCCATCTAAACATAAGGTAAATCGAACAAATCCTGTTTCAATTCTCCGGTTCACTATCTCTTCTATCATATATGTTTGTGATTCTGTAATTAAATAAGGAAATCGACAATATTTTCGGTTTCCTTTGTGGTCATGAATCGCTGAATGTATTTCACCATTCATGCAATAAAATCTGCAATAAATTAAATTTCTATAATTTAATGATTTTATATTTAGATTTCTAATTTCAACGATTCATCGAATTCAAATTGAAAACGGCCTGTCGTTGGATTCCTCTGCCTCCTCCTTTAATATAAAAAGGCAGCGAAACAGGGGAAAACAGGGATCGATTTGTTTACTAGAAAGAGAGCATGAGGAGTCCAACCCCACTCCGCCGTGGTTTCTTCTTCTTGCTGCTTGTCCCTTTCCTTTCTCCAGCGGACGGTTGGGGCGGTGGCGGCGACGGCGACGGCGACGGCGGGCAGTGGAAGGTTCTGCGACGGAGCATCGGCGTGTCGGCCATGCACATGCAGCTCCTGCCCAACGACCGCGTCGTCATCTTCGACCGCACCGACTCAGGCCCCTCCAACCTCTCCCTCCCCGGCTGCCGCTTCCTCGACGGCTCCAATAGGAAGGCCCTCCGCCGCGACTGCACCGCCCACTCCGTCGAGTACGACGTCGCCGCCGACTTCTTTCGCCCGCTCACTGTCCTCACCAACACCTGGTGCTCTTCCGGCTCGCTCGCCCCCGACGGCGCCCTCCTCCAGACCGGCGGGTACAATAGCGGCGAGCGCGCCGCTCGTTCCTTCCACCCCTGCGACGACTATACCTGCGACTGGGAGGAGCATCCCAAGGTCCTCGCCGTCCGGAGGTGGTACGCCTCTAACCAAGGCCTCCCCGACGGCCGCTCCATCATCGTCGGTGGCCGCCGCCAGTTCAACTACGAGTTTTTCCCCAAGCAAAGCAAGTCCGACTCCGCCGCCGTTTACTTCCGGTTCCTAGTCGAGACCAAGGACGCCGTCGAGGACAACCTCTACCCTTTTGTGCATCTTAACATCGACGGAAACCTCTGTCTTCGCCAACAACCGCGCTGTTCTCCTCGACTACGTCAAGAACAGAGTAGTCCGGAAGTACCCTCCCATTCCCGGTGGCGAGCCGAGGAACTACCCGAGCTCCGGTTCATCGGTTTTTCTGCCGTTAGCGCCAACGCCGACGGAGGCGGAGGTCCTCGTGTGCGGCGGAGCGCCGCTGGGAGCGTACCTCTACGCCAAGATGAGGCGGAAATTTCGCCGGGCGCTGGACACGTGTGGGCGCATCAAGATCACCGACGAGGCGGCGGAGTGGACCATGGAGGCCATGCCGGGGCCAAGGGTCATGGGCGACATGGTGCTGCTCCCCTCCGGCGATGTTCTGCTAGTTAACGGCGCTGCGGCCGGCACGTCGGGGTGGGAGCTCGCTCGGAGTCCAGTGCTGACGCCCGCTGTGTACCGCCCCGCGTCGCCGGCCGGGGAGAGATTCGAGGAGCAGAGAGCAGCGTCCACGGCGCGTCTCTACCACTCCTCCGCCGTGCTCCTCCGCGACGGCAGCGTGCTGGTCGGCGGGAGCAACCCGCACGTGAACTACAGCTTCTACGGCGTCGAGTTCCCCACCGAGCTCAGCTTGGACGTCTTCTCGCCAGGCTACTTGAGCGCTGGGAACGCCGAATTTCGTCCTCGCATCACTCCGCCGGCGTCGTCGCCCGTCCGGCTCAGCTATGGCGAGCGGTTCACGTTGGAGTACGAAGTGGCGACGCCGATCGAAGAAGTAAAGGTGACGATGATGGCGCCAGCGTTCACGACGCACTCATTCTCGATGAACCAGAGGGCTCTCTTCCTGGAGACGGCGGACAAGGATGGCGGCAACTGTGGCCGGCAGGTGGAAGCGGTGGCGCCGGCGTCGGGGATGTTGGCGCCGCCGGGATTTTACATGGTGTTTGTTGTCAACGGACACGTGCCGAGCGAAGGAATTTGGGTCCACATTAGTTGAAGCTTTTCCGTCTTAAATAGAATTAAATCATTAAATAGAAATCAATGATTTTTCTAATTTTATTAATTGTAGGACGATAATTTGACTTAATATCATTTTGGAAATAATATTTATTTTGAAATTAAAATATATTTCCAAAAATATTAAAACTTTGGGCGATTTTAGAAAAAAGAGGGGCCTTAGTATTAACATGCCCTCATTAAATAACGACAGAGTCCGTGCCGGCCTCATAATGCCATTTCCAATACTCTGATCGCGTCTCCAGCTCTCCCGCTCGAAGATTACACGGCCGGCGGTAGTGATCTAAGTCACCGGAGGAGCTTCCAGTGCGGCCGGAGCTGGCCAAATGCTCGGCCTACTCGTAGTGCGGGTGAATCGAGGCGTCAACCTCGCCATCCGCGACCTACGGAGCAGCGACCCTTATGTCATCCTCAAGATGGAGAAACAGGTTCATCTTCTTCTTCTTCTTCTTCTTCTTCTTTGCAAGGTTCCTGAAGACAGTTCCTTGTGCAAGGGTTTTCATCATTTCTTTTTTCTTCGAAATTGGGGGTAAGAGCTGAAAGGTGTCCTTGCCGTTCTAGATCTAGGGCATAGTCAACTCGGTCTTGCATCGACGTGGGATTTAGTGATCTATTCAGCATGTTTTACAAGGTAGATGGCCCAAAGCTCTTGTGCTTTTTCCAAGCTCCATCTGCTCCCTGCTTCCTAGATCATTCGCCGTGTTCTAGTGTGACAACATCTGACGGCTGGAATAAAGTTTCGACAACTTTATTTTTCCATCTATTAGGTCTTTGACTTCATTCTGTGAATTTCGGTGAAGTTTGGATCATGATTGATTCATTGTAGACAATGCACTTCGTAGATCAGTCTCACTATATGTATATAACATAGGACCTGGAAATTAAGGAACGTAATAACTTTGGAGTATGATATGTGTGTAAATCCCAGATCCATGGTCTTTAAAACATAATAAAAGTTGTATTTTTCGATCTTGTCTTCTTCATTGATTTTTGTCCTTATCTTGTTTGGGTTCTCTAGGATTCTCAGTTGTGCAACATGATCTATAACTTGCTAACAAGTTTGAGATTGCACTTAGGTTCTGTAAACATCTATAGCTAGTATGTATTGATCCTTGAAAGGTTTATTGATGCTTCATTCGCTGTATTGCTGATATTGATCATGTATAAATTCTCACTTGATAGTGAAAAAGTTCTGCTTGGTTAATGTACTGAGAGAGTGACTAGAAGCTGGACAATGAATCCTATGTCTATAGAACTTTGCAAGTTACATAGCTAACAAGGTGCACTTTCCTTTCCAGGCTTGAAACTTCTGAAAATGTTATTTGGCATTGTATAGCGATTAGCTATTCATTATAAAAAAAACTATGGCATAACCTTCATCAGCTCTCGACTATATAAGGTTAATTAGACTAGTTTTAATTTCTCCCAAACTTAAGTTTTAGCCGACTGATATCAAATTCTGCTTCTACTTCATGGTTGTTGTTTGCGAAATTGATGGTCCTGATGGATCCATAACTTATATATACTATAGATGCATACATATTCATTAGTGGATACTCAACAGACTATTCTTACATTGTTGATTTATGACAATTGCAGAAACTGAAGACTCGGGTGATAAAACATAATATTAATCCTGTTTGGAATGAGGATTTGACTCTTTCTGTTGGAGACCCTTCTGCTCCAGTGAGACTCGTATGCTTCTTCGAAACTCATTGCAATTTATCGACTTCTGTATCACTAAGACAAAATGATGTTTTTAAATGCATTTCGAATCATGCTCGCTACCCTGTCTAAACTCCATATAAACACCTTTCCCTGATTTATGGTTACAAATGCAGGAAGTTTATGACAAGGATACCTTCAGTCGGGATGATCCCATGGGCGATGCCGAGTTCGACATAGCCCCACTTGTGGAAGTTGTTAGGATGAACCTACAAAATGTTCCAAATGGCCATGTAATAAAGACACTAGTGCCATGCAGGAACAACTGCCTGGCCGAGGAGAGCCCTATATATTCGTCAGATGGTAAGGTGTACCAAGACATTGTCCTTCGACTACGAAATGTTGAGTGTGGCGAAATCGAACTCCAGCTTGAATGGGTTAACATCGAAGGTTCTAAGCGTACTTGATATTCACGGGATCCTCATCGTTGGCATTTCTAGGATGAGCTATCTATATAATGTATGTACTAGTAAAATTAGATGATCTGTACTTAATGCACTATAGTTAGGTAGATGAGTAGAGAGTTCTTATGCTGCTGCGTGAGGGTGTGGTCATGTTGATTTGGGTTATAAAATGCCATGTCGGATCATCAATGGTAGAAGGAAATGACTTCCTGTTGTACTATAATGCAACTAGAATGTTGGAATTTGAACTGCTGCTAAGTTGCAGTCTTGCAGATAAAAAGATGCAGTAGTCAATACAAACTCCATTAACTTTAGCAGCATTTGTTAACTAAGATTCAATGAAACATATGACTTAAGAGAAGCAGTGGCATAGGAAACTGCATAAAACCGACCAAGAGCAAGAAGGAATGTGAGCTAGAAACTTAGTTCAAGCATATATCACAAGAGCTAGTATACAAACCAAACATTGCATTTGCAATTATTATTATTATTATAATCATTCATGGAAAGAAAAGATAAGGATTTTAAAGAAACTAACTGGCTTTTGTTGCAAGCTCAATTGGCATGCTCCACAACCAGCAAGTTATTTTTCATCAGCCCCTCCCCCACAATGGGGAGTTTGGGAGATAGTTGCCAGTCCCCATCTACCAAGAACTTGATCTCGTACCTAAAGTCCAAACAGAGAAATGTCAAGATTATCATCATGCCTGAGAAAAAATGTTCTAAGGGGAAGATGGAATCATATACCGCCCAGGTCTAAGCTTCAAGGTAGCAGAAAATCTGGCATAATCACCACTATACTCTGGTGACATCTCCTCACCTTCAGTCCAACCATCGAATGAACCCATAACTTGGACACTCTGGAAACAAAAAGTAGTGACAATGGCGTATAAACTTGCATCCTTACTAATTGGTGTATTAAGTGACAAAATCAAGGACGAGAGAATTTACAAACTTGGTTACTATGGGATACTTGATTCAGAAGTATGTTTGAAAAGCAAATCTTTTGTTGATCTCCATGAACGTTAAAATTCTTCAGTACATTTTTTCACTAAATGTTCACAGGGGTTTACCTCAGCCATGCCGATCCAGAATAAATCAACCTCCTCAAATTTCAGAGAGTCAACTTCCTTTATCTGCTCCATGACTTTTCCATGTACCACTATTTGCGAAAAACATAAGAGAACTGAAATTTTATAAAAGAGGAATGAAACAACAAATTGCAGTAAATTTTAGGCCAACATGACACATCGATTGATAAATCTTTTGAGTTTTCAGGAGGAATTGTGTCTCATAAGTAGGCTGAAGTGTTTCATAAAACCATTTGTGGTGATTGTCAATTGTTTGTTTCACTAAAAGTCTGAAGCCTCAAACACCAAATTATTGTATGCAGTAGAAATGGTAGCTTCAAATATCCAAATAATTTGATCTGGTCTCACAAACATGAGATCCAAAAGAGCCATTGCATTATAAAACCATAATTGCACATATTCGTGGAAGTTCAAAGTATGCCCGAGCACCTAAAAGATACCTTATAAATCTATAAAATTTTCTCATTGGAGTAGTAAATGTTAGATCTATCTGATGGAAATTATGAAATATAGCACGTAACAGGAACATTTATAAATAGGATGAACAAAATTTGACATTTATAAAAATTTTCTTTTACACATGCTTTGTTTCATTTTTTCCCCCTCTTCTGCTTGGTTATGTTTTTCTTTCTTTGTCAACTGAATTTATACAATAAATATGATGCTAAAACAAAATATTAGTATGCCTTAATGTTAAGGTTTAAGATAAATGAAACTCCGTTAGAAAATGACCAAGTTTGGCTAATAATATTGAAAACTCAATTATGATCCAAGAAGATTTTGAAACTCCAAGTACCAATCAAATACTAAATAGAATTAGAATAGAAGTCCATGTGCATACAATATGGGACAACCTTCTAATCTGGCAAGGAGGTGGGATTGGATATACTTTCCATTGATCTTCCTCGAGTCAAGTGGGATACCACTGTTAGCAATCTCTTCTGCTAGGCCAACCAAAGCCTGACCAGGAGAGAATTTTATATCACAAAACATTCTAACATGAGTAAACACAGATGAGTTCATATACGAATCGTTTAGGCACAGAAGATGCAGATTTGTAGCCCAAGACTGCGGATACACTGGTCATATAACAAAATCAATTCTACTTTTTTTAGATTACGCTCTTTTTTATCTTGTTCTTTAGCAAGTTAGTATCACATTTTATAGCTCTTTACCAAGCTACTTTAGCTGTTTAATTATTTGAAGAAGATATATAAAAAAGATGAAAACTAGCCTGAAGCTCAACTTCCAGAACTGCAAGCTCATTTTTGTATTTGGCTAAGGCATCCTCTTCAACAAGCAACTGCAACACCAATTGCAAAAGTTACGAGTTACCAGAAAAAGATGCTGCAGCCATCTAGCTCCTAAGTCCTAATTGAAATCATGAGAACATAGAAAAGATATTGTCAGTAAACAAGGAGTACAACTTAACAAATGAGCTGATCAATTAAATTATTGATTGGCCACTTTAGAATCTGACCCAATTGTTAAAATGACTATTATTAAACTAAATATAACTAATTGAGAAAGGTACATGAATGACATCTTATAATAATGCTCAATCAAGTAATCAACTGTCGAGAAAACAGAACCATTCAAACTAAGAGTAATCAAGATTCAAAATCATTCAGCACAATCACAAAGTAATAAACACAATACAAATCTACAACTATAAATATATCTTAAGTCCTTGACCCTGGAGAAATAATAACAAAAGGGTTGTTAACTTTTGGTTCATACTGTGAATTGTTTGGTAAACCATGGAAGCACCAAGCATATTGTATCTGAATCATAAGAATCAATTAAAAAAAGGTTTAGAAATTGGGGTTCTCTTTTCCAGAATCATACAAATAAGTTAAATAATTTTTTTATTATATGGAATCAAATTTTCAGTGTTCCTTTAGATTCCAATTCATATATATATAAAAAAAGGATAGCCCGGTGCACGAAGCTCCCGCCATGTGGGATCTCGGGGAAGGATTCATTGTACGTAGCCTTACCCTGCTTTTTGCAAGAGGCCGTTTCCAGGATTCGAACCCGTGACCTTTTGGTCACATGGCAACAACCTTAGGTTCCAATTCATATATGATAGCATATTAGTTCAAATCTTAATTGTCTTTCGTTGTAAGATGGGATTGTATGGTTCTAACAAGTATGATGTAAAGTGCCTCAGGATATCTGAAAACATTTGCCTCAATATTCCAAGAATGAGATCTGGGAAGAACCTTTATGTTAACAGATTTATTTTCATGCATCAACAATTGCGTTATATGCATTAGAGATAGATAATCATATTGACATAACAGAACATGGGCAAGTTCTAGCGGGTCCAAAACCAAGCAACATTCAAAGACGCACACCCCTCACTTTAGGTAAACAGGGTCTAAATATACCTCCTACAAATAGACAAATAGCAAAATAAACAATGGATCAAGCTATTATTGTTGATGATGTTCTTATAGTTGATAAACATTAAAGGTTGAAAGGATTTAATAGTTAGAGTCAAGTTTGTAAATAATTGCACATGATTCAGAAGCCACAATGAAGCAAAAAAAAAAAAAAAAGAAGTTTCCTTAGAAGCTGTCAATCATGAAATGCAAAGCTAATTACCTCTCCTCCTTAACAAATGATTGCAATAAGCCTTGGACTCATTTCATGAACTAAAATCATAATTCAAACTAATTAAACCGTCAACACCTCTCCTTAACAACTGATAGCAATAAGTCCTAGATTGATTTCATGGATGGCATCCATAATTCAGATATTCACCGAGTCAATAACTCAATATTGACCATGACTAGATACTTCACATTTTGCATAATTGTGTAAGGATGAAGCCAACTGAGGAAAATATAAATATACACAAATTCCAAAGCTTCGATAAGTAGATGATTGCACAAAAAAAAAAGTACGACCAATTCATCTAGACCTGTCTTTTGAGGACTCTGTTTTACTGATTAGCTTCACTGAGTTTCTGCAAAAGCTTTTTTCTTTCAGTGTCAAGTAGCAGTGCTTTCAACTGTCAATCAAAATACAATAAATCATAGTGACTTAACCATGCAGTTCTCAGTAAAGCATGATATATCAGAAAAATAATAGTTGCATGAGTTCAATAAAAGTCATACAAAACTCCACTAAGAAGTAGAATTTGTATGGAATACACAAATTGGTTGTTCAAAGAACAAGATCAACAATGCCAAGCATGATGATGTTGCATGAATTTTAGCAAGAAAAATGAATACATAATCACTCGAGGAGAAGAAATTGGTCAATGATGGAAATTCAAACAGTGGTGCAGCCAAAACTAAAGCCTAGCCTGGGCCAAAATTATAATATTAACAATATATCTGAGGAATTAAGAACAGTGAGGTTTCATTTACAAATCCAAAATGTGCATATATTCTCGAAACTAGAAACAAGTTTTAAATCCTAAACTTATAATGCCAATGAAAATAATCAATATGCATCTTGGAGTCAGAGTTAATAAGATACGGGAAATTGTTTTAATTATCACCTCATCAGATGTCAACTTTGTTGGTGGGCCCATGTCCGATGTAGCATCTGGTACAATCTCCTTAGCACCATTTGTGTTTTCCTCCTCTGACAATGAGGATGGTTCTTCACCCACACTTGTGGCCATAGCAAAGTTTCTTGTAGATTTATGTCTATAGAGGAATGATTGATAGGGCTGTATCATGCAAAAATATCTAGGGAATTCTGGAGAGCTTTTATAAGAATTGCATGGATATGCCAGCCTCCTGTGCCTCATGCATAATCTGCCTGATTGCTCAATACAATGATATGTGAAATTTTGTGCCAGGTCCAACTTCCTTTAGTGAACAAATATACATGTCAGTCAAAAGCAATGTTCAAGATTAGTGTTCTGGTCCTCCTGGACAGTCTTTCGACAATAAAATCAACCAGAACTGTTGAATTCTACTAAAAAATTGAGTCAGTAAGGTAAATGTGAAAGCTTTTAAAATAAATAGGCTTACTAGCAAACTATGCACTAATATACAGGAAAGTGAAATGGTTTAGATAGATGGATAGTGACCAAACACAATGACAGTCAGGGCCAATTGATCCCACAAACTTAAGAAATTCATGAGTACATATAAGGAACATAGCAAAGAAACAGAACTTGAGCAAAATATATTTATGTATTTGGCATTTGGTTGTAAGAAATGATGATTAAAAAAACATCTATATATACTTTCATAATAGATTAATGTTTATTAACAAGATCAAGAGTTTTAATTTTTTTTTTTTTAAAAAAGCTTATTGTATGTCTCTTCATAGTCTGTATCCACTTGAGAAAATTTCCCAACTCCACCACTAAATATGAATCATTCACTCATACCTAGAATGTTGCTCGAAGAGTTGCCAGTGTATTAGGAAAGCAACTTTAATATCTTACTCGAGACAGTAAACAAAAAAAAAAAATTACCTTATAAAGTTCGTCTTCGAGCACTCCATGGCAATGAACCTGCTATCCAGTACAACCAACGGCAGCAACTTCATTTATAATATTTCAAAAAAAACATATAAAATAGGCACCATTAGAAGAAAAATGGCCAATCGACAATGATAATCACCAATTATAGTAATGACAACAACAATGGATTAAATTGAACTCTTCTGCGATGTTTCTCATTTACCAATTCTCTCGACGCATCACTAATTTTACCGAAAGATAAAAATCCAAGTTTCAAATGAAAAAAAAACGAACTTTTCTCTTCAGCTCCTCCCGACACCCCCTTCCCTTTCTTGCCACCACCATCACTTGTTACTTCTCTTTCTATTCCTCCCCTTCCATTACTTCCTACTCCAAGAACATTTTACATCCGATAAAAGGCTACCGAGAAGCCGAAGACAAAGCAGCCGAAGCGAAAAGTGAACCGCGAAGCGGGCGAAAACCCTAGCTAGATAAAAATAAACAAAAGTAAACAAACAGTCCTCACGGGGACGTCGGCGATCGCCGGAGGAGCGTTTCCCGATCTGCCGTGATAAGCGAAGCAACTGCGGACGGAGAGCTAGTGGGTTTGAAGAGGGCTCCTTTTATGGCAACCATCCGATTGATGCTCTTAATATCCGTAAATAAACGCATAGCTCTCGACCGTCCACATCAACTCCACTTTTCATCTCAACCGTCAATATTAACGTGCACTTATAGTTGAGTTAAACTCTACCATTATATCTTTAATTACAATTAGAGCTTCATACTATATAATTTTGAAATATATATTGTCCTTAAACTTAAATAAGAAAAGAAAGATAGATTGGGCAAGTAATTGCTATTGTAATAAAATAAACAAAGAAGTGAATTTCTGAATGTAGATAGATAAGAGAATGATGGGTAACCGTGAATCCACATTATAGCACTAAGACAGCGGTTTTGCAACTTTTATGTGACTATTTTTTCATTTGTTGCTTTATATATATATATATATATATATATATATACTTTTAAAAAATCTAAATGTTCAAATTTTATCTGATTAGTGATTAATCACCATCTTTTCTAGTTCATTTATTATTTTCTAGCTTATGCATATAGTAGATTGTGTATCTTTAATATATATATTATATCTAAAATATAGATATGTTATATTAATAATTTTTCTAGTGTCTTCTACATGGATATAGAAGAAGGTACATACAGATACATAAATTAACGTCAGATGTATGGTGAACTAAATTTTATGTCGTTAATTTCTAAGAATCGATCTCTAGTTATTATATCAAAGATATCATACGTCCATCGTCTATGTTACACCTTGAGACAAATACATTATATCTAAAGGTTGAATTGCAAGCATACTTTAACAACCTTCCACCATAGCTTCCGGAGGATTAACTTGATAGAATAGTGGTGTGTTAATTTTGAAAATAGACCGTCTTCTTCAAATTAATTTGTTATTCACATTTAAAAATCCATCTTACAATTTTAAAACTATAGCATACATTTAATTTTCAACGGTTAAAAAATTTAGAAAATAAAAGTCAAAATATAAATTTTGAGGGTCGAAATGAACAGTTAGAAAATCCACAATAACAATGGGAAATAAAAATAAAAAAAATTAAAAGATTTCTGCGTGACGCAACTTCAAATCTATGTTTTATCCGTTTAATAAATGCAATTGTAATTGATTCTTCCTTAGGGACGAAGTCGATGACGCACGCCATGGCGACGACACGCGTCGCTGACGCGTCTCGCTCACCTGTGCCTTCTTCATAAAGGAAAATCCCAAACTTTATATTCCACCCCGTCCTTCATCTCCTTCCTCTTCATCCATTTCTCTGTTCACTTCTCTAGTTTCGCTTCATCGTCTTCGTATAAAACTTTGCAGTCGAATCATGGAAGGCGGACCAAATACCACTGACAAAGGTTTCTTCTCCGACATGATGCGTTACGGTAGGTATCGGCCTCCACCGCCGCCACCGCCGCCATACTACTCCTCTGCTTCCGGAGCTTATCCGCCCTATGGCTACTACCCTCCTCACCCTGCGCCGTATTACGGTATTAGCTTTCTTAATCACGTAAGAATTTAATTAATCTTGGAGAATCCATTTTTGATGCCGAGTTAATTTATTGAAGGATACGGTGGTTCCTCTTCTATCGGATCAATGGCTGCTGGGGGAGCGGTGGCGGCTGCTGCTGCTTACGGAGTTCATCACCTTCTCTCCCACGACCACCATCATCATCATGGAAGTCATCATCATCATCATGGAAGCCACCACCACCACCACCACCACCATCCAGGGCACGGCATGTTCCACAGCCACCACCATGGCATGTTGCATCACCACCACGGCCACGGCCATGGCCACGGTTAAAGTTCAAGCATTGGCACGGCATGTTTCCATAGTATATGTGAATTGCTTCGTCTCTTTTGTTTGCATTTACTGATCTGTTCATGGTTCTATTGCGTGATATGAAACAAAATAACTGCTGCATTCAAATTAATAGCACGTTCTACAAGAACATTAAAATGCATCGTTGTTCTCTACTATTCCAAGGTTTTCCATTTAGATGAACATGCCAAAGCACTCAAGATAACTAAATATTAGATCCTTTTAGGTAGTACTAGTTGTCCAGCTTTGTCCACGAGCGTATCAAACCCATTTATATGTGAATATTGTAAACGAACATGTTTCAGCAGAGTAAATACACATACAATCTTCTAAACTCTGTTTTAGCTGGGCAGAGTTGAGTCAACTAACTAGAAGAAAAATTATATAATTCAAATAATTAAATTCTGATAAAAATCAACCGCGGGGATAGCTCAGTTGGGAGAGCGTCAGACTGAAGATCTGAAGGTCGCGTGTTCGATCCACGCTCACCGCATTTTTTGTTTTTAATTCTTTTTCCTTACGAAGTCTACGACTCAAGCAATATGCAACGACCCGCGAGGGAGCTTACGTGGGCTAAGTATAGGACGCACGACATAGGCCCACTGCAACCGCCCGCGGCGCTGTCGCGTCTCCCTCACGTGGGCGGTGGGCCTTCTTCTTCCTGGAAAATTCCTAAGCAAAGGACGCTCTTTATATTCCACCGCCGCCAGCATACACAACCCTGCTGGGGGAGCTTTTGCTGGTGGTGGTGGTGCCTGCTTCCAGAGCTCATCACTTTCTATCTCACGGCCACCATCATGACGGTAGTCACCACCACCACAGAAAGATCAAGCATGGAAAGCATTGAGTTAGTAATGAATAAGTTTCAACAGAGCAGACTAGCAATTATTCTCCACAATATGTAATTATACATCCAATCTTCTAAAACCTGTCTTAGTGTGCTGTCGAGTCACAAAGCTAACTCATAGAAAAAAAGTTCTTACTCGAAATTATGACGCAATTTTGGGTTTTCATTTTGGCCTCTTGTTTTTTGGTCTTTAAAATTTTCATTTCTCCAAAATTTCTATTGATTATTCCTCCACTTTTAAACATTAACAATTTTTTTTTTTTGTTGAAAATATGAATGAAATAAAGAGGTGGAAAGGAAGAGATTCTATTATCTATGAGTTTTTAGTTTTACATTAAAATTTTTTTGGTTTTATTATTGATTTAAATTATAGCACATCTTGTAAATATATGTATGGGGAGAAACTCTTTTACTGTGCAAAAGGCGGGTCCCGCCGCCCAGCGGCCTCCTAGGCCTGGCCCCACAGGGATCCTAGGAGGAGGTAAATCAGCGGTGAATGCTGGCACGGGTAAAGCGTGGTGTCTCCGGAATTTAACACAGCCGGCCCAGATTATTCATCAGTGCACGTCCGTGGACCTTCGACCCTACAACTCATTGTGCAAGGATGCCACGCCTTAACCGGTTGATCCAGCCCGCGGGGGCGGGGAGAAACTCTTTTACGCGTTGATGCGTAGGGGTGGATGCAAATCTAGAGTCCTGGTTACATTGAACTAAGGTTAACTCGTGTGCGAGCACGTTCTGCGCATGTCGAATGCCAGATAGGTCAAGTCAAGATTTGCCTAAAACAATGAATCAATGTTTTCTCATCTGAATATCATTTTACTACCTGCTCAAGAGTGTAATGGAAGCATTAATATAAAATTAATAGCGATTCCATAACGTTTCGACGTTAATTGTGACATTCCTCTGAGGTAGCTAAAGAAGTTGTATGACTCAGAAACTTCTTGATGAACTTAGATGTGATTTTTGATTTGTCCAAAGTTACCATAATTTATTGTGATAACAGTGGTGCAGTAGCAAACTCAAAGGAACCACGAGCTATAAGGCAAGTAAACACATTGAGCGCAAGTACTATCTGATACGAGACATCGTAAAACGAGGAGAGGTTGTTGTCGTCAAGATTACATCAGCAGATAATCTGACAGATATATCCTTTCACTAAGGCCCTTCCGGCGAGAGCTTTTGATAGGCATGTTGAGGGGATAAGAATTAGATGTATGACAGCATTTACGACAACATAGTTTTTTAGTATAAATGGGAGATTGTCGGGATGTATACTATAATCCTAACTTTTGAATGAACATCTGTTTTGAAATATTTTGAAATGAGAATCACTTTGGTCAAATGTTTACATTTTATATTTATATATATGTCAATGCAGTTGTCCATTTAATTTATATTGTAGATAGCATGGTGTGTGGTGCAACACAGAAGATCATGTTATCAGTTCCTTATAAATTATAAATAGTATCTCACAACCAAGATGGATTGGGACAAACCATTGGAACAGTTGTAGTGTAATTTGGTATTAGTCTGTCTTGACTATAAAATTACACTAGTACACTATGTGTGTATTGAGTAGGACCGTTTGAGGTTGTTTAATTTGTACTGACTACATAAAAGAATAAAATCTCTGTTATTATCGATATACGCCCTCTTAATCCTTATATAATAACAAACACGTATACTTAGTATTTATTTCTTTAATTTATCAATGAGTGAGATTTATTCGTTAAATCAATAGGCCCAATGAGTTGGGAGATAATACTATTTATATAGTGTGTTGTTGATTATAGAAGGAATCTATGCCCTAATTATTCAGGTTGATGATGCCCCATTGAGGAGCTCATAAGGATTATCATGTAAACCCTGTAAGTGGACTTAGTCCGACATGATAATAAAATTGAGTGGTACTACTCTTGGAATCAGATGTTAATTAATTTAGTTGTCAGTAACTCATTTAAGTAACGGACATACGATATCTTAAACACAGGGAGATTAACACACTCATGATAAGAAGAAGCTTATATTGTAATATGTGATTGGTGCGGTAGTTCAATAATAACCCTTTAGTGATATGAGTTATTATTGATGGACTTGAGTTGAGTGTTCGGGCCGAACACAGGAAGCCCAAGCCCATCAGGAGGGCTAAACCAATTTCTCCTCTAGGTTTCTGTTGTAGCCTCTATATAAAGCCTCGCATCCACCCATCCACAATTTGGTTAATCTCACCTTCCTAGGGCCGGCGGCAAGGGTTATAAAAGGGAGTAGGTGGCGCCCCCTAAAACCTAATTTTCCCACAATTCTCTTCTCCTCCTTGCTAGGGCCGGCACCTCTTCTTTGCTAGGGCCGACACCTCTTCTCCTACTTGCTAGGGCCGACGCCTCTTCTTCTCCTACTTGCTAGGGCCGACGCCTCTTCTTCTCCTTGTGGGCGACGACTTGGAAAAGAAGAAGAAGAGAAGAAGGAGCCCCATCCTAGAGCCTCTCTTGGTAGCCGACGGTTTGGGAGAAAAGAAGGTAAGAGTGTTTGTTGTCTTGGTAGATCGTCGTTCACACGACGTCCAAGAAGAGGTGAGGAATACAACAGAAGATCAAGATGTCTTTGGTTATAAAAGAAAGGTACAACTAGTTATTTGATTCTGCTATGTAATTAGTTTAGTTTTCTTTGTATCGATCCTGAATACCAACACAAGAGGCCAACGATCTTGTATTTTGATCAAGGTGTGCTTTGATCCGTCAAGTAGTTGCTCGATTGATCAAACATATGTCTGATCAAACATGCAGGTTGATAGAAAAAGTTCTGTACTTGTACAATTTTTGTACATGGAAAATTGAAACAAAACGGAATTCCAGCGCCTTCAAGATCGACACCAACACTCATACGCTCTCACTTCGATCCCTACGTGTCGATAACAAAGTCATTTTTTTGTACTTAATTTCTACAAATGGAAAGTGTAGTATGTTACACTTCTCTGATCTCTTTGAACTCGATCTCCTCTTTCAGAGGTACTGGAAGAGCGAAGTCGGGATCAAATTTACCACATTGAAGGCACCTTCAATAGCTATGGAAGGCGCCTTCCATGTCCTTTATAAGGCAATCTCGACCAAGCTGTTAGGACCAAAAGTAGCTAGAGGGGGGGGGGGGGGGGGGAATAGCTCGTCGCGTTCGCTCGTTGCTCGGCGTTGCTTGGCGTTGCTTGTTTCTTCAAGAATATGCAGCGGAAAATACAGAAACAAATACAACAACGCTAACACGGTTGGTTTACTTGGTATCCACCTCACAAGAGGTGACTAGTCCAAGGATCCACACCACGCACGCACCCTCCACTAAGAAAACACTCCTTTTCGGTAACTACCGAGGGCGGAGAAGCCCTACAAGACTCTCAGTACAAGAAGAAAGGAAAGGGAAACAAAATACAAGCGCAAAGCTTACAATGAGTACAGAAAACCCTAACCCTAGCTTCTCTTCTTGCCTTTGATCCGCCTCTTGACTTGGAAAGCTTCCAAGATCCTTCAAGAACTGGCGATATGATCTTTGAGAGCGCTATGGAGGAGCTGGCGAGTAATCTGGAGTGAATCGGAGAAGCAATACCGTAGCCATCACACGCCTGCAGCTATAAACGACGCCAACGGTCGGATCCCGATCGATTCGAATGATCCCAATCGATCGGGGAGGCTTTGGATCGATCCACGGATCGATCCGGCGCCTATGCTAGGCGCTCGGATCGATCCACGGATCGATCCGGCGCTTATCGCGCCGACGGCCTCCCAATCGATCCAGCGATCGATTGGGACCTCTGATCGATCCACGGATCGATCGACAGCTCATTATTGGAATGGCCGGATCGATCCATCGATCGATCGAGCCTGGATCGATCCACGATCGATCCAGGGATTTTGTCCAAAACCAAGTCCCAAACCTCCCAAACCAACATCCGGTCAACCTTGACCTGTTGGTATGTCATGCCTAGCATCTAGTCACTCCCTTGACCTGCTAGGACTCCCTTACCAAGTGTCCGGTCAATCCCTTTGACCCACTTGGACTTTTCTCTATGCCAAGTATCCGGTCAATCCTTTGACCTACTTGGACTTTTCTTTCATGCCAAGTATCCAGTCAATCCTTTGACCTACTTGGACTTCCCAGCGCCAGATGTCCGATCATCCTTGATCCATCTGGATTTTCCCTTGCCTGGCTTCACTCACCAGGACTTTCACCTAGCTTCACTCACTAGGGTTTTCCATCTGCCTAGCTTCACTCACTAGGACTTTCACCTGGCTTCACTCACCAGGATTTCCATCTGCCTAGCTTCACTCACTAGGACTTTCACCTGGCTTCACTCACCAGGATTTCCATCTGCCTAGCTTCACTCACTAGGACTTCCTACTGCCTGGCTTCACTCACCAGGACTTTTCTTCTGCCTGGCTTCACTCACCAGGACTTTCTTCTGCCTGGCTTCACTCACCAGGACTTTTCTTCTGCCTGGCTTCACTCACCAGGACTTTTCTTCTGCCTGGCTTCACTCACCAGGACTTTCATACTGCCTAGCTTCACTCACTAGGTCTTTCATTTTGCCTAACATCCCAGTTAGGACTTCCCAGTCAAGTATCCGGTCAACCTTGACCTACTTGACTCTTCTTCAATCAATATCTTATTGTCAAACATCTAAACCCAAACCAAGACTCAGCTTGGTTACCCAGGTCAACCTTGACCTGAGGGATATTGCACCAACAATCTCTCCCTTTTTGATGTTTGACAATACCACAATAACACTTACAATCCCATATGTAAGTTAGGCTAATCCCATAGCCTCCTTCTTCATGCCACTAGGTAATGAAAGCATAAATTAAGCTCTTCATTCTCCCCCTAAGAGGGCAAACTCCCTCTAGGTAATGAAAGCCTAACTTACTCCCTTTCATGAGTCCTTTCATTCTCCCCCTATGACCTTCCCATAGGTAATGAAGGACTAAGCTTAACCATACATTCTCCCCCTATTGGCACACATCAACCCATCGTTGGACACACATCAACCTATGCTCCAATTCTGGGCACACTTCAACAAATCCATTTGTTGAAGACTCTCCCCCTGAAGAGTTGCGCATCGTTGTTCACAACATCACTCGTTGTGATCAACACGATAATGAAGGTCCCATACCCTTCATTTATCCTTAACTTCTCCCTCAATGTAGACAAATACCCAACCTTGAGCATTTTCAACCACTTGAGTTTCCACTTGAAATAATGAGGATATCCACTCCCCATTTCTCCCCATTTCAAGTTTAAATGCTCAACCTTGAGCAAGTTCACAACAGAAGGTTAACCACCTTCCAAGGTTCATGAAAAATAATTTTCATGTCTTTAAAGAGTCCCTCCCCCTAAAGACATGGTGGTAACTTCTGTCATTGCACCAACAATGACTTGGAATCCCTAAAACATTAGGAAACCCAAATTTAGAAGTTTTGAGGTTCAAATATTCAAAATTTGAAACAACCTCAACCTAAACTTCTACGTAGTCTTCGTTAACCAATCCATCCTTGTTTTCAACATGAAAACACCCTTTGTATGTATACAAATGTATTTAAGGGGTTTGGAATGGTTACCTAGACTCAAAAAGGTTCAAAGATGCTGAAATCAAGCCTTCCCAGCCAAAATCAGCAACTTGGATCGATTGGAGTTGGGTTCCAATCGATTGAACCTTTCTGAATCGATCCACTGATCGATTCAGACTCCCTGGATCGATCGGCTGATCGATCCAGCGAGCTTCTGCTCGCGGGAATTGCCGTTTGAATCGATCCATGGATCGATTCAGGAACTCCAATCGATCCATGGATCGATCGGAACTCTGATAGTTGCTGAAATTCCATTTCAGTCAACTTCAGAAACCCCTAGAAAATTCTACAAAAATCCAAAAATTATGAAATTTCGTGTAGACATTATTTAGGGCGTTTACTATCACGGAAAAATAGTTTTCTATGAAAATACTTCATATTTTCAAAGATTGACACAAACTTGAAAACTTGCAAAAACTTTAGTGTTTCTCTTCAAGTTTGTGTCTAACTATTCAATGGTGATTACTATCAAAAGATAGCCTTCACCAAGGTTTTCCAAAAACATTTTAAAACATTTTCAAAACCAATATCCCATCACATTCCTTGGGCTTAATGCACATGACTTGTACATTAGCTTTCCCAATGATGGGAAAACACATAACTATGTGTTTTGATGAAACTAAAAACTCAAAAGAATGCACTAAA
This sequence comes from Zingiber officinale, assembly GCF_018446385.1. Lineage (NCBI taxonomy): Eukaryota > Viridiplantae > Streptophyta > Magnoliopsida > Zingiberales > Zingiberaceae > Zingiber > Zingiber officinale. The sequence goes on along the minus strand of NC_055988.1, from coordinate 95,735,400 downwards.
TCAACATCTTGAGTTTTGTTCATCTTCCTAACATCTCACTTGTATATAATATGGACTAAAACACATACAAGTCACCTTATAGTCTTTGTGAGATGTAGATTTTGGTTTTTGCCCTAATCTAGGGATCATGCATATTTATCTAGGCATTTTAGAAATGTTAGACATCCACCTAGGATGTCACTTGTCAATAAGTGTCGTTAAATGCCATTTGTCCTTAATTACAAGGAATTAAACTCAATGCATGATTATGTTATGGCATACATCAAAAGAAAATAATTTTCAAAAGAAAATATCCTATTGCTACATGATGTATGAATGTCATGACATGGTATTTTTGGATTTTTCATAATAAAACATGAATGCAAAAATAGACATGATGTCATGGCATATGATGGGCAAATAATCATGGCAAGGTTTAGCATAAATAAAATATACCTAGATTAACTATCTAAGTATCCTTAAAATCTTAGCTAATCTTACGACTTAAACCTAGATTGCCCTAAAGTGCTTCAAGAAAATGCCAAAACCTAAATTGGCATTTCTAATTTCCTTGATTAATGTATGCCAATTGAAAATAAATATGTCCTCAAATGTTGGCATATCCCATTTTTCCACAAGAGTAGCACTTTTAAATTTAAGGCCCGGATTGCCTTAAATTGCCTAAGAACATACCAAAATCCCAACTTGATAGTTCTTATGAATTTCCCAATATGTGCCATTTAAGATTAAAATCAATTCTTCCACCATTAGGCACATTTTACTCTTTCAAGGAGTAATCAATAGGTCCATTTCATTTTCAAAGGTTAACTAAAACCTTGAAAATGCTCCTTGAGTGTCAATTTCCTCAAAGTTGGGTTAACTACCCTTCTAATCGGAGTTGACACTCTCTAACCCATCTATGGGGTAGAGAAGATGCTCCTAGGAACCCAACACCTATTGGTGCTCCTTGGATGCTCTAGGTACTCACTAGGGATAACTTCCCTAGATACCTTCCTAGTGACCTTGTTGGGCTTCTTAGAAGCCTTGGTCACATTTTCTAGGTCAACTCTAGGGATAACCTCCCTTGTGACTTTCTTAGACTTCTTAGAAGTCTTAGTCATATTTATTGCAAAAATACTCTTAGGGATGACTTCCCTAGTATTTTTGGCTTGACTACTAGACCTAGGGTTTGTTCCATAACTATATGGAACTCTATGGTAAGAGGGCACATCCTTCTTAGCCTTTGGTTTGTATCCCAAACCTCTATGGCCATTGGATGGCTTTTGTACCCCTAAACCTAGGTTATGCTCATTTTGCCCTAATAGGATATTTTCCATCCTTTTTAGGGTCTTTTCCATTTTATCAAGCCTTGATCTCAAGACTTGATTTTCTATCACTAAGTCCTTAGTTTTTGGTTTTTCATTTGATCCATGAGCATTTTTATTCTTGGGCTTGTATCTATTATCCTTAGTGTTATCGCCTAGGTTTTTACCTACATTCCTAGCCTTAGGGATAGTAGTTTTGGCATGTAGGGCCACATGCTTTTCCTTAAAGCCCTCATGCTTCCTATTCTTATGGTAAATCGCATTAAAATGATAAAAATTTGACCTAGCATGCTTTTTACCATTTTGCAAGGGAATAGGCTCAATGAAAGTTACCTTCCTTTTTACCTTGGAGGCTCCCCCTTGACTAGTGCCTCCTTGAGCCTTGATCATCTTCTTTCCCTTGGGGCATTGACTTCGGTAATGCCCTTTTTGTTGACACAAGAAGCACACAATGTGCTCCTTGCTCTTCTTTGTCCCGGGGGTGGTCTCCTTGAGCTTCTCCTTGCCCTTTTTTGCCATTTGGCCCTTCTTCTTGGCCAATTTAGGGCACTTGCTCTTGTAGTGCCCATGTTCCCTACATTCAAAGCATATAATATGATTTTTATTTTTAATTGAAACATTTATACCTTCTTGTGTAGGGGTGGTGTTTTCTCCTCCATGTGATGTGGATGTAGGGGCTTCCTCTTGATCCGATAGTGATGCTCCTCCATTTGATTTTTCTTGACTTGTGGAGGTGGAAGCTTCTTCATCCTCTTCATCTCTTGACCCGGATGTAGAAGCTTCTCCTTCTTCTTGATCCGGTGTCACCAAGGATTGCTCCCCCTCAATCCTAGAGGTGGAGGCTTCATCATCTTGAATATGAAACAAGGAGTATGCTCCCTCCTTGTTCCCTTCGTTGCATTCCCTTGAGGATGAAGCTTCTTGGATTTCCTCTTCTTCGGAGGTTGAGCATCTCTCAACCTCGGAGTCCTCCTCTTGGTCTTGATCCAATGAGTCGCCCTCTTTGGATTCTCCTTGATTTGATCTAGTGGAGGGATCTCATGAATTCTTGCCAATTTGCTCCAAAGCTCCTTGGCATCTTCAAACTCTCCAATTTGTTCCAAGATGTTGCTTGGCAATAAATTGACCAAAAGCTTGGTCACTTTGTCATTGGCCTCACATCTTTGGATTTGGTCTTTGCTCCACTTGCTCCTTTTGAGTACTTTGCCCTTGGAATTTGTGGGAGCTTCAAAAGCTTCCATGAGAGCAAACCATTGCTCTATCTCCATCATAAGAAAATTTTTGATTCTTGATTTCCAAGAATCGAAGCTTGTAGATAAATATGGTGGAGCCACCCTTGTGTCAAATCCAAGTCCATCTTGGAATTGCATCTTGAAGTTGAGCTTGATAGAATCTTGAACTTGAAGAATTTGCTCCAACTTCTTCACCCTCTAGCTTTTCTTGATATGTTTGCCCCTTCCGGCGGTGATTCCGGTGAAGAGCAACCTTGCTCTGATACCACTTGTTAGGACCAAAAGTAGCTATAGGGGGGGGGGGGGTGAATAGCTCGTCGCGTTCGCTCGTTGCTCGGCGTTGCTTGGCGTTGCTTGTTTCTTCAAGAATATGCAGCGGAAAATACAGAAACAAATACAACAACGCTAACACGGTTGGTTTACTTGGTATCCACCTCACAAGAGGTGACTAGTCCAAGGATCCACACCACGCACGCACCCTTCACTAAGAAAACACTCCTTTTCGGTAACTACCGAGGGCAGAGAAGCCCTACAAGACTCTCAGTACAAGAAGAAAGGAAAGGGAAACAAAATACAAGCGCAAAGCTTACAATGAGTACAGAAAACCCTAACCCTAGCTTCTCTTCTTGCCTTTGATCCGCCTCTTGACTTGGAAAGCTTCCAAGATCCTTCAACAACTGGCGATCTGATCTTTGAGAGCGCTGTGGAGGAGCTGGCGAGTAATCTGGAGTGAATCTGAGAAGCAATACCGCAGCCATCACACGCCTGCAGCTATAAACGACGCCAACGGTCGGATCCCGATCGATTCGAATATTCCCAATCGATCGGGAGGCTGGATCGATCCACGGATCGATCCAGGCTCTGATGCTCGGAAAGCGCTGGATCGATCCACGGATCGATCCAGCGCTCAGCGTCCCAATCGATCCGATCGATTGGGACCTCTGGATCGATCCACGGATCGATCCGAGGCTTCTGTTCGTTGGGACAGGTGCGGATCGATCCACCGATCGATCCAGAGCTGGATCGATCCACGATCGATCCATCACTTGATTTTGTCCAAAACCAAGTCCCAAACCTCCCAAACCAACATCCGGTCAACCTTGACCTGTTGGTATGTCATGCCTAGCATCTAGTCACTCCCTTGACCTGCTAGGACTCCCTTACCAAGTGTCTGGTCAATCCCTTTGACCCACTTGGACTTTTCTCTGTGCCAAGTATCCGGTCAATCCCTTTGACCTACTTGGACTTTTCTTTCATGCCAAGTATCCAGTCAATCCTTTGACCTACTTGGACTTCCCAACACCAGATGTCCGATCATCCTTGATCCATCTGGATTTTCCCTTGCCTGGCTTCACTCACCAGGACTTTCACCTAGCTTCACTCACTAGGGTTTTCCATCTGCCTAGCTTCACTCACTAGGACTTTCACCTGGCTTCACTCACCAGGATTTCCATCTGCCTAGCTTCACTCACTAGGACTTCCTTCTGCCTGGCTTCACTCACCAGGACTTCCTTCTGCCTGGCTTCACTCACCAGGACTTCCTTCTGCCTGGCTTCACTCACCAGGACTTTTCTTCTGCCTGGCTTCACTCACCAGGACTTTTCTTCTGCCTGGCTTCACTCACCAGGACTTTCATACTGCCTAGCTTCACTCACTAGGTCTTTCATTTTGCCTAACATCCCAGTTAGGACTTCCCAGTCAAGTATCCGGTCAACCTTGACCTACTTGACTCTTCTTCAATCAATATCTTATTGTCAAACATCTAAACCCAAACCAAGACTCAGCTTGGTTACCCAGGTCAACCTTGACCTGAGGGATATTGCACCAACACAAGCATCAACCAACAACTACTATACGAGCTACTATGCATCTATTTGAGGTTTTGATTGCTTCAACTTCTTGATGCGAAGCTGCTGTGCCTGACAACTACTCCGAGGAATTTTGATCACGGTCGGTAGATTGACACCGACACTCGTGCGCTCTCACTTCGATCCCTACGTGTCAGTAACAAAGTTATTTTTTTGTACTTAATTTCTGCAAACGGAAAGTGTAGTCTGTTATACTTTTCCGATCTCTTTGTACTCGATCTCCTCTTCCAAAAGTACCGGAAGAGGGTTTTTAGTGGATTACCCATCAATAGGTCCGCAGGACCTGAGTCTTAGAGTAGGAGTCGTCGAACACTTCGAACAAGTAAACCTCTTGTGTTTGTATTATTTTTCATTTGTCTATTCTCTTATTCCATTGTGTTCGTACTTTGATTTGAAAACAAAAAAAAATGAGAATTTTAAAACCACGTGATTCACCCCCTCTCTCATGTGTGACTCGATCCAACAAATTGTTGTTTTGAAGCTCTTGGTCGAAGTCTTTTATATATGTCTATTCCGGGTGTTTGGAACCTCTCTGGGCGCCTGGACCGATGCTGACATGGTGATCTCTAGTCGAAACTTCATCCACGAAGTTTATCCGTTTCCAGGCGCCTGGACCCCTTCCAAGCACCTGGACCATTGATGTTGTTTTGGCCAGTCGCCGCACTCCAACTTAACTTTGGGATAAGTTTTTGGGTCTGGGCGCCTGGACCAATTTCGGGCGCTCGGACCACCCAAGTGCTTGCAGAACCACCCGGGCAACACTAGTCCAAGCGCCCGGACTCCTCTTTTTCTAGCCTTCTTTCCTGTAAAAAAAAGTTAGTCCTGGGCAACAAAAATAAGTATATCCTATAAAATAAAGTTAGCCCAATTTAGTAAAATAGTAGTAATTAAATTCTGTCTCTTCGAGACCAGGATCTAGTCAAGGTTTCAACTTAGGTTTCCCAAATGGACCTAAGATGAACCAACGTCTACAGTTCCCTCAACCGAGAACACGTCCTCATTGGATCTCTCCTCCAGTTACTTACATTCACTTACCACTTGCAGTCGCTTGACTTGCCTTTTACCCACCAGGTTTTCCCACTAGTTGTCAGGTCTGCAGACCCAACTGGAGTTTAGCCGATTGTTAGGTCTCGCGGACCCAACCAGACTTCCGGTCAGATATTTGGTCGCGTGGACCTATCTAGACTTCACACCAGCTATCGGGTCTCGCAGACCTAGCTTGATATCAGCCTGGTGTCAGGTCCTTCAGACCAGTTAACTCCTGCACACTCGGTAGAAAGGTTAGATAAACAATACATCTAACTTTAACGTATTTGTCATACACCAAAACTAGATTATTAGTGTAACCTGCACCTATAGTATTCACTCTGGGAGGTGTAGCTATTTCCTAGAAATCTTCTAAGCAAATGGTAATAATCAGATCCACGATGGAATCTGAGTTTGTAGCTCTTGACAAATGTGGTGAAGAGGCTGAATGACTATGACAATTCTTAGAAAATATTTTGAGATAACCGAAATCTGTGTCATCAATTTGCATACATTACAATAATCAATCAGTAATTGGTCAGGTATAGAGCCATCTGTATAATGGTAAGTCTAAAAGTCGTAGACATAATACCATTAGACAACTACTCTTAACAGGAGTTATCACTGTTAACTATGTAAAGTCAAATGATAACCTAGCAGATCCATTAACCAAGGGGGTTAAACAGAGAGTCAGTTACAAGCTCATCGTGAGGGATGAGTTTGATGTCATTGTTAGCGATCAGTGCAGAGGACACCCAACCTATGTTGACTGGAGATCCTAAGAACTAGATTCAAAGGGACAACTAATTTGTACTTGTTGGTATCCCAAGGTTATTTTGATGTGATCAAATAAGTTAAGATAGGTCTTGTTGTGTTTAACCTTGTGTTTAAGTGTGTAGGAGCTTAAGAGCACAAAAAGTTAAGCAAAAGATGCAGCTAGCGAGAAGGATAGCACGGGAGAGAGACGACGGGCTCAGTGTGTCTGAGGGACGAGGTGCTGCTGAAGAGTATGCGGGTGGATAAGAAGGAGGCGCGCGATGTTCCCGAGGGACGAGAAGCCGGAGCGGAAGATTGCTCGAGAAGGCCGAAAGTTGGGTTCGGGTGAACCCTATTCCGGATGGCCGAAATCACCCAAACGAGCGGAACCGGAGTAGAAGATCCGGACCGAGGTGAGCAGAACCGGAATAGACGACCCAGACTGAAAAAGTCAACCAGGTTGACTTTATGGGCCCGGGCGCCCGGAACCCTTCCGGGCGCCCAAAACTCAAATATTATCATATTCGACGTGGACTTTGACCGACGTATCGGGGATAGAATTCTATCCCACTCTAGGTGTCTGGAACCCTTCCATGTGCCCCGACCAAGGCTATAAATACAGCCTTGGTCTAGAAGCTAAAAAACAACAAGTAATTCTTAATACAACACTTGTGAGCTTTTCTGTTTTGTTTAGCTTCTTCCTTTCTCAGTTTTCATTGCTGTAAAGAGGCTTCTCTGCTTGAAGGAGAAATTAGTGCGCATCATTTTCTTGGATTAACAACCTCCCCGGTTGTAACCAAGTAAAACTCTCTGAGTCTCTGTCTTTCAGTTTCTTCTATTTATCGTTTATGCAAGTGTTCTTTTAAGTCCGAGAAGGGTTCATTTGTTTTGACTTTGTGAAGGGCTATTCAACCCCCCTTCTAGTCGGCCAATGACCCCAATAAGTGGTATCAGAGCCAGGACGCTTCAGGAAGACTAACCGTCGATCGAAGCATCGAATCAATGGCCGAACCAAGCATTGAAGCATATACCCACCGAAGTTCGAGGGAGAGTTCGCTAGCTAGAAAAAGTGAATGTAGGTATTCTTTAAAATTGAATTTGAATTACTTTTAATAATGAAGTTCGATTTTGTAGCACCCGAGGGTAAGAAAGAATACCAGTGAACGAAGAAGGAGCAGGCCGACTATGTGGCAAATGACAAAGCAAAGTTCCATCTTCTGAGCATCCTTTCACCACAAGAAGTCAACCGGATCGACATCTACAACTCAGCAAATGAGCTTTGGGAGAAGTTCCTTGAGCTACACGAAGGGATGTCCGAAGCCAAGCTCGTGAGACGAGACTTACTTCGCAACCAACTCACCAACCTACGATTTGCAGAAGATGAAACGATTGCACAACTTCACTCGAGGATTAAGGAGCTCATCATCAGACTTTCGAATCTCAGAGAAAAGGTAAGCAACCGAGATTAGCTAAGGTACTCTCTTAATGCATTATCTAGAAATACAAAATGAGCATCACTAGTAGATGCCTTCTATATCTCTAAGGACTTAGAATTTATTACCTTAGAAGAATTATTTTTAACTTTTGAAGTGCATGAGTCGAGATGTACAGGTATGAAGAAGCCGAAGCACAACATCGCCTTCAAGACAATGAGAGACGAACATGAGTCAGAATCCTCTCTCGACGACGAAGAAATGGTAATGATGGTAATGCATTTTAAAAAGTTATTTAAATCAAGAAAAACTAACCATCCGCAGGGTAGAAAGAAAAGGACAATCAGATGCTATCACTACAACGAAGAAGAGCATGTTAAGGACAACTGCCCTAAGTTAAGGAACAAGGATAAGGACAAAGGAAAGAAGTTTGTCCAAATGAACAAGTACAAGCCTTTAAAGGCGATGTGCGACGAAATGTCGTCCGAATCGGAAGTTGAGGCTTTCTTTGGATTTGCATTAATGGCAAGTCATCAAGAAGATGAATACGAAGCAAGCTCGTTTGAAATGAGCATTGAAAGCATTGATAAAGGGGGAGCTACATCAGAAGAAAGCAGCAGTTCAGGGGGAGCTACGAACAACGAGATCGATAAGGTAAGTCAAGTACGGTCTCTTCCTCCCGATAAAATGTTTAAATTCGTTAAATTATTATCTAAAGATTGTTGTAAATTAGAAAAAGAAATTAAAGAATTAAAAGTAATTCTAGTAAAATCTTGTCCATTAGAAGATTTTGATAAATTAAATCTAGAAAATGACAATTTACAAAAAGAAATAAAAAACTTAAAAAAAGCATACATGCACATATAGTATAAATATGAGAAGATATAATTTGAACAGGTATTTTAGATATTATAAAGGACAAATTAGAAATATTCCAAAGAAATATGTCCTTAAGAAATTCTTAATTACTCCAGTTGGCTGAAACCTATATTGGGTTCTAAAGTCTTGTTTAACTTGAACTTTAATTAGACTTAGCGCTTTCAGTGAGAAAATTAAACGTTTTAATTTCCTTATGAGGCTTTATCTAGAAAGTGATTGTTTCTCCAATAACCAAGAAGGCCTCGTGCCTCGCCACAGTCCGGAAGCCAAATATTGAAATAAAATATTTAATTGACTAACTGATAAAGCATTAAAATTGAAATTAGATAATACTTGGAATAGTTACTCAATTGTTTTTGGAAAATTCTTAAATTTTTCTATGTAAATTTGTTTAACTTATTTTTTTTTAACTTAGGTTTTTTAAAGTTATTTTATAAACTTTTACTTTACCAAAATGTATTTTATATGTTGCACAATTTTTTTTTAACTTAGAAAATTTTTTCTTACTTAGAAAGTTTTTTTAGTATCAGATTTACTTTACCAAAATTTCTACAAAATTAGTTTTCAAAAATTTGTTTAACTAAGAAAATTATTGATTGTTTAAAAAAAAAATATTAGAAAATATTTCTAAAATTATTACATTTTTAGTGTTATCAAAATTATTTTCAATATATTCAAAATCTTGATAAAATTTTTAAAATTATTTAAAAATCAGAGTTTTATAAAAGTTACCCTTAGATTTTTTTTGGTACACCGTTTTTTATGTGATCAAGAGGGAAGAAGGGAAGATTAAGTCTAGGGGGAGGTTGATTAAATTTTTAATTTTTTACACTTGAATTGAAAATTTATTATTTTTTGTTTATATTTGTTTACCCTAACTTAACCTGAGTTGCTCACATAAAAAATGGGGAGATTGTTGGTACCCCAAGGTTGTTTTGATGTGATCAAACAAGTTAAGTTAATTAGGTCCTGTTGTGTTTAACCTTGTGTCTAAGTTTGCAAGAGCTTAGGAGCACAAGAAGTCTAGCAAAAGACGCAACTAGCGAGAAGAACGGCACAGGAGAGAGCTAATGGGTTCGGTGCATTTGAGGGACAAGGTGTTGCGGAAGAGTACACGGGCAGACGAGAAGGAGGCGCGCGGTGTTTCCGAGAGACGAGAAGTCGGAGCAGAAGGTTGCTCGAGAAGGTCGGAAGTTAGGTTCGGGTGAGCCCTATTTCGGATGGACGAAATCACCCAAGCGAGCGGAGCTGGAGCGGAAGATCTGGATCGAGGCGAGTAGAACCGGAGCAGAGGGTCCGGACCAAAAAAGTCAGCCAGGTTGACTTTATGGAACCCTTTCGTGCACCCAAAACTCAAATATTATCATATTCGACGTGGACTTTGACTGACACATCGGGGATAGAATTCTATCCTACTCCAGGTGTCTGGAACCCTTCCAGGCGTCCCGACCAAGGCTATAAATACAGCCTTGGTCCAGAAGCTAAAAAACAACAAGCAATTCTTGATACAACACTTGTGAGCTTTTCTGTTTTGTTTAGCTTATTCCTTTCTGAGCTTTCATTGCTGTAAAGAGGCTTCTTTGCCTGAAGGAGAAATTAGTGCGCAACATTTCCTTGGATTAACAACCTCCCCGGTTGTAACCAAGTAAAACTCTCTGAGTCTTTGTCTTTCAGTTTCTTTTATTTATCGTTTATGCAAGTGTTCTTTTAAGTCAGAGAAGGGTTAGTTTGTTTTGATTTTGTGTAGGGCTATTCAACACCCCTTCTAACTGGTCAACGGTCCCAACAGTACTGACTAGATACATTGTGGGGAATAACCCAATAAAACAGTGACCGAACCAGGGTAAGTCGATGAACTTGTAATGATTAAGAAGAGTAGATGACTATTCTCGAGAGATCACTTATGTGAGAAAGAAGTGGGACCACTTTGAAGAGAATTGGAGGTACAATTCTTAGAGCTTCTCAAAGAAGCATTTTTTTTACGTGTTCATGGCCAAGAACGAACATACTCATGAGTGTTATTTGTGATCATTTACACCATCTGAAGTGTGTAAATTATTATAGAATTCGGAGACCAGAGCTATATTGACGTCCCTCTCATAGGTCAACAAGGAGTCAAGTTTATAATGCTTGAATCTATTATAGGTATCAAAACAAGATGTCCTATAGTATTGCAGGTTAACTGATCTAGGGGGTATAAGTTTGAAAGCGTTTTTGGTGAAAGCTTGTTGCATTGCAGCATTTGGAAACCTAGGATCAATGGATCGATTGAGACGCCCTTTCGGTTTTCCACAGAAGGCGTCTGAATCGATCTATGGATCGATTCAGCTGTTTGTTCGATTTTCACAGAAGCATTGTGAATCGATCGACCGATCGATTCACTTACTCTCAATCGATCGGTCGATCGATCAAGACCTTAAAACCCGTCTTAAACCCTTAGATCCGAATCGATCTCCTCATTCTATTTCTTCCTTTTTCTCTCTCTCGACGCGGTCTTGCCCTAGGCGACTTCCCAGGCGACGTTTTCGTCTGTCTCGATCGTCACTCCGGCGTGCTTCTCCGGCGAAGGGGAGCTATTCCACTTCTCTTCCAGTTCTCTCTCGACGCACTGGGCAGCTCCTTTCCTCGTCTTCGCGTCCTCACACAAAATGCGGACCCAAAACCCTAACCCTAGGTAAGGTTTTTGCTCTCCTCCTTGTTGTTCTTTTTGCTCCTATTTTTGACCTAATCTATATGTTTCTTGTGTGTCTTTGTGCATTGCATTATCCCTCATGCATTGCATTACTTGCATTGCCCTTGAATCTTTGCTTATCCTTCCCGTTGACTGTCAAACCGTGTGCATCTCTTGCTTTTGTTTTCGATCCCACAGAAAGAAACAAAAGGTTCATGAATCGGGCGAAGGATCGTCTGTACCCTCCTCACGTCCTCAACCTCCCACTGATCCTAGGTTTCCAAATGCTGCAATGCAACAAGCTTTCACCAAAAACGCTTTCAAACTTATACCCCCTAGATCAGTTAACCTGCAATACTATAGGACATCTTGTTTTGATACCTATAATAGGTTCAAGCATTATAAACTTGACTCCTTGTTGACCTGTGAGAGGGACGTCAATATAGGTCTGGTCTCCGAATTCTATAATAATTTACACACTTCAGATGGTGTAAATTATCGCACTCGTGTTGCAAAATGAAGCCTGGACTTCTCTTATGAGATTCTTCAATCTTATCTCGAATGTCTACCTTCAGACAATGATTTTGTCTTTTATCCAAATCTTCCCGATGAGCTGCCTCTACCTTTTGAGCATATTAGCATTGCATCCATGCATCAATTCTTCTTTGGTCGTCCTCGTCCGGATGGGCCAGATGCTCATATCACGAAGTTTTCTTCTCTTGAGTTATCAGCTGAAAATGCCACTTTGTTTAAAGTGATCATCAACTGTCTTTTCCCTATTGCCTCTCGTGCCCTAGCCGCTCTACGACCGCCTCATATGTTTGCTCTCTATGCCATTCGTCATTCCCTTGACATCAACATCGCTCTGAACATCTTTCATTGCATCATTCATTTTACCCAGCCCGTGCAGCAGACGATACATATGCCTTTCGGGCATCTTATCACAGATTGGCTGGCGTCCCAGAAGATAGATGTCTCCCGGGGACGGCTGGAGCACATGACAGTGGCTTATTCTCGGATTTCTTCACGATCTTTCAAGAAGTCGGGTCTGATTGGTGGTCCAGCTGGAGTTCGATGGATCGATGGCCGTGCTTTTGGGGAGGGACCCCGGGCTTGCCACAGGGGGGATGCACAGGCCTTGGCTCATGCGGAGGATGAAGCTGAGGAGGAGTTCCACGGGCCAGCTTCTCCAACTCTTGAGGAGACGGTTTCCACTCGCCTTGAGGAGCTGACCTTGGAGGTAGCCAGCCTGCGTACCACGTTGGATACCGTGGTCCAGCAGCAGACTTCGATGCAGGCGACTATGGATACCGTGGTCCAGCAGTAGACCTCGATGCAGCGGACTCTGGATACACTAGTGGACTTAGTGGGCTCGTGGGTGACGGTTCACCCGTCTCAGTCTGGTCCATCCACCGCCCCTGTTCCCCCTGCTGAGGATGCCCCTGATCTTGACTCTACGGGGGCTCCTGCTCTGGCTACTACGTCCGCTCCAGCTGCTGATCCTGATCCCACTCCTCCTGGAGACGAGCTTATCGAGTTTTATGTTCCTATGTGATATGTTTTTACTTGTTGTATGGATGGTTATTCTGGAGTCCTTTCTGTGAACTCTCCTTCATTTTGAATGTATAATATACTTTTATGCTAAGATCTCCTTTTGATTCTATATTTCAGTGTTGTTATGTTCTGTTGATATATGTGTGTTTTAGGGGGAGCATTCCTCGGATTTATCGTATTTGCTTTGTGCACTTATTGAGGGGGAGTTATTTGCTTTTGATTTTTGACAAAGGGGGAGATCTATGTTGAAGTTCATGCTTATTGCTTATGCTTATCTCAGTAAATTAAAATCAAGCTTACTGTAATTATGCAATTATTATTTCAGCAAGCTACAATCATTATTTATCATTGTATTGGAAACTAGCCTAAACTTAAATAGATTGTCAAACATCAAAAAGGGGGAGATTGTTGGTGCAATCATGCCCTGGAAGTATCAATGTGTTGACAATTATTTAAGTTTAGGTTAATACGGTGGAACTAACATGCATTGTGAGTTTGCAGGAGAAGTTTCTTGCAGGTCAGAAGACCAGATGCAAGGGAAGTCCAAGAAGGTCGAGGACTGGATTCTTGGCAAAAAGAGTTCTTGCGGGTCAGAAGACCAGATGCAAGGCAAGAGAAGTCCAAGAAGGTCAGCGACCGGATTCTTGGCAAGAGGAGCTCCTGCAAGTCACAAGATTATGTGTGTGATAGCCTCACTGTGAGAGATCGACTGGTAAATCGATTCAGACATAGCTGTGCGACAGATTGCCTCTGAATCGATCAGCCGATCGATTGAAGGTAAGGCAATCGATTGGCTGATCGATTGGTAAGGTTCTGCGCAGCACAGAATGCGTCTGGATCGATCAGCCGATCGATTCAAGGTACTGAATCGATCGGCCGATCGATCCGTGAACATTCTGTGTGAAGCACAGAATCGTTCTGAATCGATCAGCCGATCGATTCAAGGGATTGAATCGATCGGCCGATCGATCCATGAACATTCTGTGCGAAGCACAGAATCGTTCTGAATCGATCAGCCGATCGATTCAAGGTATTGAATCGATCGGCCGATCGATTCACGAAGCTGCGATTTCATGAGAAAATGGCTGAATCGATTCAAACGCTGCCCCAATCGATCCAAGTCAAATAAAACAATCTGCACCGTTGATCTTGATGCGATGGCTTCCAACGGATACTTGTGAATCGATTGGGATATAACCTCAATCGATCCACGGCGACGGCGGCGTGAGAAACAGCTAGTTTTCTCAACGTTTAAAACACGGGAAGAAGCTGGAAAACAAATAACAACGAAAAACCTACTGTTCCATTGCTCTCCAAGTCTTTTGAAAGTTCTCAAGCGATCAAGATTCAAAGAAAAGGGTTCAAGCTCCTCTCCACTACGTACTGAAATTTCACCTGCAAAGAGGAAGCCGGTTAAAACTTGTAATCCTTCTCTTCTTCTTCTTTGTAGTGTGTGTAATATTTACTTTGAAGAGAAGGGAGAGTTGCATTTCTGTTAAGGTTTCTCCATCTTCGGTGTGAATCCGAGAAGGAGGGTTTTTGATAGTGAAAGAGTGTGAGTGGTGTGGATCCTTGGACTAGTCACCTCCTTGAGGAGGTGGATACCAAGTAAATACCGGTGTTAGCATTGCCTTCAGACTTCCGTTGTGCAAAACAAAGTTGGTCAGAAAAAGAAGTGAGCCATTCACCCCCCCTCTAGCTCAACCGATCCTAACAATGAGAACTGAGTTGTTTCAGGGAGAGTCTTGGGTGAGATTTGTCAATTGTGGCAAAAGGCGAATACGCTCGCCCCCAGCGGCCCCGCCAACCCGTCCCAAGGTCAACACGGAGGAGGTAAATCACGGGCGACTACTAGCCTTTAGAATAGTGACTAGCACATAAGGGAGATATTTACCCCGGCTTTGCCGAGATTCTAACCCCAGACCTCATTGTGGCAACACTTCATGCGCTAGCCACTAGACCCATCCGAGGGGACAAAACTGTATGGGTAAACTTTTTATAGTGACTGACACCACCGCCGAAACAACCCCTTATCAGAAACCCCCGAAGGGATTTTTGGGTGAGCAATACCACTTAATTGATAAGAGCCTGCGTAGGGGGGTGCTCGAACCTGACACCTCAGTCAAAGGGTACAACGTCATAACCAGAGCACCCCTGGTTCGATTGTAAAAAAACTGTATAGGTAAACTTTTTATAGTGACCGACACCACCGTCGAAACGACCCCTTATCAGAAACCCCCGAAGAGATTTTTGGGTGAACGGTACCACTTAATTGATAAGAGCCTGTGCAGGGGAATGCTCGAACCTGACACCTCAGTCAAAGGGTACAACGTCATAACCAGAGCACCCCTGGTTCGATTGTAAAAAACTGTATGGGTAAACTTTTTATAGTGACCGACACCACCGTCGAAATGACCCCTTATCAGAAACCCCCGAAGGGATTTTTGGGTGAATGATACCACTTAATTGATAAGAGCCTGCGCAGGGGGGTGCTCGGACCTGACACCTCAGTCAAAGGGTATAACGTCATAACCAGAGCACCCCTGGTTCGATTGTAAAATTGTATGGGTAAACTTTTTATAGTGACCGATACCACCATTGAAACGACCCCTTATCAGAAACCCCCGAAGGGATTTTTGGGTGAACGGTACCACTTAATTGATAAGAGCCTGCGCAGGGGGTGCTTGAACTTGGCACCTCAGTCAAAGGGTACAACGTCATAACCAGAGCACCCTTGGTTCGATTGTTAAAACTGTATGGGTAAACTTTTTATAGTGACCGACATCACCGCCGAAACGACCCCTTATCAGAAACCCTCGAAAGGATTTTTGGATGAACGGTACCACTTAATTGATAAGAGCCCACACAGGGGGGTGCTCGAACCTGGTACCTCAGTCAAAGGGTACAATGTCATAACCAGAGCACCCCTGGTTCGATTGTAAAAAAAATTGTATGGGTAAACTTTTTATAGTGACTGACACCACCGCCGAAACGACCCTTTATCAGAAACCCCTGAAGGAATTTTTGGGTGAATGATACCACTTAATTGATAAGAGCCTGTGCAGGGGGTGCTCGAACCTGGCACCTCAGTCAAAGAGTACAACGTCATAACCAGAGCACCCTTGGTCAAAGGGTGAGATTTGTCAATGCTTACATAGACGATAGTACAGTTCAAGGACATCATGTCTATTATCAGCCATTAAGTAAACCGATCTTTACAAGGAAAGGTTCAAAGGGTCAAACCTACCTATCCTATACTTGACTCAACTGCTAAATATTATCACATACCCTATTTTCTATTCATGCGGGGGATTATTGGAAATATGAATGGAATAAAGAGGTGGAGATGAAGAAACTCTATTGTGCATGAGTTTTAAATCAGTCAAACTAGTTTAGTTTATTTTTTTTATTTTTTTTAAAATCAATATGAATTTTAGATCAAATTGGTTGATATGCCTCGGATTTATATGAAATTAGTTCCTATGTGTTCCGTCTATCTCTCTTGATTATATCCATATCCTCAAATATTAATTTGGCATTTGGTATATCAGTCATTTGGATCAAACGACCTCGGATTGACATGAAACTAGTTCCTATGTGTTCATTTATCTCTCTTGATTATATTTATGCTCTCAAACATCAATTTAACCTAATATATTGAGAGCAGTGATTTTTTGGATATAAATTAAAATTTTCAAATATATTTATATTCAAAAAATCATTGTTCTCAATATATTTGGTCAAATTGAAGTTTGAGGGCATGAATATAATTAGGAGAGGTAGATGAACACATAAGAACTAGTTTCATGTCAATCCGAGATCATTTGTTCTATCAACCGATTTTGGGTAAAAACGGTTGATGGATCAAACAACCTCAGATTGACATGAAACTAGTTCCTCTGTGTTCGTTTACCTCTCCTGATTATATTCATGCTCTCAAACTTTAATTTGACTTAATATATTGAGAACAATGATTTTTTGAACACAAATTAATTTTTTCAAACATATTCATGTTTAAAAAATTATTGCTCTCAATATATTGGGTTAAATTGATTTTTGAGGGCATAAATATAGTCAGAAGAGGTAGACAAATATATAAGAACTTGTTTCATGAGGTCGTTTGGTCCCGATTTTGAAAACGAATTAAATTTTTTAAATATTTTTGAGTTCAAAAAATTATTACTTCAATATATTGGGTTAAATTGACGTTTGAGGGCATGAATATAATCAGGAGAACTAGTCGAACATATAGAATCTAATTTCATATCAATCCGATATCATTTGGTCCATTAACTGATTTTGGAAAAAACGACTAATGAATCAAACGAACTTGGATTGACATGAAACTAGTTCCTATGTGTTCGTCTACCTCTCCTGATTATATCCATGCTCTCAAACTTTAATTTAACCTAATATATTGAGAGTAATAATTTGTTGAACATGAAAATATTTGAAACTAGATACCTCGGATTGACAAGAACTAGTTTTAAATATTTTTGTGTTTAACAAATTATTGCTCTCGATATATAGGGTTAAATTAAAATTTGAGGGTATGAATATAATTAGGAGAGGTAAATGAACACATAGAAACTAGTTTCATGTCAATTCTAAGTCATTTGATCCATTAGCCGTTTTTTGTCCAAAATCGGCTGATGGACCAAATGATCTCGAATTAACATGAAACTAGATTTATGTGTTTGACTAGTTCTCTTGATTATATTTATACTCTCAAACATTAATTTAACTTAATATATTAAGAGCAATAATCTTTTAAACTCAAAAATATTTAAAAAAATTAATTCATATTCAAAATTGACTGATGGACCAAACGACCTTGGATACATGAAACAAGTTCTTATGTGTTAGTCTACCAATCCTAATTATATTAATGTCCTCAAACATCAATTTAACCCAATATATTGAGAGCAATGATTTTTTGAACACGAATATGTTTGAAAAATTTAATTTATATTCAAAAAAATCATTGTTTTTCAAGATATTGGGTCAAATTGAAGTTTGAGGGCATGAATATAATCAAGAGAGGTAGACGAACAATAGAAACTAGTTTCATGTCAATCCAAGGTCATTTGATCCATCAGTCATTTTTGCCCATAATTGGCTGATGGACCAAATGATCTCGGATTGATATGAAACTAATTCCTATGTGTTCGTCTACCTCTTTTGATTATATCCATACTCTCAAACTTCAATTTGACCCAATATTGTGAGAACAATGATTTTTGAATATGAATATATTTAAAAATTTTAATTCGTGCTCAAAAAATAATTCATTTTAATATATTAGGTTAAATTGATGTTTGAATGCATGAATATAATCAGGAGAGATAGACGAATATATAAAAATCCGTTTCATATCAATTCGAGATCGTTTGATTTATCAACCGATTTTTGACAAAAACAACTGATGTACCAAACATCAAATTGATATTTGAGGGTATAAGTCTAATGAAGAGAGAGATAGACGAATACATACAAACTAGTTTCATATAAATCCGAAGTCATTTGATGTATCAAACAATTTGCTCTAAAATTGATTTTGATTTAAAAAAATAAAAAAGAATAAAGTAAATCAGTTGTAAAAGAATCCACTAATGTAATTAAAAATTGAATGTTTCGATATAGAATCAAATCGATTCGACTACTCCAACAAACCAATTGATTGAAAGGGTAAAATTAGAAATAAATAGATGATTTAATAATTTTAAAATTTTTTTATATGAAATGAGTATTTTACAAATTAAATACATGATTCAATAAAAAAAATTAATTATTTTTTAGTTTAAATCAGAACGGCTCGTCTGTGCCTGTTTACACCGTGTAATCGGGTCAATGGATAACCGGCTTATTTATCTGATTACTGATCCAAGCTGGGACCGATTTAGATCTGGTTCGCGGTCGGATCAAAATTCACCGGTTTGCATAATTGGGTCAAATAAAGTGGCGAATTGGGTCCCACTCAAGTGCATCCAACGTATAGATGGGAAGCAACTTTGTCTTCGAATACTTTTTAATGAATCCAAAGATGCAAATATAATTTGGCGTCCAATGCCAATGAAGATAAATGGTCAACACCAATTGTTAGATTAGCTGGATTGGTTGCTGTGTTTCCGGATTTAGGTGGGTGAATTAGGAAAATATCGTCAATTAATTAGGCAGAGGATTTAAATATCTGGATTAAGAAATGAAAAAAAATAATCTAACATTTTATCACTAGCCTTCTCTCTTCTCATCCCTTTGGAATCATCCAACAACTAATGATATATATATATATCTATATATATATATATTTTATAGTAGAATGGTCACATCACAATTCATAAAGATTATTTTCTATTTAGAGTTAAAAAATACATATCCTTAGGGTAGGTCGCGAAGTCTATGACGCATGCCATGACGACTAACACTTGACGCATGCACTCCATCTTTTTCCAGGGAATTTCCCTAACCTCGGTTTTATAGTGAACTCAATGCTCACCAATTCTGTACCTCCATTTCTCTGTTCAATTCTCTAGTTCGCGTCGTCGTCTTCGCACAAAACTTTGCAGTCGAATCATGGGAAGTGGATCGAATACCATTAACAAAGGTGCCATCTCCAACCTGAAGTGTTACGGTAGGTATCCGCCTCCACCGCCGCTGCCGGCATACCATCCCCATGCTGGGGTAGTGGTGGCGGTTGCTACTGGTTCTGCTCCTGTTGTTGTTACTGTTGCTGTTTCCGGAGCTCATAACCCTCCCTCTCACGGCCACCATCGTCACAGTAGTCACCACGACCACCACCACCGACACCACCACGTCCACGACCACCACCACCGACACCACCACGACGACCATGGAAAGGTCAAGCAGGGAAAACATTGAGTTAGCTGGCATGGGCCCATGGCATGCTTGTTCCATAGTATACGTGAATTTCCGATTCTCTTTTGTTTGCATGGTATAAGGAATAATTGTTATTAGAAAATATGTTTTCTAATATTTTATATTTTTTTCTATTTTATATTTGTAATGGTGTTTATATATCATATTGTCATTAATAAAATTAATAAATTCTATCGTCAACATGGTACTAAACTTAATAATAACTTTTTTTAATTTCTTCTTTTCTCCACAATATCTACAGGTCGTCTTCTACAACGGTTACTGTCGACGACATTACTCATTGACTATCTCTCACAAATACTCCTGATTCACCTTCCATCCTTGTGATTCTCAACGTCAATGCACACGAAAAAAAATTGATATTTAGCGATGAAATATTTCATCGCTAATATATTACTTTTCGTCATTAACAAATATTTGCGACGATAACTTTTATCGTTAGCATCGTTGTTATAAGCTTATCGTAAACATTAATTAGCGATGACTTTTTTTTTATATTTTGTCGCTAATAAATTAACAACGTGATAAAATCGTCGCTATATTGTTAGCGATGAATTGGAAACGTTCATCGCTAAGGTAATTGTTTGCAGCGACTTTAAACTCATTCGTCGCAAACAATTTAGCGACGGTTTTCCTACTTTCGTATACAAACTCCTATTTTGTCGCTAATATTTCGTCACTAATTTACTGTTTTCTTATAGTGGCACAAACACCGTTGAAACTCACCACCTTCAATTACTCTGCCAAGCGCTTGCAGTTCACGTCTCTTCTATTCCGATATGACTTACTGGGATTTGTTGATGACTTACGCCTTACCCACTCGTAGATAACGCCTATAGTGTCACGCTCCCTCAGGCGAATCCTGATCATATTCTCTGGCTCCGTCAGGATCAACTTCTCCTCAACGCTATTATAGGTTTGATGTCTTCTACTTTTGTGCAGTTTATTTCTTTATCAACTTCATCTACAGATGCATGACAAACTCTAGAGAGAACCTGCGCTCCTCCCTCACATGACAGAATTATGACTCATTGTCAAAATCTTGCTAGCCCTTAACAGGGTAACATATGTATCACTGATTATATGTGAGACCTTAAAAGAAATATTGAAGCTCTTATGCTTATGAATGTCAAAGTTGACTTTGATGAGTTCTCCATTCGTGTCTTGAATGGTCTTAGCCAAGATTACTGCAATATCTCACATGCTATGCAAGTTCGTGATGCCCTTATTATCTTTGATGAGCTATTTGAGTAGCTCCTCAGCTATGAAGCCCAGTTAAAAGTCTCAACACCATCTCTATCTTTGATGCCAATGACTGCTCTTGTGGATCTAGTAGGGAATTATCATAATTAGTATTAATTCAAACTATTATGGTGGTCGCCAGCGGGTTCTGTCGATGCCCCATCAATTGTGCCTATCTAGTCTGGGGTTGTTTGCACGTCCTCTTGCACATCCAACTGTGTCCAGACCTAATCGTTATCTTGGGTGCTATCAGATCTGTGGTGTCCAAGGTCACTCTGCTTACCAGTGCGGTCATATGACTGACTCAATGCTTGCTCTGCTTCTGTCGGCTCCTCCGCGTGCTCGCGTCCCGCGTATAGTGCACAGTTTGCGCACATTGTCGTTCATTTTACACCTCTGTCTAATTCTCGGGAATGGGTTGTTGACTCTGACACCTCTAATCATGTCACCACTAATCTCACTACTTTCTCATTGCATGAGTCTTACTTTGGGAATGATAACATCGTCATTGGTGATGGTTCTGGACTACCCATTACCCACACTAATTCTTTCTCTTTCTCCACTCCATCTTTGCCTTTAGTTTTTTCTAATGTTTTATATGTTCATCTATGTCAAAAAAATTAATTTCTGTCGTTGCATTTTGTGCTACTAATCTTATTACATTTCTTTTCTTTGATTCCTATTTTAAAGTGTTGGATCGTCGTATGGGGACGACACTAGTCAGCGGGGTCCATAGAGATGGTGTCTATTACTGGCCAAAATTTACGTCTACACTATCATTCCCTTCTGCATTTTCTATGTCTATCTCATCATCTATTTCCTTATAGCATAGTTGTGTAGGTCATCTGTCATTAGGTGTTTTGCAATGTTTTTGTTATCCTTGGGTCTTCCATTTTCTGCGGATACCTTGTCTAATTTTTCATGCACTTCATGCAATATCAATAAGAGTCATAAATTGCTCTGTCATAAATCTAGTATTTTGTCTCATGCTCCTTTGGAAATTATCTTTTTTAATGTTTAGACATCTCCTATATCATCATTTGATGGACTAAAATATTATGTTATATTTGTTGATTATTTTTTAAGTATATATGGCTTTATCCCTTACGCAAAAAATCAGATGTATACTCTACTTTTATTGAATTCAAAATGCTTGTTGAAAATCAATTCTCGATGACTATCAAAACACTCTTCATTGATAATAAGTGGATTCTTAGCCCTTCGCTCCTTTTTTACTACTCATGGTATCAGTCATCTTACCACTCCTCTACATACTCCTAAACACAATGGATACTTTGAATGTCGTCATCGTTATATAGTCGAAACTGGTCTCACTTTGTTGCACAGAGCATTTATTCCACTCACTTTCTGGCCTTATACCTTTGCTGCGGTAGTCTATTTGATTAACCGTATGCCTAAGATCGATCTTTCCCACATGTCCTCTTTTGAAAAAATTGTTCACCACCATTCTTGATCTTTCTAAGCTTCGAGTTTTTGGGTGTCTATGCTTTCCATGGCTACACCCCTACTCTCACCACAAGCTTGATCCCAAGTCTACCTCTTGTGTCTTCCTTGACTATTCTCTCATCTATAGTGTCTTCCTGTGCTATGATGTCGCTCTCAAAAGAGTTTTGTATCTCATCATGCTAAGTTTATGGAACATGTTTTTCCATTTGCCGTCATCTCTTCCTTGGATTCCACAATAATAGACATTGACTTTGAGCTCTTTGTTACACCAGTCCTCTCATGGGACTCTCTGGCACCAGTGCCACATTCTGCCACTAGTCATAGCCGCCACAACTGACTTCTTCATCATTGTCATCACCGCCGCCACCACTACCTCCTGTTGTCGGGTTGCCTACGCTACCTGGTGGCGACCGACCCTTTAGCCCACCATCTCTCTAACCTCCTCTCGTTTCTCTAAACCAACATTCCATGCAAACTCATTTAAAAAATGTCATCTACAAACTCAATCTAAAGTATCTTCTTGATATTAGCCTTCCACAACCCTATGAACCCCTCTATCATGCATGCGCTCAAAGATCTGAATTGGGTACATGCCATGCATAAAGAGTATGATATTCTTCTCCGTAATTAGACTTGGACTCTTGTCACGCCTTCGCCAGACCAAAATCTTGTGGGAAACAAGTGGGTGTTTCGCATTAAGCCTTGTTATTAATCCAGTAACAATGCATAATGTTCTTAGTTTGGTTGCGAATCGAGAGTGGTTTCTTCGCCAACTTGATGTCAACAATATGTTTCTTAATGGTCATTTTATAGAGGAGGTTTATATGGCGCAACCTTTGGGTATGCGCAGTGCTGAGTTTTCGGATCAGGTGTGTCTTTTGCATAAGGTGCTTTATGGCCTGAAGCATGCTCTGTGCACCTAGTATTTGGAGCTTCGCGCCTTCTTGGTTTCTCTTGGCTTTGTCATATATCGGGATAACACCTCCTTATTTGTTTATTTTTGGGATGATACTGTTATCTATTTCCTTGTATATGTTGATGATCTAATCATAACAGGGAGTGATGCTTCTTCTGTTGATGTCAAAGTATGTAAACTTCATGCAAAATTTACGATTAAGGATCTTGGGGCTTTTTCCCTCTTCTGTGGTGTTGAGGTTCACCCAATCTCAAATGGTCTTATCTTATCTCAGCAAAAGTATATCACTGATCTTCTTTCCAAACACAACATGCTTGACTCCAAGCTGGTCTCCACTTTTATTGCTGTTTGCTCTCGTCTTACTTTACATGATGGGTCTTCATTTTTTGATCCGACTAAGTTCCGACAAGTGGTTGGGGGCTTTCTTTTGCGGTCAACAAGCTTTCACAGTTTATGCATGCTCCTTTAGATACGCAATATTGCACTGTAAAGTATTTACTTCTGTATCTCAATGGTACTAGGGATCTTGACATTCATCTTCTTGTCGATACACCTCTTACTCTTCATGGATTCTCCGATGCGGATTGGGCAGGAGATTTAGATGATCGGTATTCTATAGGTGTGTTTGTTATTTTTCTCTGGTTTCCTAGAAATCTACCAAACAATGCATGGTTGCGCGCTCTTCGACTGAGGCTGAATATCACGCCATTGCCTCTATGACATCTGAGATCCAATGGATTAAGTCATTTTTGACAGACATGCTTCATCTGGTTACCACACCTGCTGTGCTCTTCACTGATAATTTGGGTGCCACTTATCTTTCGATTAATCCTGTTTTTCACTTTCGGTTGAAGCAGTGGCTATTGATTATCACTTTGTTCGTGATCTGGTGTAGGTCTCTGAACTACGAGTTACTCATATTTCTGTTGAGGATTAGTTGGTTGATATATTTACCAAGTCATTTTCTCGACCTCGACTGTTACCTATTTGTAACAATATTGATACTATTTCTGGGACACCATCTTGAAAGGACGTATTAGTAAATAATTATTATTAGAAAATACTTATATGATGTGTTTACTTATTTTATGTGTTTTTTAATTTTACATTTATAATAGTATTTATATACCACATTATCATTAATAAAGTTAATAAATTCTATCGTCAATCCGTGCTTCTATTCTACATAAAAAGTGCTACATTCAAATAATAAAAAAAAAATACAAGAGTAACGATCGTTTTCTCTAATATTCCAAAGTTTTCCATTTATGATCACAAGCTTACAGATATCGCGACAACAGAGATGAACATGCCAAAGCACTCGAGCCATGTTGCATGGAGAAAATTTTTAAAAAATAAGATACCATACACGGCTACGATACGAGAATCATATATATCTCTATAAAAGAGAGAAGTTAGTCTACACATCCATCGTTACTTGCTTACTCCTGGATAATTTTCACAAGTCCAAGCACCTGAATATATCTCCGGACACTATGATTTACTTTTAAGAATCGAGACGTTCGGAGGTGCACCTAGGCACCCGAACACATAAGGATCATCTAGGAGTGTGAATCGAATGAGTATACAGGCTATATATATATATATATATAGAAATCTAAAAATGAAGGGAGAAAAAAAAGGGAGAATGAAATATTAGGGTTTATATTCAAATTTTTAAATAAGGAGTAGAGTAAAATCAGAAATAATAATTTAGGACTTACATATAGAAAGGGAGGTGGGCGACATCAAAGAAGCACTAAGAGGTGAGTAGAATGAGATGTGTGGAAAAAAAAAATTTGGGTTTAGAATTTAAAAGCGCACCATCCAATTTATTTTTATTAATATTTTTTAATTGGTCCTATAAAATTTATAGGTTTTTCAATTAACCCCTACAAATTTTAAATACTTAAAATTTTACCTAAACACATTTGGAAAAACGTATCTAAGCCGTATCCTTATTGTGTCCTTGCCGTGTCTAAAATGTATCCGCTTGATCAAACCGTAAAAAAGTCCACGACACGTTGTTGGCCATATCTAATACGTGTATTTATGTGTCGTATCCATATCCATTTCGTATCCGTGTTCGACACTTAAAAAATAAAAAATTTAAGACTATCCACTCTACATAGCACTCAAGATAACTAAATATCAAATACTTTAAGCAAAATTGAAGTCCACCTTTGTCCGCAAAGCATTCTAAACCCATTTATATGTGAATATGTTTTGTAATTATGTACAATGAAGTATGTAATTACATCCAATCTTCTAAAAGAAAAGTCTTTTACTAAAATTATTTAAACAATATTTACTATTAAAAACACGATAACGAGGATAGCTCAGTTGAGAGAGCATCAGATTGAAAATCCGAAGGTCGTGTGTTTGATTCATGCTCATTGCAAATCTTTATTATTTTTTCATTTTTGAGTCACGATCTGATGACGATAGAGCTGAAGACCGAGAAGCCCTCGATGGTGCCTTTTTTTAATTCATTTTTCGATGCTATAGTGAGCCCCCTAGTTCGATCATTTTTTGATTCTTTTGAGCTTTTAGCTTATCTTCTTTTTACTCACTCCAAGATAACCTCTACACTCATATCAAAATCGAAGATGAAATTTGGTGCTCCGGGGCTGAGCGGACAGTCTAAGCAGATATTAAGATTTACAAAGGCATTAGCGACAAAATGTTGTATTCCGTTGCTATTTGCGATGGAAGATAACATTTATATCGCTAATTAGGGATGGAATGTTAAACATTGACGTTAATTCCGTCGCTATTAACTATTTTTTAGTGATTTATATATAAATATGTTTCTTAATTATACATACAATCTTTAAAAGAAAAGTCCTTTACTGGAAACTATTATAAAAGTATTTAAATATAATTCCTAATACAAAGTTATCAGTGGGGATAACTCAGTTGGGAGAGTGTCAGATTGAATATCTGAAGGCCGTGTGTTTGATCCATGCTCACTGCAAATCTCTATTTTTTTTAATTTTCAAGCGATGATTTGACGACGATAAAGTTGAAGAATGAGAAGCCATTGTCGGGGGTTCCCCTTTTTCGCTGCACTGGTGAGCCCCCTAGTTCAATCACTTTTTGTTTCTTTCGAGCTTTTAGTTTGTCTTCTTTTTACTCACTGCAAGATAACCTCTACTCCCAAATCAAAATTGAAGACGAAATTCGGCACTCCAGGGTTGAGCAGACAGTCTAAGCAGATATTAAGGTTTACAAATGCATTAGCGACAAAATATTGTATTTCGTTGCTATTTGCTATAGAAGATAAAATTTCTATCGCTAATTAGCGATAGAATGTTAAACGTCGTCGTTAATTCTGTCGCTATTAGATGGTTTTTTAGTGATTTATATGTGAATAAGTCTCTTAATTATACATACAATCTTCTAAAAGAAAAATCTTTTACTAGAAACTGTTATAAAAGTATTTACAATACAATTTTTAATATAAAGTCATCAGCAGGAGGGAGAGCATTAGACTAAAGATTCGAAGGTTGTGTGATCGATCCACGCTCAATGCAAATCTAATTTTCTTTTTCATTTTCGAGCGACAATCTAATGATGATAGAGCTGAAGAATGAGAAGCCCTCCGTGCAATTTTTTTCCTTTTTGACTGCTCTAGTGAGCACCTAGTTCGATCACTTTTTAATTCTTTCAAACTTTTAGCTTGTCTACTTTTTACTCAATCCAAAATAACCTCTACTCCCAAATCAAAGTCGAAGATGAAATTCGGCGCTCCAAGGCTGAGTGGACAGTCTAAGCGGATATTAAGGTTTACAAAGGCATTAGCGACAGAATGTTGTATTCCGTTGCTATTTACAATGGAAGCTAACATTTCTATCGCTAATTGGAATGTTAAACACTGTCGTTAACACCAGGGTGCCCGAAGGGCGCCTTGTCATTGCGGATCAAATTTTGTGTCCAGATCAGCACTGGTCCGTGCGCCTGGACCAGCTCGGACATGGTCTAGGCGCCCAAAGATGAAAATGTCAATCTTTTTGCCTTTGCGTATGTAAAATACGGTACCCCAAATATTAATTAAATAATAAGGTTAAATAGATGAATAACCTTAATGGAATTTTTCGGAATTTTTCGGAGGTCATATGGTGTAGGTTACGTAGATAAATATTGGGCCACGGGAAAGCCTGTTTAGGCTACCCCATTTAAGCGAGGAAAAGTTTGATTTTTCTTTTGTTTTCTTTTCCTTTATTTTCTTTTCCCCGCCGCGAGCCCTTTCCTCTTCCTTCGCCGTTTCCTCCTCCTCTTCCCCGAGCCTGATCCTCTGTTGGACACAAACAATCTAATGCCAGAGATTTATGGGTATTAGTTGAATTTAAGCTACACTGAATTAAATTCAACTTACAGTCGAAATGACCTGAGCTGATAATCTCAGGGTGCTAGCAGGGGCTAGTTTATGTAAAGTGCAGAGCAAAAGACCAAGTCTACAAAGTGGAAGACCAGGTCTGCAGAGCAGAAGACTAGGTTAGCAGAGCGGAAGACCAGGTCAGCAGAACGAAAGACCAGGTCAGCAGAGTGAAGACCAGGTCAGTAGAGCGGAAGACCAGGTCAGCAGAGCAGAAGACCAGGGTAGGCTTGCAGAGCAGCAGACTAGAGCAGCAGGGCAGGTCTGCAGAGCGGTAGACTAGAGCAACAGATCAGAGAGGTAGCGCAAGTCTGCAGAGTGGAAGACTAGAGTGGCAGATCAGAGAGGTAGCGCAGGTCTGCTGAGTGGAAGATCAGAGCTGCAGGGCAGGTCTATAGGGCGGCAGACCAGAGCATCAGTGCAAGTCTGCAGAGCGGAAGACTAGAGAGGTAGAGCAGGTCTGCAGAGTGCTAGACCATATCTACAGACCGAAAAACCAGGTCTACAGAACGGAACGACAGGGATGGTTTGCAGAGCGAAAGACTAGGTCCGCAGAACGGAACGACATGGCTGGTCTACTGAGCGGAAGACCAGGTCTGCACTTGATCTGGCAAAAGAAAGATCAGGCAAGGAGATTGGCCGACTGGGAAAACTGACCGAGGCCTGCGAGAGTCGCAGTTTCCTTGAAACAGATTTGCCCACCTCCGGCTGTGCTTTGAGGCTTACAAGGGTCGTCTGTTTCCCAGGATACAACGGTAGACTGTGAATCCGACCAAGCGCTGGTGGTCACGACAACTTGTGTGGCACCCGATTGCTATTACAAGCACTCCGTCGAGCAGGAGCTGCACGACAGAGGAGGAGGAAGAAAATGGAGAGCCTTTGCTATGCTGTGTGCATAACCCTTTTGCCTGTAGTCACAATCTCCTTTTATAGGAGCTCAAATGAATGACAAAATTAATGATCATTACTCACCAAGCTACGAAATGTCCTGCATTAATCTTCCTTTAATGCATCCGCTACACAAGCAGCAAAAAGGTTTACGTGGCAAAATATTGGCTGTTCCAGTTGGGCGAATTTTGCCTCGATCGGTCTGACATTCGTGTGTGTAGGTCGCGCTCACACACGAGTCAACTTGGTTCAGTGCAAATCCGAGCCCTGGATTTGCACCCCCTTGCACACTCACATGTGGGAGAGAGCCTCTCCCTATGCATTTGTTCACAACTTCAATGTATGTGAATCAATATAAACCAACAAAAGTGCCTTGAAACTGTTGGGTTCGTCGGGCCGCGAAAACCGCTTTTTCGCGTCGCGGAAACCCCGAGTCACCCGAAGCCATGGATCTCGTGCAAAGATTCGTAAACAAAACTTTTCGAAAAACCTTTTCTTGTATGAGTTTGTAAAAACTTTAGATCTACACTAAAGTTAAGATCATTACCCTTGATGCGCGCCTCACGCGAATCCCGCTCGTCCAAATGTTGCCGGATCTCAAGACCGTCAAGCGCACGATCCTCTAGAAGTATCCACACGGACACACTAGATGGAGGTGACCAAAAACCAAGGTGTGCTAGCACCTATGTGGGTCGGCCAAGGAAGGAGGAGAGGGAGAGAGCAAGAAGAACTCTAGGAGGAAGAAGAAGGAATGAATGATAGAATCAATTTTCAAAAATGAAAAATTGTTCTCCACATTCAAGTGGCTGGCCACCTTCTAGGAGGTGTAACCCCCACATTAATTCCAATTAATGTGGAGACCATTAAGAGTTGTAACCCCCATGAGGTGGCACTCTAGGATGATGTGGATCAACACTATTGGTCCACATCTTGCCACCTCACTAAATGACATGGCAACAAGTGTAACCTCCTCATTTAATGTGGGCCGGCCACATTAAATGCTATGGAGGCTTGTAACCTCCATGAGGTGGCACACATTGATGATGTGGAGCAATTCTATTGGTCCACATCTTGCCAACTCACTAGTGATGTGGCAAAAAGTCAAGTCAAACATGACTTTTTCTCTTCCTCTCAAATCAAGTCAAACTTGATCAAATCTCTCTCATGGTTGATCTTATCCAACCATATGATTCAAGCCAACTTAATATAATGGATCTAATTCATTAAATTAAGTTGATTTAATGAGTCATAATCTAAATTAGACTCATTGAATACATGAATCAACTTGAGTCCAACTCAATTAGCCCAATTTGGATTACTCTTAATCCAATATGATTCATCAAATGAATCTAATCCTCTTAGTTCATCATATGAACCAAATCTCCATCTAATTGTCCTTAGTGTGTGACCCTATAGGTTCTTGTAACGTTGGCAATGCCCTAAACCCATTTAGGAGCATAAGTAATGAGCGGTATCTAGCAACACATCATTACTACCCAAGTTACAAGAATGTCGAGATCCGACATCACCTTGTGACTACTAATTGTGACTCCTCACAATATATGTCATTGTCCTTCTATCCTAGACATCTAGATTGATCAATGTGAGGCATAGACCGTGTCATCCTCTAATCAATCTAAATCTTGAACTCCAAGTAGACTCACTCAATCAAATGAGCTCAATATCTCATATTGACTCATTTGGGCATGGCCATGCACTTCGTGGTCTCACTCTATCAAGAATACTGATGTCTCTCCCGTCATATAGGAGGGATAGATCCCATCTATATCACTCACATCCCTCCGCATAATTTGTTACATACCCAGTAATCCCCTTTATAGTCTACCCAGTTACGGGTGACTTCAGGTCTAAGGACTAATAGTCATACTAATAGCCACATGAGAAAGTATATGACACTCATATAGCGATCCATGATACTTTCTCATGGCGGGTCATTCAGTATACATTCTCCAATGTATACCCATGTGTCAGCTTGATATCTCTATATCCATGACTTGTGAAATCAAGTCATCGAACTGACCTACATACTAGTCTTATTACATTAACATTGTCCCTGAATATTAATACTCGACTAGAAATGATTTAGAGTAGTGTTCCCTATATCATCTCACTATCGATTCAACTAATCGATTGATATAGGTATGAACCTTCTACTCAAGGACGCTATTATACTTAGTCTATTTGACACTAATACAAATAAGTATAATAACCAAACAAATGCCTTTATTAATATACAAGAATATGATATACATGAGTCCATACAATCATCAAATGATTGGCTCTAGGGCTCTAACTAACAGAAACTTCCAATGTGGGACTAAAATTCCATTCACAATGGAGCCTCTTTCCTATTCTATTTCTTCTCCATTCACTTATTCAACATCCTCTTCCCCTTCTTCCGTGCCCTAGCCCTCTTCTCGGCCTCGTCTCCTTCTCCTTCTCTACTCGTCACCGCTGATCCTCGCGGCTCGACGCCAATTGTTCGGGCCCTATCCCTAGGATCGCCGTTTCTTCTTCTTCTCTTCTGTTTTCTTCCTTGGATCGTCGAGCAGAGCCGCCTTCTCCCTGCCCAAGTGCTAGCAACGCTTGAGCCACCGCTGACCGAGCCCTTCTCTTGATGCCTCCTCTTGGCCTATCCACCTCCGCCGGCACCTGAGCTCTCTTTCCAGTGGTGCCCTAGATCTGATCCCTCTTCCTTCTCTGCCTCTTCATCGCCGTGGACCACCGACCGTGAGGCGCAGGCTGCCGTGCGACCTTCTCAGTGTGGATCCTGATCGTCATCGCTAGGGTTGATCCGCCGATCTCCCCTGCACCGACTTCGTGCCCTAGTCCTAAATCACAACAGTGCCCTAGCCTTGGGTAACGTTGCGTCGCTGTAGTCGCTAGCCAGATTGATCCACAACCGCGAGTCACCCCTTGATCGTGAACCAACAGTGGATTGTTGTTGGTATTTGGTAAGTTTTATCACTTTAGTTCTGCCCTAATTTTGGATTTTAGTATCAGATATCTAAATTGCGTTGATCGGGGAGTTATGGACTTAGGTTGTTGTTGGCTGTGGATCCAAGCATCACCATTTGAGGGTGACTCACAATTCCGGCTACAATTTCCAATAGCTACCCTCCTCCGGCAGTAGCATCCTTGGCTGTGAGTTTGAGGTAAGATATTTAAATTAAGTTGAATTAGGTTTTGGTAGTTGAGTGAAACATGGATTGCCACTAGAATTGATTTAAGTATGGATTTAAATCTAAATGGATAATTGGGGTTAAGGAAACTAACCCTAGATGACCATTGAGTTATATTTAATTAGGGTTAAAAGGTTGGATCTAATCCTAGCATCGGGTTAGATCTGGTTTATTTAATTAACCGAGATCAATGAATAAAATTAGGATTTCCTGGTTAATAGGAACTTTGATTAAGCTATTGGATATCTGCGAGCATGGCTTAATTATATATATGTTGTTACAGGACTTTGATTCGAGACGTTGTCTCGACGTGGGATCTATTTCAGAGACGATCTCCACTTTTTGAGGCAGGTACCTTGACTTATCTCTTTTGATATGTCATGTTGATATGCATAGTAGGTTATAACCTTTAGTAATAATTTTGTCTATCATTGCTTTAGTATGTCACTACATGATACCTGTTGCATGCTTTCATCTGTTCTGTATTTATGATTTATTATTGCTATGATTATTTATGCTCATAAAGGTAGTGACATACCATGTCTTATGATACACTAGACTAGACATTTACCATATCTGACTCGTGTACCTAGATCCGATTATTTGATCTATTTATTTTTGATATATATTTTTATGGAGGTAGATATGGTCAGGATTTGCATGCTTAGTGTCATACACCATTTTTGCATGATTGTATGCTGTGTGATTGGTAGCTCCATTATTGTTGAGCATATCGCCAGTTACATGGATCTGCACACACAACCACTCATGGGTTAGTGGTTTTTATTCAGGCAAGGTGTGTTGCAGTAGGTTGCTCTGTCAGTGCTCCGCTGGTCCGTTCATGGGTAGTGTGACTGAAGCGTGGTAGCACGTCAGAGATCCCTCCTCTGGACTGGGTCTGGGTGATGAGAGCATTGAGCTCCCCCACTTATGATTTGATGTAGGAGGATAGGTATACTCCGACAACATCCTGTCCACTCGGTAACTCATTAGGAGCAGTGATGGAAGAGTGCACAGTTGTCATAGCCCTACCCACTCGGTCTCACCATCGTGTGTGAGATGACTAACTAGCTTCAGGGGTGACCAGGATATGTCATTGGCATCATATGCATGATTGTATTTATTGCTTGTGTTTGCTGTATTTTATTTGCTGCATATTGAATGGATGCATATGTTTGACATGCATACAGGGACATGTTACTTTTGGTCTGTCGACCTTATTATTCTGATAGGAGGTCCTAGTGAGTACAACTTCTCCTTTTCTTTCAGTTATGCATTTTCCATTACTCCAGGAGACTGTACACATATTTATTACTACTAGTTATTTCGTATTATGCATGTCAGCCCGATACCCACTGAGGATTTGACTCACCCCATTGATATTACCATTTCAGGTTGATGCTGTCAGGAGGTTCCAGTCATTAGTCCCCCACCACTTTGCTTCGCGACGGTTTTCTACTCTTTGGTCTTTTGGTTCCTTGTTATGTATTTATATACACTTGTGATGTAGGATTATATTCGAGGATCTTTTATCGAGTTTTGGTCTACTACTTATTTTTCTGCTGCGAAGGTTTCTCTGTTGTGTTGTGCGTTTTCCGTCGTAGTAGTGGAGTAGATTGTTTTCAAATAAACTATGTGCCTGTGTCAGTCAGAGGCTGAGATTATATAAATTATGTGGGTATTTGTTTATTTCATTGTATATGTTCCGGCCGTGTTGGCCGAGGTATGTGTGGCCCTGTGAGGGCTTTGTAGTCAAGTTTCATATTGTCACCCGTACAGGGGAGATGCTGCCGAAATTTCTTCTAGTAGGGACTACCTGGGGCGTGACAATATTTTTAGTATCAGAGCCAAGTTCACGATACCTGCTTTTCCTGTTTCAGATTTTTGAGTTAATCTGATACCAATTTTTTGGTATCAGAGCAAGTCTACGATGCTAGTTTGATGTGTTATAGATTTTCGAGTTGACCTGAAGTGGGGGTGATTGTAATACCCCGGTTCTGAGATTCTGGTTAAATATGACTTAAAAGGTTAGATGGTACTATCCATATCACCAAGGTGCACCTTCCTTTTCGGAAGCCCAAACTTAAGAACTCCAAAGTTAAGCGTGCTTGGCTTGGAGAAATCTGAGGATGGGTGACCTCCTGGGAAGTTTTCCAGGGTGCGTGCGAGTGAGGACAAAGCACGCTGAAAGGACCTCTGGTGGTCTGTGGAGCTAGTCATCAAACCGATAGGTAATTCTGGTGTCATTCCTGGTTCGGTCCGGGTGGGGCTCGCTCGGGCCGGGGCGTTACAGATAAAATAATATCCAAGCCGAGATTCGAACCGGAGACCTCCGGCCGAGCCAACTCTTAAATAAATCCGGCTGACCAACTGTCCCAGCGGGCGTCGACCGACGACCCCTTGGCCGTGCCGTTACTCACTAGGTCTTCCCACCCCTGGCCAGTGAATTTTTGCCTCCCCCAGAATTCGAACTCTAAACCTCCAGGCTTAAGTATTAGAGTTTATGAATCCTGGTAACCAAGTGAGATCAGCAAAAATTCACTGGCCAGGGGTGGGAAGACCTAGTGAGTAACGGCACGGCCAAGGGTCGTCGGTCGACGACATGAGAGGTCGCCAAATGGGCTGACGACATAAGGGCCACCCAAGAGGGCAAAGGGCTGGGTCGTTACAATAAAAAGGCGCCTTTTTTATTGTAACGACCCGACCCATTTGGCGACCCTCGGGTCGTCGACCGTCGACCGTCGGCCGTGCCGTTACTCACTAGGACTTTCCACCCCTGGCAGTGGATTTTTGCTTCCCCCAGGATTCGAACTCTAAACCTCCAGACTTAAGTATTAGAGTTTATGAATCCTGGTAACCAAGTGAGATGATCTCACTTGGTTACCAGGATTCATAAACTCTAATACTTAAGCCTGGAGGTTTAGAGTTCGAATCCTGGGGGAGGCAAAAATCCACTGCCAGGGGTGGAAAGTCCTAGTGAGTAACGGCACGGCCAAGGGTCGTCGGTCGACGACATGAGAGGTCGCCAAATGGACCGACGACATAAGGGCCGACGGTCGACGACATGAGAGGTCGCCAAATGGGCCGACGACATAAGGGCCGCCAGTTGGGCCGCCACAAGGGCCGCCCAAGAGGCCAAAGGGCTGGGTCGTTACAATAAAAGAATCTGTAACGCCCCGGCCCAGGCGGGCCCCACCCGGACCGAACTAGGAACGACACCAGAATTACCTATCGGTTTGATGACTAGCTCCATAGACCACCAGAGGTCCTTTCAGCGTGCTTTGTCCTCACTCGCACGCACCCTGGAAAACTTCCCAGGAGGTCACCCATCCTCAGATTTCTCCAAGCCAAGTACGCTTAACTTTGGAGTTATTAAGTTTGGGCTTCCGAAAAGGAAGGTGCACCTTGGTGATATGGATAGTACCATCTAACCTTTTAAGTCATATTTAACCAGAATCTCAGAACCGGGGTATTACACCCCTAGTTCGATCACTTTTTGATTCTTTCGAGTTTTTAACTTGTCTTCTTTTTACTCACTACAAGATAACCTCTACTCCCAAATCAAAATCGAAGATGAAATTTGGCGCTCTAGGGCTAGCGGATAGTCTAAGCGGATATTAAGGTCTGCAAAGGCATTATCGACAAAATGTTGTATTCCGTTGCTATTTGTGATGGAAGATAAAATTTCTATTGTTAATTAGTGATGGAATGTAAAATACTGAAAATAGGCAAATATTGATAAGGGAATTTTCTGGAATTTTTGAAAAATTTTCAAAAATTTTTCGGAACTCGTACGAACGAGTTAACGGGGACAAAAACGGGGCCCGGAAAAGCCTGTTTAGGCTACCCCATTTAAACGAGGAAATGTTTATATTTACATTTCCTTTTCTTTATTTCCTTTTATTTCTTTTATTTCTTTTATTTCCGCCGTTCTCTCTTCCTCGCCGAGACCACGCGCGCCCGAAGCCTTCTTCCCTTGCCCTAACCGGCGCCGACGCCGAGCAGTTATCTCGCAATTTAGAGCCGCAGCTGAGAGTTCTTGGCATCCTATGCTTCTCCTCCATTTCCTTCTCGAGCCGCCGTTCTTCCTCGCCTCACACCGAGACCCCCTTCCTCCTCCCTGTCCAAGCGCCGGCGACGTGCGAGCACAGCCCTAGCGCCGGCCATCGCATGCCCTAGCCGAGCCCTACCGACGCCGCTGCCCTCTCTGGACCGGAGCAGCGCCAGCCGTGCCCTAGATTGGGTTGTGCCGCCGCCGAGTTTGCTTCGCCGCCACCGACCCAGCGCTGCCGCCGGCCTTCCTCAGCCCTAGAACCCTATCTCCGATCGCCGAGCAGAGCAGGTCCCTTTCTTCTACCTTAGCCCTGTGCCCTAGCCATCCGACATCTCCTGGTACAACCGAGTCTTCACCCGATCTGCTGAAGACTTCCCGGGCTGTGCTTAGCTCTACCCATTGTAGCCACCATCAACCACTTCATCTTTGGGTAAGATTTGATTTGAGTCTATGGCTTGGAGGTCTCGGCTGAAGAATTAGGAATCTGTTGAGGTGAGTTTGGAAAGATGAATTTGATGATTTCGATGGGTTGAGCTATTGGTATTACTTTTGTTATGTAAGCATAGGGTTAATTATATTAAATCCTGTGTAGATCTTATATGGTGACTTCCTTTGCAGACATTGCTGGAGAGAGAGCACTAACCGCTGTGATCTTCCTTTTTGTTTGATCTAGAGGTAAGACTTAATGAATACAATCAAATATGTTGGTTGATTTCGATTGATGGTGTAATTAGGGTTAATGAAACTAACCCTAGATGGTCGGTGGATTAGGAATTTGTTTAGCTATTTGTTTATACTTAGCTAAATTGTAGGATTTATCACAGGACCTTGACACGAGACGAGTATCTCGATTTGTCGGACTGGACCATTTCGATTGGAGGTGGGTACTTTTGACTTATGTCATTTGATATACATAGTAGTGAATATAACAAGTTGCATTAATTATGTTTCTTATTTATTCCGGTTAATCACTGCCCGATAATTGTTACATGATTGATTGATTGTTTGTTTTGCATCTCATGTATTCCTTACCTGTTGATACATGCTTATAGGGGTAGTGATATACCATGCTTCACCATGTGCAGGACCTAGGTTTTATACCTTGTGTATCTTTGATTTGATTTGATTCGTTGACCTATGACACACTTATATATATATGGATTAGGTCAGGATATGTTGTGGTTAGTGCCATGCACCATTTGCATGATTGCATGCTGTGCGATAGTTCGCTCTATTATTGTGAGCACATCGCCAGTTACATGGATCTGCACACACCACCACTCATGGGTTAGTGGTCGATTCAGGCAGAGTGTGTTGCAGCAGGGACTCTGTTAGGCACCGTTGGTCCGCTCATGGGTAGTGTGACACAACGTGTTATCCGGCAGAGATTCCTCCCCGTCATCGTGTACCAGGAGATGAGAGCATTGCACTCCCCCATTTATGATTTGGGGTAGGAGGATAGGTGTACTCCGACAGCATCCCGTCCACTCGGTCACTCATCAGGAGTAGTGACGATAGAGTGCACGGTTGTCACAGCCCTACCCACTCGGCCTCTCTATTGTGTGAGATGATCGACTGGCGTCAGGGGTGACCAGGACGCATCATTGGCATCATATGCACGATGCATTTATTGCTTGTGTTTGTGTTTGCTGCATTTATATGCTGCATATTGTTTGGATACCTATGTTTGACATGCATACAGGATTTCCATATCTCTTGGACTGCTTGTCTTTATACCCAGGTCCTGGTTAGTACAGTATTCTCCTGTTTATTTCAGTTTGCATTTACCTTTATTACATCAGGAGACTGTACGCATGATTAGTGCTAGGTGTTATTTCCTTACTTTGTATATCAGTTGTACCTGCTGAGTGTTGGACTCACCCCGCCTCCATTGTTGATATTTTCAGGTTGATGCTGTCAGGAGAGAGTTCCAGTCACTAGTCCCCTGCAGACCTCGAGGATATTATTGGACTTTTGGTTTTTTTCTTACATAGACTATGCTAAATTTGTTTTAGATTCTGTTCTTGTTAGATGATACTTGGACATTGTATGGATTTTGTGATGTCGATGGATTTGGTTTTGGATTTGCTTTTACTACATGCCTGCTTAGATGGCAGAAGAGGTAAGTTGGTTTTATTGTCGGATTTGAGCTTTATGAGTGTAGTGGAGTAGGGTTGTTTTCGAGTCATGATATTACTGATCTGTGTACTTATATATAAACTGCGTGGATGTATGTGTGGTTGTATTTTATTGTTTTTATTATTCCAGCCGTCTGTGGCTGAGGTATATGAGGATGTAGAAAAGTTTCAGATTGTCCACCGTACAGGGGAGATGCTGCCGAAATTTTCTCGGACAGGGACTCCTCTGGGGCGTGACATGGAATGTTAAACGTTGTCGTTAATGTCATCACTATTAGTTATTTTTTAATGATTTATATTTGAATATGTTTCTTAATTATACATGAAATCTTTTAAACGAAAAGTTTTTTACCGGATAAACTATTATAAAAGGATTTAAAATATAATTCTTAATACAAAGTCATTAGTGGGGAGAGTTTAGTTGGTAGAGCGTCAGAAGATTTGAAGATCATTTGTTCAATCCACTCTTATAGTAAATCTCAATTTTTTTTTTTATTTTCGAGCAATGATATAGTTGAAGATTGAGAAGCCCTTGGCGCTATTTTTTGTTCCCTTTTTTGCTACTCTGGTGAAGCCCCCTAGTTCGATTACTTTTTGATTCTTTAGAGCTTTTAGCTTGTCTTCTTTTTACTCACTACAAGATAACCTCTACTCCCAAATCAAAATCGAAGATGAAATTCGACGCTCTGGGGTTGAGCTGACAGTCTAAGCAGATATTAAGGTCTACAAAGGCATTAGTGACAAAATGTTGTATTCCGTTGCTATTTACGATGGAAGATAACATTTTATCACTAATTAGTGACGGCATGTTAAACGCCGTCGTTAATTTCATCAGTATTAGTTATTTTTTTTAATGATTTATATGTGAATATGTTTCTTAATTATACATGAAATCTTTTAAAAGAAAAGTCTGAAATTGATATAAAAGTATTTAAAATATAATTCCTAACACAAAGTCATTAGTGGGGAGAGCTTAGTTGGTAGAACATCAAACTAAAAATTTGAAGGTCATTTGTTCAATACACTATTATAGTAAATCTCTCTCTTTTTTTTTTTCATTTTCGAGCGACGATTTAATGACGATAAAGCTGAAGAATGAGAAGCTCTCGGTGCTATTTTTTCCCCCTTTTTTCAC
The DNA here is from genome assembly GCF_018446385.1 of Zingiber officinale. NCBI lineage: Eukaryota > Viridiplantae > Streptophyta > Magnoliopsida > Zingiberales > Zingiberaceae > Zingiber > Zingiber officinale. Next base: position 95,696,359 of record NC_055988.1, on the reverse strand, counting down.
TACTCTGGTGAACCCCCCTAGTTCGATCACTTTTTGATTCTTTCGAGCTTTTTGCTTGTCTTCTTTTTACTCACTCAAAGATAACGTCTACTACCAAATAAAAATCGAGGATGAAATTCAGCACTTCGAGGTTGAGTGGTCGGTTTAAGCAGATATTAAGGTTTATAAAGACATTAGCAGCAAAATGTTGTATTCCGTGGCTATTTACGATGCAAGATAACGTTTCTATTGCTAATTTGCAATGGAATGTTAAACACCATTGTTAATTCTATTAGCTGTTTTTTTAGTGATTTATATGTCAATATGTTTTTTAATTATACATACAATCTTCTAAAAAGAAAAGTCATTTACTGGAAACTGTTATAAAAGTATTTAAACTATAATTCCTTAATTAAAATCATCAGCCGGGATAGCTCAGTTGACGACGATAGAGCTGAAGAATGAGATGCCCTCGGCGTTATTTTTTTCCCCTTCTTCGCTACTCTAGTGAACCCCTCTAGTTCGATCACTTTTTGATTCTTTCGAGCTTTTAGCTTGTCTTCTTTTTACTTACTCAAAGATAACGTCTACTACCAAATAAAAATCGAAAACGAAATTCGGCACTTCGAGGCTGAGCAGTCGATTTAAGCAGACACTACAAAAAATAAAGCATTTTGGGACAAAATTGGGGACGAATTTTAAAAAAAAATTCGTTGAAAAAAATTTAGGGAAAAAATTTGGGACGAAAATTTTTTCGTCCCAAAATGGTTGATGCCAACTTTTGGAACGAATTATGGATTGTTGCAAATTTGGGAACGAATTTGGGGACGAATTTGGCGACGAATAAAATTTTCGTCCCCAAATTCGTTGCAAAAAAGTATACAAATTTGCAACGAAAATTATTTTTGTTGCAAACTTAGGAACGAATTTGGGGATGAATTCACATAAATTTTCCGCCAAATTTGTCTCTATTTTTGCAACAAATTTGGGGACGAATTCGGTGACAAATTATATTTTGTTGCCAAGTTTGTCCCTAATATTGCAACGAATTTGGGGACAAATTCGGTGACAAAATTTTTTTTGTTGCCATTTTTGTTCCTAAGTTTGCAACGAATAATAAATTTGTTGCAAAACTGGCAACGAATTTGGCAACAAAAACTTGCCAAATTCTTTGATAATCATAAGATAAATTTTCGTCCCAGAATTCGTCCCAAATTCTGGGACGAATTTTGGGACGAGTTTTGTTGATTCATCCCAGAATTTGTCCCAGAATCTGGGACGAATTTTGGGATGAATCCACAAAATCCATCCCAGAATTCGTCGCAGATTCTGGGACGAATTTTGTAGATTCGTCCCAGAATTCATCCCAGATTCTGGGACGAATTTTGTGGATTCGTCCCAAAATTCGTCCCAGAATCTGGGACGAATTCTGGGACGAAAATAATTTAGTCCCAAATTACGATAGAATTGGAACAAATCATTTTCGTTGCCAAATTCGTCCCTATATCAAATATTTTTTTCCAGCTTCAATTTATTTATGCAATACAATCCAAATACATAAAAACCAAATTCAAATAACAAATAATATGCATTCAACACATCCTAATTTAACATTCAACACATCAACTCATAATTCAAGAAATATAAAGATTTCAACAAAGTTTACAAGATCCATCTTGTTCAACAAAGTTTACAAGTTCAACAACCCAATGTTTTATAAGTCCATCATCCATCCAACAACACTAAGAATACATATAGTCATCTTCGTGTGCCACAAAATCTTTGATCCCCATCAAATCTCCTTTGCCTACATAACAACAAACAAATAAACTAGATTATGTGTAACAAGAAAGATTGTAAATATTATACGATATGGCCATGTAAAAAGAATAATTGGAAACAAAACATAAATGTGAAATTCCTTAAACATTCTAATAAAATCCCTAATTCTAATAAAAGTCATATTTACCAACGATATGAATCATCCATGTCATAGCAACGGTAAATAAAATTATAAGCATTATTTTGAAGCTAAGTACATGTATCGTAACTATGATACAACCTAATATAATTGGCACATCATATAGAGAGAAAGAGAGAGAGAGATCTTGTGAAGTATGGTATTAGGGTTCAAATTTTCTCACTTAGTTAACTTTATTTTTCATTTTAATTTGCTGAATTTATAGTTTTATCTTTGGTTGGTATTTAATGTAAACTAAAGGATGTTTAAAATAATTGTTCCTTTCATTGTGTTAACTAGTTGACAATTTCATATGAATAACTTTAGCACATTTTTAACAACTCTTTGCAAAATATTAAGGTAGGAGGATGCATCGTTATCTAGTAAAGAATTTTAGAATAGTGTGATGTAATTCTAGATGAAATATAGAACTTTTATGTATCTATATAGTTTTGAGACTGTACATAGATCAAATTCAGAACTTTTATGCATCATTATCATTAAAGACAAAACAAGAAAGAGCAGCTTATCAAAAAGAAGGAACACAATTAAACAACTATTTAAAGCTAACTTTAACATAATTATTTAAAGTTAACTTTATATAATTAAACAACTATAACATCATTATTTAAAGCTAACTGTATATATAGATCAGTAAATGCATATTAATGAACTTAGGAATACCGAAAAGAGGTGAACAAATACAGCTATCTTCAACTACAGTGAGATCACACCAAATTGAGACCTGCACAAACAACATTATCAAATCAGGACAAAAATAAAGTTAGAGTATTAGAGACTCCATTCATATTGCCTAGTTATGCTTTAATTTTGTTACTGGTACACAACTAAGAATCATATAGATTAGTCTACGTCAAAGATAAGTCATCTCATACATTGACAGTGGAACAGTGCAAGAAGACAACAAACTTAACCTACAAATGGCAGAGTTGAAAAGTTAAAAAACCATTGATTAATGTGTAAAGCAGTAAACATGAGAAAAAAAAATTCATCATACATTATTAAAATCATCAAAAATCATCACCGCCATCATCGTTATCATCGTAGGCATCATCATCGTCGTCATTGGGAGGATTTTGACTTTGAGCGGAGCTCAACTGAAGGTGTTTCATGATTAATTATTGTTGTCGGTGCATATCTCTAATATCTTTCTCCAAATTAGCCCGTTCTAGGTCTCTTTGCACCCTTTCTTGGTCTCTTTGCGATATTATTTCCTTCAGATGGCTAACCTCATTAGTCAAGGTATTTATTTGGGTCGTAAGTGCTGATGTGGAGGAAGAAGTTCCAACTAATCTTTGGGTTCTACTCAAGGAACCCATCCCCAATATTCTTCCCCCTTTTGGTCCTCCACTGGCCTCTAACCATAAACTCAAATTATTGCCAACAGACTCCTCAGACCCCTGACTATCGATACCAGCTTGTGAGCATGTTTGAGCTAGCTCGAGTTGATCATATTTTTCTTGTTTTGTAAAACACATACGATATTGATTAGATATAATAGAAACACATATAATATTAAGATAATAATGGTAGGTAACTAATTAAATTTAAACCATATATTAAGGTAAAATAAATATTACCTTGACTGCTTTTGCTCTCGCCCCACTCCATGTGTTATCTTTTTTTTTAAAAGTGCAAGTGAAAGTATCAATGAAAGAAGGCTCCTTCCCTGTCTCCTTGGTCTAAAGACATTATTTCAAATAATGAAATAATTTGATATATATTAAAAATTTGTGAAAGAGTGAAACAATTACCATTCTCCGTCTATGCTCATCTATGTTAATGGAGCCTCTCGCATATATAACACTTGAGTCACCAGAATTGTGAGATTGATTCATTCTATTCAGGTCACTCCTTTGTTTACTTTCCTCCGTTGCCCAAAATATAGTGATCCTCTCCCAATTTTCTTCAGTGATGAAATTTGGCTTTTTCCCTCGACTCTTTGCGTGACTTAATACATGTCTAATGTGATCGCCACATTTCTTTTTAAATATTCTTCGTATCTCCATTTCGTCATTCGGGTCCCAATTATTTAAGCGCTGAAATAGAAACTTATTTTATTATATAATCACTGTAAAATTGAAGTAAACTCAAGAAAATATACTTTGAACTCGCTCCACCAAAGTTGTTTTGTGGCTGGTGGAGTGCTTGAATATGTCAAAGAATCCCCTCCCCAATGGTTGTTCACGATTCTATTTATTTCTCGAACAACTTGTACCAGATTTTCAAAGCTGCATTAAATTACAAAATAACGATGTTAAATAATTAAGATAGGTCTAAAAATAAAATATTTTATAGTACTTACGAATCACCAATGGGGACTAAAGGAGCTCTATCATTCCTAAACTCAGCAAATGAGCTTCTTGCTGAGTCAGGAGGATCTGAGTGGACAGGTAACTGCTCTGGGTAAGGTTCTTGTGGCGGCGAATATGAAACCGGTGCAGAAGGTACATGAGATGGGCCCGGCTGATGAAGGGGTGGCATAGGTACACTGGCAGGGGAATATGATGCCGGTGGAGAAGACACATGGGATGGGCCTGCCTGAGTAGGGGGTGGCATAGGTTCACTGGCATGTGATGGATGTATCTGGTCCTGTGGTCGCCGTCTACGTCCACCACGTCGAAATATATGCTGGAAATTTTAATAATTTAATAAAGTTAATTACAGATCTGATACATAACAAAGGATAATTAAAAACTTACCATTTTTATGTAAATATTATGGAAAAGGGTGGAGGGGAAATTTATGAAATGTGACCTTTGATGACCTGTAGGAACAAATAAAATGTGTTAACAGATAAAGTAAATCAAATTATAAAAGAGACAGTATATACAATAAAATATGGGAAATTTCTTTAAATAAGCTAACAAAACTTACCCATCATCAAAAATCAAAGTCATCATTGTCATTATCATCCTCCTCCTCTTCCTCTTCCTCTTCCTCCTCCTCTTCCTCTTCCTCCTCCTCCTCCTCTTCCTCCTCCTCTCCTTCCTCCTCCTCCTCCTCCTCATCATCATCAATTTCACTTCTATCTACGTTGATTACTACACCGTTGGGATCTTGTAAAGTTGGAATAATATATTCCTCAGTCTGAAAGGTGTTTGAAACTTCCTCTTGTTGATATGCAATGTTTTCCCAACGTGCCTCAATTTTTTTTCGTGCTTTATTTTTACAAACAGCCCACCAATCAATCTTATCGCGTTTCAAACTCGGATATGAAGAATAGAATACTTGAATTGCTTATTGTGCCAACACAAATGGTTCATATCTCTTATAAAATCTCTTATGATTTATTTCAACTAAATTATAATGTGGATGCACTTTCATCCCTCTAACAGGGTCAAACCAGCGACACATAAATAATATAACTTGCATTTGTGGTCATGGGTATTCTACTTCTATAATTTCATCCAACAAACCATAAAAATCATTGCTTGCACCTCCTTCATTGGATGACGATACGCACACCCCACTATTCATGGTATTCTTGCCCATTCCATAGTCTTGAGTATGAAAATTATATCCATTTATGAAATATGCTGGCCAAGTGCGTACGCATGAATTTTGATCCCATGACAGATGGATTAGCCATTCTTGCTCAAGGTGAGCTTGATTAGCTTGAACCTAAGGTCAAAACACAAATTGTTAAAAGTATGCATATGTATCAACAAAATATAGATTTTTTACTTACATATGATTTGAACCATGCATCAAATTCTTCTTCACAAAATCGATCGAACTCTTGTGTCGATAATTCAGAATATAAGTTGGTAAATATCCTACTCAAAAAAACATATTGTTACACAAACAATTGAAAAAATAAAAAAATAAAAATATATACTTACTCGTAATATGATGATACTTCTGGACAATTTAGTAAAATATATGTTTGGGCTGCCCGCCATTCTTTACCAGTTAAGTATCTTTGTTTACATGGTCCACTTGGTCGACCAAGGTAGTTAAAAATTGAAAATGAGGTAACATTTGGATCAATAGGACCCTCATCATTTCTGCCCGCTCTTCGCCTTTTGCATTGAACACGAGGTTCAAAATAATATGATGCAAAAGTGGTGACTTCCTCCACAATGTATGCATTAACAATAGAGGCTTCAACTCGTGCTTTATTTTTCACCTTTTTCTTCAAATGATATAAGAATCTGTTGAAGATATATAAAATTATATTAAATATATATATATATATATATATATATATATATATATATATATATATATATATATATATATATATATATATATATATATATATATATATCCAGAGAAGTATTTTGCATTCAAACAGTCGAATTATACAAATAAGACACTCTACCTTTCAAATGGATACATCCACCGAAAATGGACGGGTCCTCCAACTTTGGCCTCATATGGCAAGTGAATCAAAAGATGCTCCATGGAGTCAAAAAAAGAGGGTGGAAATATCCTTTCCAAATTGCATAAAATGATTGGAATATCTCTCTCTAACTTCTCCATGTGTGAACGTCTCAAAACTGTTTAGCAAATATCATGTAGGAAAATACTTAACTCCGTAATCGCTCCCCATACAAATTGTGGTAAGAGTTCCTTAAAAGCAATAGGAATCAGTCTTTGCATTATGATATGACAATCATGACTTTTCATACCGATTAACTTCCATTCTTTCATATCGACACATCTTCCAAGATTAGAGACATACCCATCTGGAAATTTCAAAGATTTCAACCATTCACATAGGACACGTCTTTGATCCTTATTTAATGTATAAATTGCCTTTGGCTTTGGTCCTCTACTATTTTCATTGACATCAAGAGTGGGTCTTTTACATATGAGTCGCATATCTTTTCTTGCATTGAGATTGTCTTTTGTTTTTCTGGTGATATCCATCACAGTATTTATCAGATTATCAAAAATATTCTTCTCAATATACATTACATCGAGATTATGATGTATCAAATGACTAAACCAATACGGTAAATCCCAAAATATACTTCGTTTAGTCCATTTATGTGTACTCCCATATTCATATGTTGTACCATATGGTTGTTCAATAACAGAGGGAAAGTGATGCACTCTGTACCAAATATCTTGACCTGTCAATCTCAATGGCGGAAGTGTTCTTTCGATCCTATTTTTAGTAAATTCATCTTTATTCTTTCTGAACTTATGATTTGTGGGTAAGAATTGCCTGTGACAATCAAAATAACTTGGTTTCTTTCCGTGTTTCAATCTGAATGACTTTGATCTCTCCATACATATTCGGCATCCCAAGATCCTAGCAGTACTCCAACTTGATAGCATACCATAAGCTGGAAAGTCATTTATGGTCCAAAGAAGAGCAGCCTTCAGTATAAACATCTGGTTAGAATGAACATCGTATGTAGGAACACCTTCATCCCATAGTTGTTTAAGTTCTCCTATCAGAGGTTGCATATAAATATCTATTAACTTCTTTGGATTTTGCGGACCTGGTACAACCAATGTTAAAAACATATAAGGTGTTTTCATGCACATCCCAGGTGGAAGATTATACAGCATTAAGATAGCTGGCCAACAAGAATAATTTCTTCCTGATTTACCAAACGGAGTAAATCCATCAGCACAAAGACATAATCTAATATTTCTAGTCTCCTTTGCAAAATCTGGATATGTTCTATCAAAATTTTTCCACGCATCTGCATCTGATGGATGACACATTAAACCCTCTTTTGTTTGATGAGTTGCATGCCAAGTCATGTGTTCCGCAGTTACCTTTGATGCATACAATCTTTGTAACCTAGGAGTTAAAGGTAAATAAAACAACTGGCTGTGTGCTTTACGTCGTTGTTGACTCCTTCTGGTTGTCTTATACCTATCTTGATTACAGAATTTACAAACCTCTACATCTGCATCATCTCCCCAATATAACATACAACCATCTCTGCAAACATCAATTCTTTCAACTGGAAGACCTAAATCTGTAAAATACCGAAAATAGGCGAATATTAATAAGGGAATTTTCCGAAATTTTTGGGAATTTTTCGGGAATTTTTTAGAGCTCGTACGGACGAGTTGACGGGGATAAAAACGGGGTCCGGAAAAACCTGTTTAGGCTACCCCATTTAAGTGAGGAAAAGTTGAATTTCTTAATTCCTTTTCTTTATTTTCTTTTCGCCGTTTCCTCTATTTCTTCTTCCCGAATCTGTTTCTTCTCCCCGAAACCGTTCGCGCGCCCCTTCTTCCCTGTCGCCGACTCCTTGCCCTAATCGCCGACGCCCCTCCTCACTACCGCCGTGACGCCAAGCGCTACTGCACAGAGCCAGCGCCCTAGCATCCTCTCCCGCCACCACAGCGACGCCGCCGAGGACTCGGCTCAAGTCTCTGCCCCGATCTCCAGCAACGCCGTCCCTCTGCCCTACTGTTGGCTGCCAATTTTTTTCTCTTGTGCCGATCATCACCGTGCCCTTGCTAGTAGCCGGCGTCGCCCGGAGCAGTGCCACTCCTCACTGTGCCGCCTCTCCTCTGTTCTTGAGCAATCCTTCGTTGTGGTGGAATTAGGTCACGGTTAAGGTAAGGCAGTGATGAGAAGGTTAGGGATTTGAGGATCTTGATTGATCTCGGATCAGTTTCCTGTTCTGTTGGTTTGATTTGTAGGTTGTTTTAGTAGTAGGATGTTAACAAATTATGTTTGATCTGTGATCTTCTTACCGGTAGCACTCAAACCAGCATCACCAGTGGGTTGGATCAAGAGCAGAGGTTTGAATCAAGGTAAGAAGTAGAGTAATTGTTACATGTTGATGAGTTAGATTCATGTATTGGATTAGGAATATATTGGATTAATCCATGTTTAGGTATGATCTTGATACCTATTGATAATTTATTCATCATTAGGTTGTGTAGAATAAGTAGGTTATATGGATTTAGGTTTTGGATTTTTATCAAAAGGGTTGTTTGGGGTTAAAGTAATTAACCCTAATTAACCGTTAGAAAGGTTGAGGGAAATGGTTTAGGGTTTATCCCTAAATTTCTATTTAGGATTTATTTAGCTATTTGTTTATATTCTAGATAAATAAAAGTAAATGTATTTTTGTTTACACATGGCTCTGATTCGAGACGGTATCTCGACGTCGGATTGGACATTTCTTATTGGAGGCGGGTACTTTTGACTTATGTCATTTGATATACATAGTAGTGAATTTAACAAGTTGCATTAATTATGTCCTTTATTTGTTTCAGTTAGTCACTACCCAATATCTGATACATGATTGATTGATTGCTTGATTTGCATCCCATGTATACTTTATTTGTTTATACATGCTTATAGGGGGTAGTGATATACCATGCTTCACCATGTTCAGGACCTAGGTTTTTATATCTTCTGTGTACCTTTGATTCGATATGATTCGTTGACCTAGGGTGCACTTTTCTATATATATGGATTAGGTCAGGATGTTTTTATGGTTATTGCCATGCACCATTTGCATGATTGCATGCTGTGCGATAGTTCGCTCCATTATTGTTGAGCACATCGCCAGTTACATGGATCTGCACACACCACTACTCATGGGTTAGTGGTCGGGCAGAGTGTGTTGCAACGAGGACTCTGTTAGGCACCGTTGGTCCGCTCATGGGTAGTGTGACAGCAGCGTGTTAGTGACCAGTGTACCAGGAGATGAGAGCATTGCGCTCCCCATTTATGATTTGGGGTAGGAGGATAGGTGTACTCGGACGATCCGTCCACTCGGTCACTCATCGAGAGTAGTGACGACACGGTTGTCACAGCCTACCCACTCGGCCTCACTATTGTGTGAGATGATCGACTGGGGGTGACCAGGACGCATCATTGACATCATATGCATGATGCATTTATTGCTTGTGTTTGTGCTTTGCATTTATATCTTGCATATTGTTTGGATACCTATGTTTGACATGCAGATTCCTATACCACTCGATTGTTTGACCTTATACTCGGTCTGGTTAGTCAGTTTCTCTCTTGTTTACTTGATGCATATTTTATCTTTCTTATATCGAGGGCATGATTAGTGCTAGGTGTTATTTCCTACTTTGTATATCAATTGTACTGCTGAGTGTTGGACTCACCCTTCCATTGTTGATATTTTCGGGTTGATGCTGTCGGGAGAGTTCGATTCTTTGGTCCCTGCAGACCTCGAGGATATGATTGGTTTTCTTTTGGTTTCTTTTCTGTTCTAGACTGTTTTGAACTTGTTATGTTTTCAATTATTTTACTTATGGACTTTGTATGGATTTTATTATGTCGATGGAGTTGGATTTGGTTTTATTCTACTACATGCCTGCTTGGACGGCAGAAGAGGTGAGTTCGTCGGATTTGAGCATTTCGAGTGTAGTGGAGTAGGGTGGATTTGAGTCAGAGTACTATTGTTTTTGTTTACTATTATTAACTGCGTGGTTGTGACAGCCAGAGGCTGATTAAATTATATTAACTGCGTGGTGTTTGCTTTTATTTATTGTTATGATTCCAGCCGCCTGTGGCTGAGGTATATGTGTTATGTAGAAGTTTCAGATTGTCCGCCGTACAGGGGAGATGCTGTCGAAATTTCTTCGGACAGAGACTCCTCTGGGGCGTGACAAAATCTTTCACCAGTTTTTTCATACTGTAAAAATCAAGAGGCAAATTATGATCACGTGGCAATGTATCGTCAAACGCTTGAACAATATCATTAAAACAATCTTGCGACATATTATGATCTGCCTTTATATTTAATAATCTGGATGTGAGAGATAATTTAGTCTGACTGTCACAACCGGAATATAATGGTTCATTTGCAGCACTCAATACTTCTTGAAATTTGTAATATATTTCATCTAGACCTGGTACATCAGGCTCCTCCAACGACAATGTATTAGTGGCAAACATTTGTTCACTTGTTGGAGGAAAACTAGAACTTGCACCAAGCGTCTCGGGGATATAATTCTGACAACTTGCATCAATTACCATCCTTTGATATGGATTTAATTGTTCATAATAACTTTGATCCCCACTAGCAGAGGCTTGAAAATTCCGTCCATAATCCTCATCAGATATGAACGGTTTGCTATGACTTGTCCAATTATAATAATTCGGAGTAAAACCAAATCTACAAAGATGTTCTTCAACTTTATCGGTGGGTAAAAATTTTTCATTGTGACATTTTCTACACGCGCACCTTATCTTCTTGCCATCCATATACATAATTTGAGTAGATGCAAAATTTAAAAATTGCCTCAGTCCAGTGATAAACTCAGGAGTTAACCCCTGACGATTAGACAAATTTTTGTTATACATCCAACTTCGCTCATTCTACATTTTACCTGAATTCAACTATTCAGTTAAACATTATTAAAAGTTACTATAGATAAATCTTATCATTGAAGACAAAACAAAAACAACAGCTAATCAAAAAGAAGCAACGCAATTAATCAACTATAATATAATTAATTATTTAAAGCTAACTTTATATATAAATTAGTAAATGCATAATAATGAACTTAAGAATACCGAAAAGAGGTCAACAAATACAGCTGCCTTCAACTACACTGAGATCACGCCAAAATAAGACCTGCACAAACAACATTATCAATTAAGACAGTAAATTTCGAAAATTAACTTAAATTTCAGAAGGTGCGTGCACGGCGGCGGCCATACGTTGTCCAGCCATCGCAAGGTAGCGGGCAATCACACGCCGGCCAGGCAGCGGCCTACCGGCGGCCAGACAAGGACTGTCGGCGGCCAAAGAGAGCCAGCCGTAGGCAAGGCGCGCAGGGCCTGCTGGAGGCCAGGCAGCGCCTGCCGGCGGCCAAGCAGCGCCTGCCGGCGGCCAGGCAGCGCCTGTACGCGGCCAACCCACGCCGGCAGGCAGCCCCGCGACGCCGACAGAGAGAGAGATCCGAGAGGAGAGGGCTTACCAAACGAAAACCTTCCACCGCCGATCGTCGCAGATCACGCCGTCGCCGGTCGGAGATGCGACCGAAATCCTGGAAATCGCAGCTGGGAAGGGGAACGGGGGAGAGAGGAAAGAAATGAGGGAAGGGAAAAAGAATCGGGTTGATGTTTAGATCTAGGGTTTTTAGGAACAAATATATTTTGTTCCAAATTTCGTCCCTAAATTTGGGACGAATCCATGGATTCGTCCCAAATTTTGGGACAAATCCTGGATTCGTCCCAAAATCTGGGACGAATTCAGAAATTTGTCCCAGAATTTAATTTTTTTTAAATACAAGAGGAACAAAATCAAAAGGAATAAATATGGACCTAGAGACATCGGAATTTGATGAAACAAGTTTCTATACGTTCGTATCTTTGCCTTGATTGTAAATACATAAATAAAAATATTTTTGACCAAATATATTTATTTTTAGAATTTTTTAATCCCAATTTGACCTAATTGGGTGTTAAAAAATTCAAATCACTGAAAATATTAATTAAAAATTATGGATGATGACGTATTTAGGATCAGCTCAACGATACGGATGCATAGAAACTTGTTTCATCAAATTCCGATGACTCTAGGTCCATATTTAGACCTTAGGTGTTTGATTTTATTTATTTAAAAATATTTTCAGTTTTGGGACGAATCCTGGATTCGTCCCAAATTTTGGGACGAATCCAGAGATTCGTCCCAAAAATTTATTTATTTAAAAAAAACAAAATTGGACGCCTTAAATACGGACCTAGAGACATCGGAATTTGATGAAACAAGTTTCTATATGTTCGTATCGTTGCCTTGATTGTAAATACATAAATAAAAATATTTTTGACCAAATATATTTATTTTTAGAATTTTTAAATCCCAATTTGACCTAATTGGGTGTTAAAAATTTAAATCACTGAAAATATTAATTAAAAATTATGGATGATGACGTATTTAGGATCAGCTCAACGATACGAACATATAGAAACTTGTTTCATCAAATTCCGATGTCTCTAGGTCCATATTTAGGCCTTAGGTGTTTGATTTTATTTATTTAAAAATATTTTCAGTTTTGGGACGAATCCTGGATTCGTCCCAAATTTTGGGACGAATCCAGGAATTCGTCCCAAAGTTTGATTTATTAAAAAAAAAACAAAATTGGACGCCTTAAATGTTAGGACCAAAAGTAGCTAGAGGGGGGGGGGGGGTGAATAGCTCGTCGCGTTCGCTCGTTGCTCGGCATTGCTTGGCATTGCTTGTTTCTTCAAGAATATGCAGCGGAAAATACAGAAACAATCACACAACGCTAACACGGTTGGTTTACTTGGTATCCACCTCACAAGAGGTGACTAATCCAAGGATCCACACCAACACACACACCCTCCACTAAATAAAACTCTCCTTTATGGTAACTACCAAGGGCGGAGAAGCCCTACAAGACTCAATACAAGAAGAAGGATACAAGAAATACAAGCTTACAAGCTTACAATGAGTATAAACCTAACCCTAGCTTCTCTTCTTGGCTTTGATCCGCCTCTTGACTTGGAAAACTTCCAAGATCCTTCAAGAATGGCGATCCGAGCTTTGCTGGCGAGAAATCTAGGGTGAATCGGAGAAGAGATGTCGAAGGAATTGAGCGCTCTTACGCCAACGGTCGGATCCCGATCGATTCGAATATTCCCAATCGATCGAGGCTTTGGATCGATCACGGATCGATCCGCCTCGTGCTGGAAAGCGCTGGATCGATCCGGATCGATCCGGCGCTCGCGCCGGCGCGGCGTCCCAATCGATCGCGATCGATTGGAACATCTGAATCGATCCACGGATCGATCCGAGCTCTGTTCGCTTAGAGCTTGGATCGATCCGCGATCGATCCGGCTCTGAATCGATCCAGCGATCGATCCAACTTGATTTTGCCCAAAACCAAGTTCCAAGCCTCTCGAACCAACATCCGGTCAACCTTGACTGTTGGTACATCATGCCTAGCATCCGGTCACTCCTTTGACTGCTAGGACTTCCCACCAAGTGTCGGTCAATCTTGACCCACTTAGACTTTTCTATTCATGCCAAGTATCGTCACTCCTTGACCTACTTGGACTTCCATCGGATGTCCGGTCAATCCCTTTTATTCCTCGTGCCAAGTATCCGGTCAATCCTTTGACCTACTTGGACTTTCAACACCGATGTCCGATCATCCTTGATCCATCTGGATTTTCCTGGCTTCACTCACGGGACTTTCACCTAGCTTCACTCACTAGGTTTTCCATCTACCTAGCTTCACTCACTAGGGCTTTCACCGGCTTCACTCCTCACTTTCACTAGTTTCACTCACTAGGGTTTTCCTTCTGCCTTCACTCACCGGGACTTTCACCTAGCTTCACTCACTAGGGTTTTCACCTGGTTTCACTCACCGGGACTTTCACCTAGCTTCACTCACTAGGACTTTCACCTAGCTTCACTCACTAGGGTTTTCCTTCTGGCTTCACTCACCAGGACTTTCACCTAGTGTCAGTCAACCTTGACCTATTGACTCTTCTTCAATCAATTTCTTATTGTCAAACATCTAAACTCAAACCAAGACTCAGCTTGGTCACCCAGGTCAACCTTGACCTGAGGGATGTTGCACCAACAATCTCCCCCTTTTTGATGTTTGACAATACCACAATAACACTTACAATACCACATGTAAGTTAGGCTCATCCTATAGCCTCAATCTTCATGCCACTAGGTAATGAACATATAAATTAAGCTCTTCATTCTCCCCCTACGAGGGCACACTCCCTCTAGGTAATGAAAGCCTAACTTACACCCATTCATAGGTCCTTTCATTCTCCCCCTATTGGCACACATCAACCCATGCCCCAATTTTGGGTACACATCAACAAATCCATTTGTTGACGACTCTCCCCCTGAAGAGTTACTCATCATTGTTCACAACATCACTCGTTGTGATCAACACGATAATGAAGGTCCCATACCCTTCATTTATCCTTAACTTCTCCCTTAATGTAGACAAATACCCAACCTTGAGCATTATCTACTTGAAGCCACTTGAAATAATGAGGATATCCACTCCCCATTTCAAGTTCAAAAGCTCATACATGAGCATTTTCTTTAAAGAAGGTTAGCCACCTTCCAAGGTTCATGAAAAGTAATTTTTCATGTCTTTAAAGAGTCCCTCCCCCTAAAGACATGGTGGTGACTTCTGTCATTGCACCAACAATGACTTGGAATCC
This sequence comes from Zingiber officinale, assembly GCF_018446385.1. Lineage (NCBI taxonomy): Eukaryota > Viridiplantae > Streptophyta > Magnoliopsida > Zingiberales > Zingiberaceae > Zingiber > Zingiber officinale. The sequence goes on along the minus strand of NC_055988.1, from coordinate 95,681,264 downwards.
CTAAACCTTTAGGAAACCCAAATTTAGAAGTTTTGAGGTTCAAATACTCAAAATTTGAAACAAACCTCAACCTAAACTTCAATGAAGCCTTCCTTAACCAATCCATCCTTGTTTTCACATGAAAACACCCTTTGTGTGTATACAAATGTATTTTAGGGGTTTGGAATGGTTACCTAGACTCAAAGAGGTTCAAAGATGCTGAAATCAAGCCTTCCCAGCCAAAATCAGCAACTTGGATCGATTGGAGTTGGGTTCCAATCGATTGAATTCCAATCGATCCATTGATCGATTCGGACTACTGGATCGATCGGTGATCGATCCAGCGAGCTTCCCAGACTTCCAAATCGATCCACGGATCGATTCGGGCACTCAATCGATCCATGGATCGATCAGACTCGATAGTTGCTGAAATTCCATTTCGGTCAACGAAACCCTAGAAAATTCTACAAAAATCCAAAAATCATGAAATTTTGTGTAGACATTATTTAGGGCATACTTAATCATGGAAAAATAACTTTCTATGAAAATACATCATATTTTCAAAGATTGACACAAACTTGAAAACTTGCAAAAACTTTAGTGTTTTTCTTCAAGTTTGTGTCTAACTATTCAATGGTGATTACTATCAAAAGATAGCCTTCACCAAGGTTTTCCAAAAACATTTTAAAAACATTTTCAAAACCAATATCCCATCATGTTCCTTGGGCATAATGCACATGACTTGTACATTAGCTTTCCCAATGATGGGAAAACACATAACTATGTGTTTCGATGAACCTAAAACTCAAAAGAATGCACTAAATCAACATCTTGAGTTTTGTTCATCTTCCTAACATCTCACTTGTATCTAATGTACACTAAAACACGGACAAGTCACCTTATAGTCCTTGTGAGATGTGGGATTTTGATTTTTCCCTAATCTAGGGATCATGCATATCTATCTAGGCATTTTAGAAATATTAGTCATCCACCTAGGATGTCACTTGTCAATAAGTGTCGTTAAATGCCATTCATCCTTAATTACAAGGAATTAAACTTAATGCATGATTATGTTATGGCATACATCAAATGAAAATAATTTTCAAAAGAAAATATCCTATTACTACATGATGTATGAATGTCATGACATGGTATTTTTGGATTTTTCATAATAAAACATGAATGCAAATACTAGACATGATGTCATGGCATATGATGGGCAAACAATCATGGCAAGATTTAGTATAAATAAAATATACCTAGATTAACTATCTAAGTATCCTTAAAGTCTTAGCTAAACTTACAACTTAAACCTAGATTGCCCTAAAGTGCTACAAGAGAATGTCAAAGCCTAAATTGGTATTTCTAATTTCCTTGATTTAATGTATGCCAATTGAAAATAAACATGTCCTCAAATGTTGGCATATTCCATTTTTCCTCAAGAGTGATTACATAAATCAAGGCCCGGATTGCCTTAAATTTCCAAGAGAATACCAAAATCCCAACTTGGTATTTCTCAAGGTTTTCCCAATTTGTGCCATTTTAGATTAAAATCAATTCTTCCACCATTAGGCACATTTTACTCTTTCAAGGAGTAAACAAAGATCCACTTCATTTTCAAAGGTTAACAAAAACCTTGAAAATGCTCCTTGAGTGTCAATTTCCTCAAAGTTAGGTTAACTACCCTTCTAATCGGAGTTGACACTCTCTAACCCATCTATGGGGTAGAGAAGATGCTCCTAGGAACCCAACACCTATTGGTGCTCCTTGGATGCTCTAGGTACTCACTAGGGATAACTTCCCTAGATACCTTCCTAGTGACCTTGTTGGGCTTCTTAGAAGCCTTGGCCACATTTTCTAGGTCAACTCTAGGGATAACCTCCCTTGTGACCTTGTTTGTGACTTTCTTAGACTTCTTAGAAGTCTTAGTCACATTTATTGCAAAAATACTCTTAGGGATGACTTCCCTAGTATTTTTGGCTTGACCACTAGACCTAGGGTTTGTTCCATAACTATATGGAACTCTATGGTAAGAAAGCACATCCTTCTTAGCCTTTGGTTTGTATCCCAAACCTCTATGGCCATTGGATGGCTTTTGTACCCCTAAACCTAGGTTATGCTCATTTTGCCCTAATAGGATATTTTCCATCCTTTTTAGGGTCTTTTCCATTTTATCAAGTCTTGACCTCAAGACTTGATTTTCCATCACTAAGTCCTTAGTTTTTGGTTTTCCATTAAGTTCATGAGCATTTTTGTGCCTAGGCTTGTAGATACAATCCTTAGAGTTCTTGCCTAGACTTTTACTTACATTCCTAGCCTTAGGTGTAGTAGTTTTAGCATGAAAAGCTATATGTTTTTCTTTAACGCTATCATGCTTTCTATTTTCATGGTAAATAGCATTAAAATGATATAAGTTAGAACTATCATGCTTTTTACCATAATGTAAAGGGGTAGGCTCAATAAATGTTACCTTCTTCTTTACCTTGGAGGCTCCCCCTTGACGAATGCCTCCTTGAGCCTTGACCATCTTCTTCCCCTTGGGGCATTGACTTCGGTAATGCCCTTTTTGGTTGCAAGAAAAGCACACAATGTGCTCCTTGCTCCTTTTTATTCCGGGGATGGTCTCCTTGGGCTTCGCCTTGCCCTTTTGTGCCACTTGGCCCTTCTTCTTGGCCAATTTAGGGCACTTGCTCTTGTAGTGCCCATGTTCCCTACACTCAAAGCATATAATATGATTTTTATTTTTAATTGAAATATTTATACCTTTGCTTGTAGGGGTGACATCTTTTCCTTTGGATCCGGAGGTAGAAGCTTCCTCTTGATCGGACCTTGATTCCCCTCCATTTGATTTTTCTTGACTTGTGGAGGTAGAAGCTTCTTCCTCCCCTTCTTCTCTTGACCCGGATGTAGAAGCTTCTCCTTCTTCTTGATCCGGTGTCACCAAGAATTGCTCCCCCTCAATCCTAGAGGTGGAGGCTTCATCATCTTGAATATGAAACAAGGAGTATGCTCCCTCCTTGTTCCCTTCGTTGCATTCCCTTGAGGATGAAGCTTCTTGGATTTCTTCTTCTTCGGAGGTTGAGCATCTCTCAACCTTGGAGTCCTCCTCTTGATCTTGCTCCAAAGAGTCACCCTCTCCGGATTCTTCATGATCTTGTACAGTGGAGGGGATCTCTTCATGAAGCTTGGCCAATTTGCTCCATAGTTCCTTTGCATCTTCAAATTCTCCAATTTTGCAAAGGATGGTGCTTGGCAATAGATTGACCAAGAGCTTGGTCACTTTTTCATTGGCCTCGCACCTCTGGACTTGCTCTTGGTTCCACTTGCTCCTCTTGAGAACTTTACCCTTTGAATTTCTTGGAGTCTTGAAACCTTCCATTAGAGCAAACCATTGCTCTATCTCCATCATAAGAAAATTTTCGATTCTTGATGTAAAATACCGGAAATAGACGAATATGATTAAGGGAATTTTCCGGAATTCTTGAAAATTTTTCGGAAATTTTTCGGAGCTCGCACGAACGAGTTAACGGGGATGGAAACGGGGCCGGGAAAAGCCTGTTTTACGCTATCCATTTATGTGAGGAAAAGTTTATTTTCTTTTCCTTTTCTAATTCTTTTTCTTTTTATTCTTTTTCTGATTTTCCTTTCTTATTTCTTTTCTCCTCCCCCGCGTGCCGAGCCATCTCCCCGAAAATCGCCCGCGCCCGCACCCTCTTCCATTCTTCTCTCACGCCGAAGCGCCTATCCTCCTTGCCCTAACCACACTCGGCGGTTCCATCTTCCCCCGAGCATTTAGGTTGTGATCAAGGGAGAAGCCGAGCACTCCTCTTCGTTTTCTTTCTTCTTCCTCTTCGCCGAGACCCCACTTCTGTTCCTCCTCACTGAGCGACGCGCCGCCGCCACCACAATCGCCGTCGTGATCGTCAAGCAGAGCTTCTGCCCTAGCCGAGCCCTGCTGAAGTTGTGCCCTTGCACTGCCGCCGGCCACAGGTTCGTTTCATCACAAGACTTAGGCTTTGTACCCTAACTGTGATTGGAATTAGGTACTCTTTCGATTTGAGGTTAGGGTACAGATCCAATCAGTAGCGTTTGGGCCTGTTGGATAACATCAAGTGTTGATTTTGAGTATTTTGATTTAGGAATCAGTAATTTCTGAGGTAGCTGCAGCTAGGAATTTTGGCAGTAGGTTCCTTGTTTTTCAGCAGCAAGCAGTGGCTATGATTTGAGGTAAGGGGTAGGAATTTGATATATTTTGTAGTTAGGTTCATGTGTAGTAATTTTGATACGTGATGTTGATGAATTAGGTTTATGTATCAAATTGGAGATAAATTGGATTTCTGGATGGTTAGATTGATCAGGGTTTTACCCTAATTTAGCCTTAAGAATTTTATTTAGCTATACATTTGGATTAGTTAAATAAAATATAATTGTATTGGTGACACAGGACTTTGATTCGAGACGAGTTTATCGATAGTCGGATTGGACTACCCTATTGGAGGCGGGTACTTTTGACTTATGTCATTTGATATGCTTAGTAATTAAATTAACATGTTGCATTAATTGTGTTTCTTATCTGTTTCGGTTAATCACTACCCAAATCTTACATGCTTGATTGATTGATTGGTTTTGCATCTCAGGTATATTTTACCTGTTTGTACATGCTGATATGCCATGCTTGACCATGTTCAGGACCTAGGTTTTTATACCTTCTGTGTACCTTTGATTCGATATGATTCGTTGACCTAGGGTGCACTTTTCTATATATATGGATTAGGTCAGGATGTTTATATGGTTATTGCCATGCATCATTTGCATGATTGCATGCTGTGCGATAGTCCGCTCCATTATTGTTGAGCACATCGCCAGTTACATGGATCTGCACACACCACCACTCATGGGTTAGTGGTCGATTCAGGATGAGTGTGTTGCAGCAGGGACTCTGTTAGGCACCGTTGGTCCGCTCATGGGTAGTGTGACACAACGTGTTATCCGGCAGGGATTCCTCCCCGTCTTTAAGTACCGGGAGTTGAGAGCATTGCGCTCCCATCATTTACCGACAGCATCCGTCCACTCGATCACTCATCAGTAGTAGTGACGACAGAGTGCACGGTTGTCACAGCCCTACCCACTCGGCCTCACTTTTGTATGAGATGATCGACTGGCATCAGGGGTGACCAGGACGCATCATTGGCATCATATGCATGATGCATTTATTGCTTGTGTTTGTGTTCTTTGTATTTATATTCTGCATATTGTTTGGATACCTATGTTTGACATGCATCCAGGATTCTTATCCCTCGGACTGACTGACCTTATACGGGACTGGTTAGTCTGATATTCTCTGTTTATTTCAGATGCATTCTTATCTCTCTTATCGAGGTACGCATGATTAGTGCTAGGTGTTGTTTCTTTACTTTGCATATCCACTGAGTGTTGGACTCACCCGCCTCCATTGTTGTTATTTTCGGGTTGATCTTTGTCGGGAGGAGTTCCCGCTAGTAGTCTTCTCATTCTTGGTTTTGAGTTGTGCTTTTAGCTATCGGACTTTATTTTAGTTTTGTTTTGGACTTACATATGGATATTGTATGGAATCTTTCCGTTGGATGAACTTTTCGTATGATTTGGTTACTCTACATATTACATGCTGAGCAGTGAGAGGTGAAAAATCGGTTGGGCTTCTGTGTAGTTGAGTAGGGTTGATTTAGTCGGATATCTGCGTGGTTGTGTGAATATATATAAAGCCGTGGTGATTGATTTTATTCTTGTTATTATTCCAGCCGCCTGTGTATTTAGTCTTGTAGAAAATTTTGATTGTCCGTAAGGACGACTCCTCTTGGCGTGACAATTTAGTGGTATTTTATCGATCTTTTGTTTCGTATTTTGGATGTTTGGGATAACTGATACCAATTTATTTACTTGGTATCGAGCACCAAGTTTGGCGACTTGTTGGATTTTCTATTTTGAATTTTAATTTTGATTTATTACAATTTATTTGGTATCGGCTATAATGACCGCTAATGTGTGTACGGAAGATTTATCGGATACTGTTGTTGGTATTACGGATATTTTAGCGGTTTGCAGAGTATTGCTCAGGCGTTGTTAGCAGTTATGGTTCGATTTACGGTTTGGTTTATTTGGATTCCGTGATACGTATGCGTTGAATTTTGAGGATTAGGGTGGGGACCGGACATAGATCTCGACAAACAGGTATATATGTTGTTATTTTATGTTGGTTATATTGGTATTTTAATTATAATTTACTTGAGAGGCGATCTACTACGTATTTACTGCGAGGCGTGGTGTGGGCGACCACGTGCGAGGACCACGGGATCTCTGGATATGCGAGATACCCTTTGATAGAAACCTCGCAGGAGGGACTCGGGATCTTGGCCAGAGCATCGGGCTCTCAGATAGCTCTGTAAAGATACCTATTTTGGCCACACAGCGGGTATCCCGCCTACAGTTACAGTACCGTGGGGTACCATTGGTGTGGCATATGCGCTCGGTCGCCACCTACACCACTACGCATTCACAGTGTGCACACACTGCTGACGGTATCTACCTGCTACATCACCTACTGCACTCTGCACCACTTTTGTTCCCAGACCAGTGCACGCCTATGCTCATATCTTGATCTTGGGAGTTCCTCCTCCGGTTTATTCAGCGGCCATGCTGCTCTCAGTGTTTGCCCTAGCCAGCCACACCACCGCCTACGAGCTAGGATTCCTGGCCAGAGTTGATGAAGACTCGTTTCACTCTTTTGCGGAGATCTCGATCCGAGTATGACTGTCATGGATAGAGACTATGGGCGGACTTTCTTCTATGGCTTGCTCAAGGTGGGAGAAAGCAGTGGTGCTTACCACTTCGGGATGAAGCTAATGCAGTGGGTTACTCGATTCTATTATTGGTGGCGCAGCGTCATATGGACGAGTTGGAGAGGCTTTTGAGGCCGTTTCTTTCCTTCTATCGGATGTCTCGGGCGAGTTTTATGAGTCGAACGAATAACCGTCGATGGTAGTATGTCTGAAATTCCTCCGGTTGGCTCGGTTTTGTCGAGTTAGTTGCGGAGGGCAGAACTCGCATGATCAGTTTGCTCAGGAGTTGGGCGGTTATCTGCATATACTGCTTTCTGGATTAGGGATTACATCCTACTCGATGCATTGAATCGAGCTTTGATGATAGAGTTAGCTCGGCGACATATCAGGACAGGAAAAAAGCATCTGCGAGAACATCAGGCGAGTCCGGCAGACTCGAGCGGCAGGGCAGCCTCGAGTAATCGCGAACATTGGTCAGTACTTACGGGTGTCACGTAGGCCTCAAATCGGGGCGGTCTTCTTGGGCGTTCCGGTTTTCTCGGCCAGACAACCACCTTGGTGATACTCATTGTTTGAGATGTGGATCGAGATCACCTCACCCGGCTTGCTCTGCAGGATAGTCGGTTGCTTTTATTGCAAGCGCGCGGCACCTGAGCCGATTGTCACTGAAGGCTCGGCACACGCTTCAGAAGGGTCAGGTCGGAGGGGCAGTCTAGTCGATCGAGGCATATCGAGGAGGCGGCCCAATCTTCACAGTTGTCGGTGAGGGAGTAGCTCCTCCCGCCATTTGGCATGCTTGGAGGAGTACTCGGTGCTGCCGTAGCACCCAGTTTTGCTCCGGACCTTATTATCCGACTCGGGCGATGTCAGACTCGGTCCGGCCCGGTACCTGATGTCGATCACCATCCTCTCGGTCTTATCGCACATAGTCAGCTGGTAAGCTGACACGCTCGGTGTGGCTTAAGCACTTGGCGGCAGCCACCTCCTCCTCCTTGGCTGGTCGTGTTCATGCTATTACGGAGAGGATGCTCGGTGGGCCGAGCGGATCCGTTTTCATGATCGATTTCCATTTATGCATTCATTGATATTTTGATTGATCTTGGTAGTTCGCACTCTTTTATATCCGTACCTTTATGCGGAGATTGGTAGATTACCTCTTGTTAGGTTGTGGCGATTGTTGTCTCCCTACCGTGCGGTGATACTTTAGGCGTCACCAGGAGATCGAGGTTGCCAGTTAGACTTTGGCAACATGATACTTACGGTAGATCTTCTAGTATTGGAGATGGTCGAGTTTGATGTCATTCTTGGCATGGATTGGTTGTCGGTGTATCATGCTACCGTTGATTGCCAGACGAGGGTGGTCACCTTCGGCCTCCGAACCAACCCTGAGTTTCACGGCTTAGAGGCATCTCGATTATTTCATCGATAGCAACCGTGGTGGCATCACACCGCTGTCATGGTTTTCTGTTGTCGTTGATCGAGACCGAGGACAGTAGTAGTTCGCGACTCTCCGGCGTTCCTGTTGTCCGGGAATACCGGATGTATTTCCGGGAGCGCTGCCAGTTTGCCTCCTAGAAGGCGGTGGAGTTCGCTATTGGTGATTAGGGAACCTCACCGACATCAGCTCCGTATCGTATGGCACCAAAAGAGTTGAACGAGCTGAAGGTTCAACTCCGGAGCTTTTAGACAGGGGATTTATTCGCCCTAGTGTTTCACCATGGGGTTCTCCATTACGTTTGTCAAGAAAAGGATGGTACCATGAGGTTATGTATTGACTACTGATGGTTGAATTCTGATCATCGAAATAAATATCCATTACCACGGATTGAGGATTTGTTTGATCAGCTCAGAGGTACATCAGTATATTCTAAGATTGATCTGCGATCCGGATATCATCGGTGAGAGTCGAGACGCAGATATTCAGAAGACTTCGTACGGATACGGTCATTATGAGTTTTGGTAATGCCATTTGGGCTTACCAATGCTCAGCAGTGTTTATGGACTTGATGAACCGCATCTTTATGGAGTATCTGGATCGGTTTGTTATCGTTTTCATTGATGACATATTGGTCTACTCTCGTTCGAGGAGGAGCATGCAAGATCTTCGCGATCTTAGAGATTCTTGACGACATCAGTGCACTGGCAGAAGTTCGCAAGTGCGTGCGCCATCCTCGGTTGGGTTTAGGACACGTGGTTTCTAGCAGGGTATTTCAGTTGATCCTCGAAGATCGGTACCGGTTGTGGAGCACCGTAGAAGTCGAGATGATAGCGGTTTGGCGGATATTAATTTTGTCGAGGATTCTCGCGTATTGCTATGCCGTTGACAGTCTTACGGAAAGGCGTGAAGTTCATATGGTCCGAGGATTGCGAGACCAGCCTTCGTGAAGCGGAGATTAGTGTCGGCTCGGTTTTGGTTTTCCGGAGAGGATGGATTTGTACTTTACTCGACGCATCTCTTCTGATGCAGCACGACAGAGTAGTTTCTTATGCTTCTCGTCGGTGAAGGAGCATGAGAAGAACTACCCAGTTCATGATTTGGAGTTAGCCATCATCTTTGCTCTGAAGCTTTGGCGTCATCATTTATCGGTATCACATTTGAGATTCTCACCGATCGTAAGAGTCTCAAATACATTTTCACTCGGAAGGAGCTTAATCTCCGACGGAGGAGATGGATGGAGTTCTGAAGGACTACGATTGTACCATTAGCTACCACGGGAAAAGCTAATGTGGTATGCGAACATCCGGAAGTCCAGGGACTTTAGCTTGCCACCTTTCGATTTCTGTTGATTGGTAGTTTTTAAGTTAGACACGAGGAGGCGGGGGCCAAGCAGGCGAGGCAGTATGGTTACCATGGTTGCTCGATCGTCGATCGGGCCGATCAGAGGCTGGCTAGTGATCGGCATTGCGCTTATTATTAGCCGGATAGATAGCTTCGGAGCGAGACCAGGTTTACAGGAGGAGGTATTATATGTTTCCGAGGCGGTTATCGTACCTCGGTCTCATCCGGTCTTCTGAGGTACTCAGAGGCATTTCTCGATTTGCGATCCATCCGAGCAACCCTGATGTAGACTTGAGGCGTTCCTATTGGAGCGGTATGAAGAAATCACCGCCGATTTGTAGCTAGGTGTCTTGTTTGTCGGCAGGTGAAGGTGAGCAGAGACCTGCAGGATTACTTCAGTGGATTCCTATTCACGAGTGGAAGTGGGATCACATTACCATGGACTTTGTGGTGGGTTACGACGAGGCACGACGCGATTTGGGTAATCGTTGATCGATTAACCAAATCCGCATTTCTAGCGATTCGGAGGATTGATCCTGGATCGATTGTATTGTCGAGATTATCGGACTACATGGTGTTCGATGAGTATCATTTTAGATAGAGATCCAGGTTTACGTCTCATTTCCCAACGGCGGCAAGCCTTGGCCTACCGTTTCTCACCTTCCACCTTCCACCTCAGAGATGGACGAGGCGGACCATTCGGCGTTAGAGGACCTCTGAGATCATGTGTTATGGATTTTGGAGGCGGTTGGGAGGACCATTGTTGGTAGAGTTTGCCTACAACAACGACTTCCATTCGGCTATCCGGATGGCACCGTTTGGCGTTGTATGGTAGACCTTCGGACACCCGTCACGATGAGGTTGGAGAGCCCGATTGTTGGGACCTCATAGAGTTATGCAGAGTTGGTCCGTACTATCGGACGGAGGATGTCGAGCAGGATCGTCGAAGAGCTATGATGCTGGCGGACCGCTGAGTTCTCTATTGGCGGCCATGTATTTCTGCAGGTTTCACCCGAAAGGGTGAAGAGATTTAGCCTTGAGGTAGCTAGCTCCTACATTGGCCCTTCGAGATCTTGGAGAGGATCGGAGCTGCTTCTGGGCGCCACTCACCGCCTGTCCGTCCTCACGATGTATTCCACGTCTATCTATCTTTGAGGAATCTGACTGAGACGTATGTCTTGGGATTCCGGTTCGGATTGGACATTACCTATGAGGAGGTATATTCTCGATGACGGGCCGGAGGAGCGTCGAACAAGACCATCCTGGTTAAAGTCGGATGGCAGCATCATTCGGACGAGGAGGCTACTTGGGAGCTCGAGGACACTATCCGAGCTCGATATCCCCATCTTTTCACTTGAGGTATGTGATTTATTTACCGTTCAGCATTTATACTCTATATCTGTTGTTAGTACTTGCTGATGGTAGATAACGAAATTTGGGGACCAAATTTTTATAAGTGGGGGAGAATGTAAAATACCGGAAATAGACGAATATGATTAAGGGAATTTTCCTGAATTCTTGAAAATTTTTCGGGAATTTTTCGGAGCTCGCACGAACGAGTTAACGGGGATGGAAACGGGGCCGGGAAAAGCCTGTTTTACGCTATCCATTTATGTGAGGAAAAGTTTATTTTCTTTTTCTTTTCTAATTCTTTTTCTTTTTATTCTTTTTCTGATTTTCCTTTCTTATTTCTTTTCTCCTCCCCCGCGTGCCGAGCCATCTCCCCGAAAACCGCCCGCACCCTCTTCCATTCTTCTCTCACGCCGAAGCGCCTATCCTCCTTGCCCTAACCACACTCGGCGGTTCCATCTTCCCCCGAGCATTTAGGTTGTGATCAAGGGAGAAGCCGAGCACTCCTCTTCGTTTTCTTTCTTCTTCCTCTTCGCCGAGACCCCACTTCTGTTCCTCCTCACTGAGCGACGCGCCGCCGCCACCACAATCGCCGCCGTCGCCTCTTGCTGCGGAGTTCTCAGCGCTGCCGCCGGCCTTCCTCAGCCCTAGAGCTTTCCCTCCGATCGTCGAGCAGAGCTTCTGCCCTAGCCGAGCCCTGCTGAAGTTGTGCCCTTGCACTGCCGCCGGCCACAGGTTCGTTTCATCACAAGACTTAGGCTTTGTACCCTAACTGTGATTGGAATTAGGTACTCTTTCGATTTGAGGTTAGGGTACAGATCCAATCAGTAGCGTTTGGGCCTGTTGGATAACATCAAGTGTTGATTTTGAGTATTTTGATTTAGGAATCAGTAATTTCTGAGGTAGCTGCAGCTAGGAATTTTGGCAGTAGGTTCCTCAGGATTGGAGCAGTTGTTTACCTTGAAATCCAGCAGCAAACGACTTGTTTTTCAGCAGCAAGCAGTGGCTATGATTTGAGGTAAGGGGTAGGAATTTGATATATTTTGTAGTTAGGTTCATGTGTAGTAATTTTGATACGTGATGTTGATGAATTAGGTTTATGTATCAAATTGGAGATAAATTGGATTTCTGGATGGTTAGATTGATCAGGGTTTTACCCTAATTTAGCCTTAAGAATTTTATTTAGCTATACATTTGGATTAGTTAAATAAAATATAATTGTATTGGTGACACAGGACTTTGATTCGAGACGAGTTTATCGATAGTCGGATTGGACTACCCTATTGGAGGCGGGTACTTTTGACTTATGTCATTTGATATGCTTAGTAATTAAATTAACATGTTGCATTAATTGTGTTTCTTATCTGTTTCGGTTAATCACTACCCAAATCTTACATGCTTGATTGATTGATTGGTTTTGCATCTCAGGTATATTTTACCTGTTTGTACATGCTTATAGGGGTAGTGATATGCCATGCTTGACCATGTTCAGGACCTAGGTTTTATACCTTCTGTGTACCTTTGATTCGATATGATTCGTTGACCTAGGGTGCACTTTTCTATATATATGGATTAGGTCAGGATGTTTATATGGTTATTGCCATGCATCATTTGCATGATTGCATGCTGTGCGATAGTCCGCTCCATTATTGTTGAGCACATGGCCATTGATCTGCACACACCACCACTCATGGGTTAGTGGTCGATTCGGGATGAGTGTGTTGCAGCGAGGGACTGTTAGGCACCGTTGGTCCGCTCATGGGTAGTGTGACACAACGTGTTATCCGGCAGGGATTCCTCCCGTCTTTGAGTACCTGGAGCATTGCGCTCCCCCATCTATGATTTGAGGTAGGAGGATAGGTGTACTCCGACATCCGTCCACTCGGTCACTCAGTAGCAGTGCACAGCCCTACCCACTCGGCCTCACTTTTGTATGAGATGATCGTGCGTCGGGGTGACGGGGCGCATCATTGGCATCATGTGCATGATGCATTTATTGCTTGTGTTTGTGTTTGCTGCATTTATCTGCATATTGTTTGATACCTATGTTTGACATGCATCCAGATTTCCTTATCCCTCGGATTGTTTGACCTTATACTCGGGACTTGTTAGTACAGTATTCTCTGTTTATTTCAGATGCATTCTTATCTTTCTTATCAGAAGGTACGCATGATTAGTGCTAGGTGTTGTTTCTTTACTTTGCATATCAAGCGTACTGCTGAGTGTTGGACTCACCCGCCTCCATTGTTGTTATTTTCGGTTGATCTTTGTCGGAGGGAGTTCCAGTCGCTAGTCCCACTGCACGTAGTGCTACTCCATTCCTGGTTTTTGAGTTGTTTCATTTTAGCTTTTCGCTATCAGACTTTATTTTAGTTTTGTTTTGGACTTACATATGGATATTGTATGGAATCTTTCCGTTGGATGAACTTTTCGTATGATTTGGATTTACTCTACTACATGCCTGCCTGAACGGCAGAAGAGGTAAGAAAAATCGGATTTGGGTTTTACGAGTGTAGTTGAGTAGGGTTGATTTCGAGTCAGAGTATTATTACTGCGTGGTTGTGTCAGCCAGAGGCTGAATATATATATATAAACTGCGTGGTGATTGATTTTTATTACTGTTATTATTCCAGCCGCCTGTGGCTGAGTATTTAGTGCTTGTAGAAAATTTTGATTGTCCGCCGTACAGGGGAGATGCTGCCGAAATTTTCTCGAACAGGGACTCTTCTGGGGGCGTGACACTTGATTTCCAAGAATCGAAACTCGTAGAAGTGTATGGTGGAGCCACCCTTGTGTCAAATCCAAGTCCATCTTGGAATTGCATCTTGAAGTTGAGCTTGATAAAGTCTTGAACTTGAAGAATTTGCTCCAACTTCTTCACCCTCTGGCTTTTCTTGATATGTTTGCCCCTTCCGGCGGTGATTCCGGTGAAGAGCAACCTTGCTCTGATACCACTTGTTAGGACCAAAAGTAGCTAGAGGGGGGGGGGGGGTGAATAGCTCGTCGCGTTCGCTCGTTGCTCGGCGTTGCTTGTTTTTTCAAGAATATGCAGCGGAAAATACAGAAACAATCACACAACGCTAACACGGTTGGTTTACTTGGTATTCACCTCACAAGAGGTGACTAATCCAAGGATCCACACCAACACACACACCCTCCACTAAATAAAACTCTCCTTTATGGTAACTACCAAGGGCGGAGAAGCCCTACAAGACTCAATACAAGAAGAGAGGGAAAGGATACAAGAAATACAAGCTTACAATGAGTATAAACCCTAACCCTAGCTTCTCTTCTTGGCTTTGATCCGCCTCTTGACTTGGAAAACTTCCAAGATCCTTCAAGAACTGGCGATCTGAGCTTTGTGAGTGCTGTGGAGGAGCTGGCGAGAAATCTGGAGTGAATCGGAGAAGAGATGCCGCAGCCATCGCACGCCTGCAGCTATAAACGACGCCAACGGTCGGATCCCGATCGATTCGAATATTCCCAATCGATCGGGGAGGCTTTGGATTGATCCATGGATCGATTCAGAGCGCCTCTGTGCTCTGGGAAAACGCCTGGATCGATCCACGGATCGATCCAGCGCTTATCGCGCGAAGCAGCCGCGTCGATCCATCGATCGATTGGAACATCTGATCGATCCACGGATCGATCCAGGCTGCTACTGGCAGGAAGGCTGGATCGATCCAGCGATCGATCCGGCTCTGGATCGATCCAGCGATCGATCCAACAGGTTTTTGCCCAAAACCAAGTTCCAAGCCTCTCAAACCAACATCCGGTCAACCTTGACTGTTGGTACATCATGCCCTAGCATCTGGTCACTCCTTTGACTGCTAGGACTTCCCACCAAGTGTCGGTCAATCCCTTTGACCCACTTGACTTTTCTATTCATGCCAAGTATCGGTCACTCCCTTGACCTACTTGGACTTCCATCGGATGTCCGGTCAATCCCTTGACCTATCTGTATTTCCTCGTGCCAAGTATCGGTCAATCCTTTGACCTACTTGGACTTTCAACACCGGATGTCCGATCATCCTTGATCCATCTGGATTTTCCTTGGCTTCACTCACGGGACTTTCACCTAGCTTCACTCACTAGGGTTTTCCATCTACCTAGCTTCACTCACTAGGGCTTTCACCTTCACTCACGGGACTTTCACCTAGTTTCACTCACTAGGGTTTTCACCTGGCTTCACTCACGGGACTTTCACCTAGCTTCACTCACTAGGGTTTTCACTGGTTTCACTCACCAGGACTTTCACCTAGCTTCACTCACTAGGACTTTCCACCTAGCTTCACTTGGTTTTCCTTCACCTCTTCACCAGAGGACTTCCCTGTCAAGTATCCGGTCAACCTTGACCTACTTGACTCTTCTTCAATCAATTTCTTATTGTCAAACATCTAAACTCAAACCAAGACTCAGCTTGGTCACCCAGGTCAACCTTGACCTGAGGGATGTTGCACCAACATTAAATACGGACCTAGAGACATCGGAATTTGATGAAATAAGTTTCTATGTGCTTGTATCTTTATCCTGATCATAAATCTATCAATAAAAATATTTTTTACCAAATATATATATATATTTGGAATTTTTTAATCCCAATTTGACCTAATTTGGTGTTAAAAATTTAAATCACTGAAAATATTAATTAAAAATTATGGATGATGACGTATTTAGGATCAGCTCAACGATACGGACGATAGAAACTTGTTTTATCAAATTCTGATGTCTCTAGGTCCATATTTAGGCCTTAGGTGTTTGATTTTATTTATTTAAAAATATTTTCAGTTTTGGGACGAATTCTGGATTCGTCCCAAATTTTGGGACGAATCCTGGATTCGTCCCAATTTTTGGGATGAATCCAGGAATTCGTCCCAAAGTTTGGGACGAATCTCTAGATTCGTCCTAGATTTTGGGACGAATCCTGAGATTCGTCCCAAAAATTTAATTATTTAAAAAAACAAAATTGGACGCCTTAAATATGGACCTAGAGATATCGGAATTTGATGAAACAAGTTTCTATGCGCTCGTATCATTGTCCTGATCGTAAATCTATCAATAAAAATATTTTTTACCAAATACATATATTTTTGGAATTTTTTAATCCCAATTTGACCTAATTTGGTGTTAAAAATTCAAATCACTGAAAATATTAATTAAAAATTATGGATGATGACGTATTTACGATCAGCTCAACGATACGGATGCATAGAAACTTGTTTCATCAAATTCTGATATCTCTAGGTCCATATTTAAGCTTTCAGACACTAATTTACAACCGTTCATTACACAACACCTTTTTAGTTAGTATCAACCTATATATGTTTTAAAAAATATATACCTAGAGACATCGGAATTTGATGAAATAAGTTTCTATACGTTCTTATCGTTGCCCTGATTATAAATACATAAATAAAAATATTTTTGACCAAATATATTTATTTTTAGAATTTTTAATCCCAATTTGACCTAATTGGGTGTTAAAAATTCAAATCATTGAAAATATTAATTAAAAATTATGGATGATAACGTATTTAGGATCAGCTCAACGATACGGATGCATAGAAACTTGTTTCATCAAATTCTGATGTCTCTAGGTCCATATTTAAGCCTTAGGTGTTTGATTTTATTTATTTAAAAATATTTATTTTTAGGACCGAATAGTCAGTCCCAAATTTAGGGACGAATCTATTCGGTCCCAAATTTAACGACGAATTATTTCGGTCATTAAACTAGCAACAAAATTCGTCCCAAAAATTTATTTATTAAAAAAAAAAAACAAAATTAGACGCCTTAAATACGGACCTAGAGACATCAGAATTTGATGAAACAAGTTTCTATGTGCTCGTATCATTATCCTGATCGTAAATCTATCAATAAAAATATTTTTTACCAAATATATATATTTTTGGAATTTTTTAATCCCAATTTGACCTAATTTAGTGTTAAAAATTCAAATCACTGAAAATATTAATTAAAAATTATGGATGATAACGTATTTAGGATCAGCTCAACGATACGGATGCATAGAAACTTGTTTCATCAAATTCTGATGTCTCTAGGTCCATATTTAAACCTTAGGTGTTTGATTTTATTTATTTAAAAATATTTTTAGTTTTGGGACGAAACCTGGATTCGTCCCAGAATTTGGGACGAATCCTGGATTCGTCCCAAAATTTGGGACGAATTCTCGATTCGTTCCCAAATTTGGGACGAATTCTCGATTCGTTCCCAAATCTAGGACGAATCCAGGATTTGTCCCTAAATTTGGGACAAATTTTTAATTCGTTCCAGATTTGGGGACGAATTTAGCAACGAATTTTTTTTATGTTGCAAACTTGAAACGAAATTTGTTTGTTGCAAGTTTTGTTGGTTATTTGGGTCGAAATTTATTTTCGACCCTAAATTTGTCCCAATTTTGGGACGAATTATTTTCGTTCCAAACTTTTGTCCCCAAAGTTATCTTTTTTTGTAGTGAGATATTACGGTTTACAAAGACATTAGCGACAGAATGTTGTATTCCGTGGCTATTTACGATGGAAGATAACGTTTCTATCGCTAATTTATAATGGAATGTTAAACGTCATTGTTAATTCTGTCGCTATTATCTGTTTTTTTAGTGATTTATATGTCAATATGTTTCTTAATTATACATACAATCTTCTAAAAAGAAAAGTTCTTTACTGGAAACTGTTATAAAAGTATTTAAACTATAATTTCTTAACTAAAGTCATCAGCGAGGATAGCTCAGTTGACGATGATAGAGTTGAAGAATGAGGAGCCCTCAGCGCTATTTTTTTTTCCCTTCTTCTCTACTCTAGTGAACCCCTCTAGTTCGATCACTTTTTGATTCTTTCGAGCTCTTAGCTTGTCTTCTTTTTACTCACTCAAAGATAACCTCTACTACCAAATAAAAATCAAAGACGAAATTCGGTGCTCCAGGCCTGAGCGGTTTGTTTAAGTAGATATTAAGGTTTACAAGGTTACTAGCGACATAATGTTGTATTTCGTGGCTATTTGCAATGGAAGATAACGTTTCTATCGCTAATTTGCGATGGAATGTTAAACACCATCATTAATTTCGTCGCTATTAGTCGTGTTTTTAGTGATTTATATGTGAATATGTTTCTTAATTATACATACAATCTTCTAAAAAGAAAAGATTTTACGGGAAACTATTATAAAAGTATTTAAACTATAATTCCTTAACTAAAGTCATAGATAGTTCAGTTAGGAGAGCGTCAAACTGAAGATCTGAAGGTCGCGTGTTTAATCTACATTCATTGCAAATCTTTATTTTTTTTTTCATTTTCGAGTGATGATCTGATGATGATAGAGCTAAAGAATGAAAAGTCTTCAGCGGTGCTTTTTTTTTTTCTCCCCTTTTTTGTTGCTCTGGTGAGCCTCCTTGTTCGATTACTTTTTAATTCTTTGGGGCTTTTAGTTTATCTTCTTTTTTGTCTGATCATGTTGACTAGTTCCAAGTAAGTTGTTTTGCTTCGTAGACTAATTAACTTTTGCTTTCTCCGAACAATGGGGATTTTTTAGCATTAACTTCTGGTGAAAGAATTTTTCTCTGAATTTGGCAGAATACTAGCTTCTGTCAACTGATTATCAATTTTTTTCCTCGGTCTTAATTTCCTTCTTGTAAGCTGAAGCATATGAGTTAGGTCTTTCGTGCATCATTAAGAGTGATGAACAATTAAATAGGCTTGAGGATGAACAAACTTCCAATGGTAAGAAATGGTGTCGATAAGTGTGGATGGGCACATTCTGACTGAACCAATCTCATCAAATAAATATACTTTTCAATTTCACCTTGGACCTGGTGAAGAATCTACTGAAGTATTAAGTTTTTGCTGCCAAAGAAGAAGAGTGAAAATTTTATAGATGACAAAGAGGTTGATGGACCAGATGTCATCAGTGATATTAAGGAGAATGCTGTAGGTCGATTAAGATAACATTGTCTGCCAATAAGTGAATTAAGGAGGATAATCTTGAGAGCAGTTGATTGAAAATCTTATAAAATTGCTTGTATTCTTTCTTTCATAGTTTTGGTTATGAATCAATTGACTGCATTTATGAACTTAATTGTAGGGTTTAGGAATAGAGACACTGAAGATTGGAATCCCCAAGGGAAAGATTTTCATTATAAATCCCAAGGTAAGTAATTTGGTTTGCTTCTTAATGCTTCTCAAGGAACATAAACAAAATTGCCTGCTTGACTAAAATTTAATAGACAGGGTGAAGTGGCAAAAATTTATGGCCCAAAAAATTGTGCAGGAGGAGTTCAATTTTTAGAAGCTCGAGTATTTTCGAAGGTAGACGGTCTTCTTTTCTGATTTGCCTATCAAGCTTTGAAGGTGAGTTTGTTACAAATTAAAATAACATCGTGCAAAAGGTAACCTGTATAGAAATTCTCCTTTATCTTTTAAATAAAAACAACTAATATGATCATTCCATTTATGTTTTGTTGGAAAAACAATGTAGATGATGCAGATGCAACAGCTTGTTGCTTGGCTATCACAATAGAATTTTAGACTTGTTCATTGATATCGATCGCATGGGCAACACAGACACAAAGCTGTAGACTTGTTCATTGATATCGATCGCATGGGCAACACAGACACAAAGCCAGACGCCTCGAGCTTCCAAAGCTGTTATTTATAACAACCTATATTTGTCACCCTCCCCCGTTTAACGCCCCCTTCGATTTGAAGGCCAACTGTGAAGCATGCAAACAGGGAGGAACATTTCCAAGAATATTTCAATAAATAATTTTTAAATTTATTGTATAGGCATTAATCCTGTCTGAAATTGATGAAGATGATATGTTGGATATTTAGCTCTGAAGTTGACTGAATAAAGACTCCAGGTTGACAAAAAATGACTCTAAATAATCCTGCGTGTCAAAAGGAACGTTAGCAACCGGGTCAGTAAGGGAGTCCCCGGTGCAGTCACTTCGATGCTCAAGTTAGTGAATGCTCTAGTGGAAGATAGTGAATGGTAGTAAATGAACAATAAGACGAACGGTAACTATGAGTGCGTAAAATTGCATAGCATAGCGTATGCATAGAGTGTAGTTCCTATTAGGCTAGTTTGGGCTTGATTTTTACTTAGCAAGGATGCACAATTTAATTAATCAAAATAAACTGCATTGATCTCGTCTGAAAGCTAAGAAGATAAAACTACCAGCTTGATGTGACTGAAATATTGACCAAATTACCCTAACCTGGAGGGGAGTATATGATGAACTGTCTTTTAAGTTGACCAAGTTGTCAGCAACCTCTGGTCAACAATACCTGCAGAGAGCGACCAGGTTGGCCCGATCTCTAGCACCCCGATGCTCAATGCGGATCCCACGAATATATATATAAGGAATAGGCTATATTTGAATTATGAAATAAATATAGAATGAGTATGGTAACGTACCCGGGCTCGGGGGGGCGCTCTTTGATAGACTAGTAAGCTAGTCGTAATGCTTGACCTGCAAGAGTGGATGGAGATAATGGGCTGTCTCAGGTTAGCCTCCTCTGATATAAAAATATAATGATAAATATAAATGCCATATATGAAAAGGGAAGCAATAGCCTCCCTATACCTTGGCCCGCGGGGGCAGGACTTTATATAACTTGAAGGATCGGACTGGATGGAGCATTGAGTTGACGTGAAGTCGGGAGCAATGCAAGGCCGAAGGCCACGCGAAGCCAAGGAGCTAGAACATATCAATGGCTTAAAGGCCAAAACCACATCTGCTCACCGACCGAACACCACCTCAGCTCATAGGCCAGACACCATACCGGCTTGAAGGTCGGAGTAGATATACAACACGGAGTCGGAACAAGCGACACAGAGCCGAAGCGGACTAGTTGGTATAGCGCCAAATTCAAATAGGGACGACCAGCAAGTCTAAGAACTCAGGCGACAGTTGCCCGAAGGGCGGCGACTATGGAGGAGGTGGAGGCGGTGACCGCTTGAGGTGGTGGCCGTTGGAGAGGGCAACGTTGGAGAGGGCCTTGGGTGGTTGATAGAAGCTAATCGAGGTGCACCGGAGGCGGTGACGTATGGGCTGCATGGTCCAATTGATAGCGTAGGCAACGTGAGGGGCAGACGGTGAAGGAGGCGAGGCAAGGAGAGGCGCTTGGCCATGCTGGATGTGATGGTTGATGGTTGCCGCTAGGGAGAGAGGAAGAGAGGAGAAGGGCAGTCCGGTCACGGAGGCGGTAGACATCGATGGCGAATGACATTAGAGGCAGCACTCGCGAGAGTGAGGCAGTCTTCCTCAGCGTGAGGCGGCGACACTGGAAAAATAAGAAGAAGCGAGAGAGAGAGGTGTATGAAGTTTTCAAGCGAGGTGGCGGCGAGAGCCTCAGGCAAGGTGATGCCTAACAGGGCAGCGGTGTGTGTGCCTCATGGATGTGGTGCCGGTAAAATAACCCAGCGATTGTGAACAGAGTCTCCACATCAAAACCAAAACCCTTAACCTATAAAAATGGCAAAATGCCCCCTCTTTCTCCTTAATTCCTCCCAAGTCCCCAAGGATACATTTTGCATCATAAGCCTATCCTTCAAATCTAGTCGAAGGGAGGTGCGAGTCCGACTGATTAGATAGTCCATCGCAAAGGCTGAATCACTCTTGAGTACAGAGTCAGATCGCTAAGTTCATCGTATAACGTCAAGCTTAGAGCTATGACGATGCCAATCGAGTGCCCGAGTGAATGCTGATTAGGCTACTGAGAGAATGTCGAGCAGGTTGCTGAGCAATGCAAAGCGGATGCCAAGAAAGTGACTGAATGGATGCAGAGAGGATGCAGAGCAAATGACTGATATGATGCTGAGCGAATGTGGATCCCATGAATCTAGTGAGGAGATCGAAGGTGAACGCGATAGAAAACCGTGATATAAGCAAGTGAGAGCCTAAGAACTGAATGTGAGTGTAGCCCGTGAAATCGAAGGCACATGGAAGTGAAAATCATGAGCTGAGTGGGTACAGAGCCCGTGAACTGAACAGGAGTGTAACCTATGAAATCGAAGGTGCATGGAATCAAAAACCATGAGTTGAGCGGGCACAGAGCCCGTGAACTGAATGAGAGCGTAGCCTATGAAATCAAAGTCGTATGGAAGTGAAAGTCATGAGATGAGAGGGTGCAAAGCTCGTAAACTGAATGGGAGCATAGACAGTGAAATCGAAGGCGCACGGAAGCGAAAGCCGTGAGCTGAGCAGACATAGAGCCCATAAACTAAATGGGAGAGTAGCCCGTGAAATAGAAGGCACACAAAAGCCAAAGTCATGAGCTGAGCAGACACAGAGCCCATAAATTGAACGGGAGCATAGCCCATGAAATCGAAGGCGCACAAAAGCGAAAGCCATGAGCTAAGCGAGCGCAGAGCTCGTAAACTAAACGGGACAATAGCCCATGAAATCGAAGGTGCACGGAAGCAAAAGTTATGAGCTGAGCAGGCGTAGAGCCCATAAACTGAATGGGAACATAGCTTGTGAAATCGAAGGCACATGGAAGTGAAAACCTTGAGCTGAGCTGGTGCAGAGCCCAAGAACTAAACGGGAGTGTAGCTCGTGAAATCGAAGGCACACGGAAACGAAAATCGTGAGTTGAGTGAGTGCAGAGCCTGTGAACTCGAAGGAGTACGGAAGAAAAAACTGTAAGCCAAGGTGGCATAGAGTCTATGAGATACTCTAGTCCGAGACCAGTGGAGATAGCTTGACCCAGAATGAGGGAGATGTAGGCTTTAATAAGTTGATCCAAACCAGTGGAGACTGCTCAACCCCGAACGAGGAAGATGGAGGCTTTAATAAGATGGTCTAAGACTAGTGAAGACTGCTCACCCCGAACAAGGGAGATGGAGGCTTCAATAAGCTGGTCCGAGACTAGTGGAGATTGCTCGACCCAGAACAGGGGAGATGGAGGCTTCTATAATCTAGTTTGAGACTAGTGGAGATAGCTCGACCCTGAATGAGGGAGGTTGAACTTTGATGCCAGTGGGAGCGAAGCCCGTAATGATGTAAGGGAGCAGAGCTCATAGCAGTAAGAGGGTGCTAATAGGGAATCTATGGTCTGATTAAGACTTTGATTGAGATAACTGTGTCAAGATTTGGCTGAGATAAATATGATAAGTATCTAGCTGAAACTGATATGTCGATAATCTGGTTGAAATAAACACGCTGAGAGTCTAGCTAAGACTAATATGTCAATAGTCTGGCTAACTTTGGTTGATAAACATGCTGAGAGTCTGGCTGAGACTAATATGTCGATAGTTTGGCTGACTCTGCTAAAATAAACACGATGAGAGTCTAGTGAAGACTAATATGTCGATAGTCTAGCTAACTTTGGTTGATAAACATGCTGAGAGTTTGTTTGAGACTAATATGTAGATAGTTTGGCTGACTCTGCTAAAATAAACATACTGAGAGTCTGGTGGAGACTAATATGTCGATAGTCGGGCTGACTCTGTTTGATAAACATGTTGAGAGTCTGGCTGAGACTAATATGTCGATAGTCTAGCTGACACTACTGAAATAAACACGTTGTGAGTCTGGCTGAGACTAAAGATCTATAACTATGGCTAGAGTACTCGAAGTACCATGCTGGTACTAAGACTGAAGAACTATGTCTGTAGCCAAAGTAATCGGGATACCATGCTGACATTGAGATGTATAAGTACATGTCTATGGCCAGGGTACTCGGGGTACCATGCTAGTGTTGAGATGTATAAATGTGTGTATGGCCAGGGTACTCGGCCTTAGAGTCACCGCTCGACTTTAATCTTCACTGCTCAAGGGTTTATAGTCACCGCTCGAATGTCATATTCACTGCTCAAGGGTTTATCGTCTCCGCTCGACTGTAATTTTCATTGCTCAAGGATTTATAGTCACCGCTGGACTGTTGATATTCATTGCTCAAGGGTTTATAGTCGTCGCTCGACTATTGATATTCATTGCTCAAGGGTTTATAGTTGTCACGCCCCCAGAGGAGTCCTTATCGAAAAATTTCGGCAGCATCTCCCCTGTATGGGTGACAATCTGAGGCATACATACATACAATATACATCAGCCACATACGGCTGGAAAATATCTACACAACCACGCAATTATATAAGCATCCCACTCGACTGGAACAGAAATAAACACAACCATGCAGTTATATAAATATATGAATCAACCCACACGGCTGTACTAAATCAACACAGCGGAAATCACAAACAACCATCACAAAACATAAAGTAACTAACTGCGAGCCGGCTCGGCTTGACACAATAATATCAAACCAAATACAATATACATAACACAAGAACAAGAAACGAAACCAAATACAAATAGCGTAAGAATACCAAAATCATAAGTAGGTCCTCGAATGTGACGTGGAACTGGCGGACAGGATCTCCAGGCGACTCCATAAATCCTTTACCTGCTACCTGGTGAAATTACCAATATACGGGGTGGTGAGTATAAAGACTCAGCGGGTAATAGACAGATAGTGCATGAGTATAGTAAAGAACTAGAGATGCAAAGGTATATAGTCTCGTATGGAAATAGCAGATACTACAGTGATATCATAATAAGTGTCCATACCTAAAACCATATCCTAAGCTAGTAGTAAAAGGTAAAGTGTAGCAAAGTCTTGCTACAGTACTGCTCATAACTACATGGTATCGTGTGAGGTATATACATGTCAACAGTAAGTAAGTCAGGGTCTAAACACATATCACAGGTATAAATCTTAACCTATGTAAACATAACAGCATAAATAAATAACAACAGCATAAGCTAGTAACAGCAGCATAGATAAGCAACAACAACCTAAGTAAGCAACCAGCAGATATAATAACAACAACGTATGTACGGATGGTCACCCCGCCCACCTCTCTGCACCATGACCCCTGTATTGTCGAGAGGCCGGATCGATGACAACTGTACCACCCAAAGGCTGCCACTACTCTCGAGTGACCGGATGGACAGGTGCATAGTAGCTGAATAGCTACGTCTGCGACGGGGGTCCCTGCTGCCCGCGACTCCAGCTATCACTACCCATGAGTGTGCGAGTGGGGGCACGACAGGACATGAGGCACGCTCCAGCTACCACTACCCATGAGTGGCCGAGCGTGCGGCCCAGGCCAACGACCGCCTCAACCATAAGGGAGACAAGATCGTCGGCAATGCATGAAATGACATGATGCGAACAATACAACAGTCATCATATATATATAAACAGAAACAGGTATGTTACATGAAGCCAGCATGCTCAGTAAGGTGTGTAAATAAACAACAATCAAAGCATGTAAACATGGTATCAGGTGTCTACATATATCCAATACCTAATATCTAATTTCTGGCATCTGGTATCTGGTATCTGATACCTAGTAATATAGTATATGCTAAATATCATCGATAGCAACGAGAGACTGTATAGATACAGAAACGAGTAGCTCAAAGATTGAGTGGAAGTATCAATCGCAGGAAAAATAAGAGTGGAGTCAAGATAGATACAGCAACTATTTGAACATAAAGCTCATGCACTAGGATCAAAATACTAAAGAGATAAAGCAAGAAGTACCCGCCTTTACACGTCGATCGTGATAAACCTATCACACGTCGAGACGCTCATCTCGAAACCAAGTCCTGCAATTCCATGACTAATAGATTCAATTACTTACACATGAAGTAAATAGCTAAATCAATTCTACACACCTATTTAAGATAGCCACCATCAAATACGATTATTGATTAACCACAAAATTAGAGTTATGTCTACTTAACCCTAATTAATCCATCATTCTCCTTAGATTATGTTTAATCTTTTTAACCCAATCTCCTTGTGAGTTAATCAATTATATCATGGCAAATTTTCTAGGATCAATACACCCTTAATTCATCAAATGGATCATCACTCCAACCCTAATAATTTACAACAGAAATCTAATAATCCTAATATCGATCATGAAACCATTACGTCAATCAAACACCAAATAATCATAATGAATCTACTCCAACACTTACCCGAACTCAAGTAAATGGCTGGTCGCTCATGATTGAAAGGATCCATGACCAGAAATAGGTGGCCCGAATCTGTGGATCGTCCTCAACAAAGCTGGCCGGAGCTAAAAAAGGGTCAACCAACCTAATTAACACAATCTTCCATCAGCAGATACCTATCTGGCAAAGACCAATAGAATGTGGCTGTCGAGATAGGTGAAGAAGGCACCAGTGGTAGCTAGCGCCGTAGAAAACACTTGGGTGAAGAGGGCAATGCAATCCGGAGAAAGGTGGTGAATCCAAACCAAGGCATAGCGACGGTGTGGCATCACGTGGAATGGGAGAGGGGAAATCGGCTCATGGGCACAACCCCACCGCCCCCTGCTCGTGGCCGGAGAGGAGCCGAAGGCGCATAGAAGACTGGCCACGGCTGGCCTTGGGTGATTAGGGCGGCGTCGGTGATGACCGGCATGGGATCGGGCGTGCGTCAAGAAGCGAAGAGGAGCGGGGTTGCTGACGATGGCAACCAGCGACAACGCTGTGGAGCTTGCTTGAGGAGAGGAGCAAGCGGCTGTGGATTTGCCACAAGGGCGACGACAACTCTCACCAGGCCGACGGCTACGACGATACAACGACAACGACGGCAGCGGCATCGGGTGGAGACGTGTGGCGCGACATCGGACTGAGAGAGGGAGGGAGACAACTAGGGCACAGAGAAGAGGGGAAATCGACGTCGGCAATCAGGTGCCGCGATGAGGGCGAATCGGGAGAGGAACAGTGAAGAGGTAGCTCGTGTGCCTGGTTTCTGGCGAGTATTCGCGGCTAGGGATGAAAGAACAACGGCCAGATTGAGGCTTGGGCAATCGGCGCCGATGAGAAGAGATGGAGGCTAGGGCACGTGTGAAGAAGATGAGAATGGGGATCGGGTGAGAAGGCGTGCGGCAGTAAGGGAGAAGGAAAGAAAAGAATCGGGAAATTTGTACTTAGGTTTTAAATTCATTAAAACCTAAGTTAATTCCTCAATCAACTCCCATTTTTAGGTATTTCAAACGGGCTTCCACTTAGCCTATAAATGATCCCCTTAAACTACGCCAAACGGACTCCGAAAAATTTCCAGAAAATTCCTAAAAATTTCTAAAAATTCCAATAAGATTATTTGTCAAATAACCTTATCATTTAACTATTATTTGGGTACCGTATTTTACATTCTCCCCCACTAATAAAAATTTGGTCCCTAAATTTACTGCTCAACTCAGGGATCATCATTCAAGGGTAACAACCAAATAACATACTCATATACCACTCCATTAAAATATCCTAACAAATTTCCAACCATAAAAGATGACTCTGTGGGTTATGTGCTCACCCTGCTTCTGCTACTCTCACACTGCTGTCTAGCCCACTGTGAGTAAATCAATCATCCAAAATCCACAACACCTAGTATCAGCAAATCCTCTAACATCCACATTAAGCTCTCAGTTTGTTCATCTGTCTAAAGATGTAAAGCGGTTCTAAACAGAACTTTATACTCATGGTTTGCTGTAAAATCTGCCACTATCGTAATGTGCATCATGAATCTCCATCTAGTTTAAAACTCAGAGATATACCCTGAGGTCCGGTAATCTCTCTACCATATAATCCTACTACTCGATCTAAAGAATCCATCCTACAAAGCAATAACTAGAGAGCAAATTCGTCAACCAATCACTGATTTCCCAACGCATCGTATCCTCTCCATGTCCTGAGTAGTCTCACAAAAAAATCCATCATAACATGCTCTCAACTACACTCTAGTATCTGAATGTACTTACCAACTCATACACCCTATAACGGTTGTATCTCGTAAGTGTTAAGCAACTAGCTCCACACTTTCCACGTCAGTGGGGGTCATCTATCTAAATGTACCCTCAAGGTCATCCCACTAGGTACATACAGTCCATGGTTAAAGTCTCCATAGAATAGGATACATCGATCCTCTACAAACTAGTCAAGCCAGCAATGGTATGCCGCTAACTCAGTCAATTCTCCGTCTGTACAAGTCATGAACCCTAATGTGTCTTTTAGGTTATCTAACCCAACACAAATAACCCAAAGGTCAGAATCTTCATGAAATAGAGTAGGTCGATCTCATAATGACTGAACTACTGACCGAACTAAGAACATAAGAATGTATCAGTCCTCTACTGACCAAGTCAACAACGGTAAATCGAACCTCTATAGGCTAAAATAGCTAGGATAATTCGATCCTCTACTAACCAAACCAACAGAGTAAATCAACCCTACTAAGCAAGTCAACAAGGGTACATCAGTCCTCTACTAACCGAAGCAACAAGAGTAAACTGGTCCTCTACAAACCAAACCAACTAGGATAAATCAATCCTCTACTATCCAAGCCAATAAGAGTAAATCGGTTCTCTACGAACCAAGGCAATACGAGTAAATTGGTTCTTCACGAACCGAAGCAATATGATATTTAGCAGATACTAACCACTACTAAACTAGTGATAACAGAAATTACTAACACTAGTGGTATGGTAAAAGAAGTCCTATGAGACTGTATTCCTTGATCTCTAGTAGGGTCAACCGTGATCAGTGATTGACCCAACACATTTGATGTATGCTACAAACAACTGGACAGGTACTAACAAAAGCATACTAATACATAACATAACTAACATAACAACTATGCATGCACTAACAGAAATGTAAGATAACAATATGCAAAAATACCTCCTATAGCTTGGAGAATCCTGTCGCTGCCTGGTCCCAAAACCCGAAAAGTCACATCGAGAAACCAAATCACGAAAAGCCAAACGAAAATAGGCCTCATAAACCTTGGCTCTGATACCAATAAATTGTCACGCCCCCAGAGGTGTAACACCCACTAAATTATATGATAAGTATATGGATAGTATTTTCTTTAGAGCATGAAAGTAAGAGGAATAAAAAAGAAATAATAGAAATAAAAAAAAAAAGAAGGAGAGGTTGAGGTTTGAACCTTGAACCTCCCACAAATGATAGAGTTAAATTAGTGTGAAGTAACCACTAGAATAATGAATAATAGATGAATAGAAAGAGATGAAAATTTTAGTTAAAGGTGAGAAGAAAAAAAAAAAAAAGAGAGAGCAAGAGAAAACCAAGTTACTTACCTCCTCCTTCTCTTGGTTAAAGAGAAGAACAAGTAGCTTTCTTCCTCTTCATGGTTAAGAGAGGGAGCAAGAAAGAGGCAAATTGCCTTCCTCTCCTCTCTCCCTTTACATTTTCGTGGGAATTAAAGAGAAGTTAAAGGGGGGGGGGGGGGGGAGGAATGGGGACAAGAATCCTTCCCATGATGAATAAAAAGGATTAGAGGAGAAAAGAGAAAGGGAAATTCTAAATCTTCTTCTTCCTCATCCTCTTTCCCTTCTCCACCGAGAACTAGAGCTCTCCTCCCTCATCTCCAAAAACTGAGTTTAGGTTTTCTCTCTAAGGGAAAACAAATACTAGCAAGGAGTCTCAAGGTCTACCTCATACAAGAAGAAGAAAAACAAAAAGGGAAACTAGGAAGAGAAACTTCTCCTCCCTCCTCACAAGGGTACCACTTCCTTAAGGATCAACAAGCGAAAACTAGGTAAGCTTCCCCTCACCTGTGGTACAATAGCTCATGTGGTTTTCATGAAGATAGATTGCTTAAAAACCTAGGGTTGCTTCATGGAAATTTTGGCCAAGACAAAAAGAAGAATCTAAGGAATTTTAAGACCTAACTAGATATGCTCATTATATTTCTTGCGACATGTATCTTATGGTAGGAGGTTAACCTAATGTTTCTATGCTAGAATGTTTAGTTAGAACTTAGATTCATGATCCTAGACTCTCGACCAAGCATGAACAAAAGAACTAGGTAAGCTTAAGACTCAAACTAAACATGCTCCCTTGTTCTTATGATATGTGCCCTATGATAATGGTGTTGTTAACATTTTCTCCTACTTGTATGTTGATTGGAACTTCATTTTCATGCTTATGAACATTCGGCCATGGTAGAACTAAGGGCCTAGGAGAGCTTTAAACCTAAAACTAAGCATGCCATGATTTCCCTAAGATAAGATATGAAGCTAATATGATATGCCCATGATTGTATGTTGATTTGAACTCTATTTCATGTTTATGAAGATTCGGCCATGTTAAGATTTGAGGCCTAGGAAAGTTTAAAATAAGTCTAAGATGCTCATGACCTTCTTGATGAAATGATATGAAACTAACTTGATGTTCTTATGCTTGTTTGTTGCATAGAAATTTGGTTACATGCTCTATAACTTTCGGCCACACAAGGTTTTAAGACCTAGGATGCTTAGAACTTAAACTAAGTTTGCTCATGTTGTTCCTTGTAATAAATGCCATGAAATTTGTGTAGGGTTTCCATGCTTTTATGTCACATGAAAACTAGTCTATGCCTTACATGTTTCGGCCACCATTAGTTTAAAGGCCTAGAAAACTTAGAACCCAACTTAGATATGCTCATGATGTTTCTTGTAATAAATGCTATGAAATTTGTTTATGGTTTCCATGCTCTTATGCCACTAGAAACCTAGTTTCCATGCTTAACAAGTTTCGGCCACCTTAGATTAAAGGGCTTAGGAAGTTTGGAACTTAAACTAAATGTGCTTATGATGTTCCTCATGATATGTGTTATGATATTGGTTTAAGGTTCAACACTTTCATGCTACTTGTAACCTAGAATCATGCTTGCTAGGGTTCGGCCATGATAAGGTTAAAAGCTTAGAGAACTTAGAACCCAAACTAAACATGCTCAAGTTGTTCCTTATGATATATGATATGACATTAGTTTAGGGTCTACATGTTTGTATGTTGCTTATAACCTAATTTGATGCTTGATGAGTTTCGGCCATGATATAAGTAAAGACCTAGGAAGCTTAGAACCCAAACTAAACATGCTCAAGGTGTTCCTTATGATATAGAATATGATAAAGGTTTAGGGTTCACATGCTTTTATGTTGCTTGCTAACCTAGGCTACAACTACATGTTTCGGCCACTACATGATATTAGGGTTAGAGACCTAATTATGATTTCCCATGTGCCTCACATGCAATGCTTTATGATATGATAAGAATATGTCATGCTGCTATACTCATTTATGTATGCTTATGACCTATGCATGATGATGTGCTATGTGCCCAAATTTATGATGTGCTATGTGTCCAAATTTATGATATGCTATGTGCCCAAGTTCATGATGTGCTGTGTGCCCAATTATGCATGTAATCATGATGTGCTGTGTGCCCAAATTCATGATGTGTTGTGTGCCCAATTATACATGCTTTATGTTATGCCTAAGAGTTGCTTCCCTATCAGTTGGGACTAGGAGCACTCTTCATGATATGAATATGACATGAATGATAGGTTAAGAATTATGATATGTATGACATGCTACTTTACTTTTAAGGCTTGTACCAAGGGTGGGCTCCATAAGCGCCCCGGGGTCGATGGACTAAGAAATGGGCCTCGTTAGGGATGTGCTCCTAAGTGCCCCTAGGTCGATGGACTAAGAAACGGGCCTAGTATGTATGCCTTGTAGGGTTCAAGACTTGCTACCTTGGACCTACATAGGACGCGCACATTTATGTATGTGGTACAAGCCGCCCCCCCCCTTCCCCCCTTCTTATGTTGAGATTATGTTTAAGTATGTATATTATAAGTTTTCAAAAGACATGTTGCATATGTTTTCATGATACATGTTTAGAAATTCACCTTGCATATACCTTATGATTATGCCATGATATTTATGATGATGTTATGATATGTCAGGGTGCATTTGATGATCATGTTATGTTATGCCATGATACCTTACGATTATGTTACGATATGCCATGATATGCTGCATGATATGATGAAATTGTCTCCATACGTTATGTCTTGTGATTTTGATATGCTATACGGTTTTTGTGAGTAGGAAAGGAACTTACTGAGTCATGAGTACTCACAGCTTACTTTCTTGTACCACAGATAAAGACAAGGAATGGATGAACTAGGGGAGCAGCAGGAGGGGCTAGAAGGATGTGTGTGGTAGTGGCTTGGTTAAAGGAGAAAGACCTGCTTTTGTTTAATAAGAACTATGCCTAGTTTATGTTACTGCTTTATGACTCCATGACATTTAATTATGTGTTTGGGTATTATGACTTAAAAATCATGTTAAGTATGCTATGTGATTTTATATGTCCAGGTGATTAGTCATGGTGATTTTAAAGAAAAGAAAAGTTTTTAATTTCTATAAATAAGACTTCCGCTGTAGTAAGTAGGTATGTATGTTAAAGTAACCCCCGTCGCCTTAGCAGGAGGGGCGGGGCGTTACAAGAGGAGTCCTTACCGAAAAATTTCGGCAGCATTTCCCCTGTATGGGTGATAATCTGAGGCATACATACATACAATATACATCAGCCACATACGGTTGGAAAATATCTACACAACCACGCAGTTATATAAGCAGCCCACTCGACTAGAACAAAAATAAACACAACCACACAGTTATATAAATATATGAATCAGCCCACACGGCTGTACTAAATCAACACAGTGGAAATCACAAACAACGATCACAAAACATAAAGTAACTAACTGCGAGCCGGCTCGGCTTGACACAATAATATCAAACCAAATGCAATATACATAACACAAGAACAAGAAACGAAACCAAATACAAATAGCGTAAGAATACCAAAATCATAAGAAGGTCCTCGAATGTGACGTGGAACTGGCGGACAGGATCTCCAGGCGACTCCATAAATCCTTTACCTGCTACCTGGTGAAATTACCAATATACGGGGTGGTGAGTATAAAGACTCAGCGGGTAATAGACAGATAGTGCATGAGTATAGTAAAGAACTAGAGATGCAAAGGTATACAGTCTCGTATGGAAATAGCAGATACTACAGTGATATCATAATAAGTGTCCATACCTAAAACCATATCCTAAGCTAGTAGTAAAAGGTAAAGTGTAGCAAAGTCTTGCTACAGTACTGCTCATAACTACATGGTATCGTGTGAGGTATATACATGTCAACAGTAAGTAAGTCAGGGTCTAAACACATATCACAGGTATAAATCTCAACCTATGTAAACATAACAGCATAAATAAACAACAACAGCATAAGCTAGTAACAGCAGCATAGATAAGCAACAACAGCCTAAGTAAGCAACCAGCAGATATAATAACAACAGCGTATGTACGGATGGTCACCCCGCCCACCTCTCTGCACCATGACCCCTGTATGGTCGAGAGGCCGGATCGATGACAACTGTACCACCCAATGGCCGCCACTACTCTCGAGTGACCGGATGGATAGGTGCATAGTAGCTGAATAGCTACGTCTGCGACGGGGGTCCCTGCTACCCGCGACTCCAGCTATCACTACCCATGAGTGTGCGAGTGGGGGCACGACAGGACATGAGGCACGCTCTAGCTACCACTACCCATGAGTGGCCGAGCGTGCGGCCCAGGCCAATGACCGCCTCAACCATAAGGGAGACAGGATCGTCGGCAATGCATGAAATGACATGATGCGAACAATACAACAGTCATCATATATATATAAACAGAAACAGGTATGTTACATGAAGCCAGCATGCTCAGTAAGGTGTGTAAATAAACAGCAATCAAAGCATGTAAACATGGTATCAGGTGTCTACATATATCCAATACCTAATATCTAATTTCTGGCATCTAGTATCTGGTATCTGATACCTAGTAATATAGTATCTGCGAAATATCATCGATAGCAATGAGAGACTGTATAGATACAGAAACGAGTAGCTCAAAGATTGAGTGGAAGTATCAATCGCAGGAAAAATAAGAGTGGAGTCAAGATAGATACAACAACTATCTGAACATAAAGCTCATGCACTAGGATCAAAATACTAAAGAGATAAAGCAAGAAGTACCCGCCTTTACACGTCGATCGTGATAAACCTATCACACGTCAAGACGCTCGTCTCGAAACCAAGTCCTGCAATTCCATGACTAATAGATTCAGTTACTTACACATGAAGTAAATAGCTAAATCAATTCTACACACCTATTTAAGATAGCCACCATCAAATACGATTATTGATTAACCACAAAATTAGAGTTATGTCTACTTAACCCTAATTAATCCATCATTCTCCTTAGATTATGTTTAATCTTTTTAACCCAATCTCCTTGTGAGTTAATCAATTATATCATGGCAAATTTTCTAGGATCAATACACCCTTAATTCATCAAATGGATCATAACTCCAACCCTAATAATTTACAACAGAAATCTAATAATCCTAATATCGATCATGAAACCATTACGTCAATCAAACACCAAATAATCATAATGAATCTACTCCAACACTTACCCGAACTCAAGTAAATGGCTGGTCGCTCATGATTGAAAGGATCCATGACCAGAAATAGGTGGCTCGA
Organism: Zingiber officinale; assembly: GCF_018446385.1. Taxonomy (NCBI): domain Eukaryota; kingdom Viridiplantae; phylum Streptophyta; class Magnoliopsida; order Zingiberales; family Zingiberaceae; genus Zingiber; species Zingiber officinale. Next base: position 95,646,909 of record NC_055988.1, on the reverse strand, counting down.
ATCTGTGGATTGTCCTCAACAAAGCTGGCCGGAGCTGAAAAAGGGTCAACCAACCTAATTAACACAATCTTCCATCAGCAGATACCTATCTGGCAAAGACCAACAGAATGTGGCTGTCGAGATAAGTGAAGAAGGAACCAGTGGTAGCTAGCGCCGTAGAAAACACTAGGGTGAAGAGGGCAATGCGATCCGGAGAAAGGTGGTGAATCCAAACCAAGGCATAGCGACGGTGTGGCATCACGTGGAATGGGAGAGGGGAAATCGGCTCATGGGCACAACCCCACCGCCCCCTGCTCTTGGCCGGAGAGGAGCCGAAGGCGCATAGAAGACTGGCCACGGCTGGCCCTGGGTGATTAGGGCGGCGTCGGTGATGACCGGCATGGGATCGGGCGTGCGTCAAGAAGCGAAGAGGAGCGGCATTGCTGACGATGGCAACCAGCGACAGCGCTGTGGAGCTTGCTTGAGGAGAGGAGCAAGCGGCTGTGGCTCTGCCACAAGGGCGACGATGACTCTCACCAGGCCGACGGCTATGACGAGACAACGGCAATGGCGGCAGCGACATCGGGTGGAGACGTGTGGCGCGACATCGGACTGAGAGAGGGAGGGAGACAACTAGGGCACAGAGAAGAGGGGAAATCAACGTCGGCAATCAGGTGCCGCGATGAGGGCGAATCGGGAGAGGAACGGTGAAGAGGTAACTCGTGTGCCTGGTTTCCGGCGAGTATTCGCGGCTAGGGATGAAAGAACAACGACCGGATTGAGGCTTGGGCAATCAGCGCCGATGAGAAGAGATGGAGGCTAGGGCACGAGTGAAGAAGATGAGAATGGGGATCGGGTGAGAAGGCATGCGGCAGTAAGGGAGAAGGAAAGAAAAGAATCGGGAAATTTGTACTTAGTTTTTAAATTCATTAAAACCTAAGTTAACTCCTCAATCAACTCCCATTTTTAGGTATTTCAAACGGGCTTCCACTTAGCCTATAAATGATCCCCTTAAACTACGCCAAACGGACTCTGAAAAATTCTCAGAAAATTCCTAAAAATTTCTAAAAATTCCAATAAGATTATTTGTCAAATAACCTTATCATTTAACTATTATTTGAGTATCGTATTTTACAATAGTGGCTGCTCATCTTTAATCTTCATTGCTCAAGGGTTTATAGTCATCGCTTGACTATGATATTTACTGCCCAAGGGTTTATAGTCGTTGCTTGACTTTAATCTTCATTGCTCAAGGGTTTATAGTTGTCGCTCGATTGTAATTTTCATTCCTCAAGGGTTTATAGTCGCCACTCGATTTTAATCTTCACTACTCAAGGGTTTATAGTCACCGCTCGACTATAATTTTCATTGTTCAAGGATTTATAGTTAACATCTGCATCATGCATAAAATAAAATAAACAACTCATAAAATAAAATGAGGCACAAGAATTATTTGGTTACAACTTAGGTGGTTATTAATTCAAGACAGATGAAAGTTCACTAAAATTCTCCTTTGTTGAAGGCGGAGAAGCCTCTTACATACTTTGAAAGCTTAGAAAAGAATAAGAAATGAATACAAAAGTTGTTGTTTAAGTTGTTTTTTATTTCCTTGCTCTAGGAAAATTTTTATAGCCTCCTAGGATCAGTTACTGTTGGTGGGAGGCACCTCCAAGTGGGTCCAGAGCGCCTTGAAATTCATAAGGTTTTATCTCTTCGCAATGGTCGCTCAAACCACTATTTTTTGAATTTGGAGACGCGAGGGCGCCTCTAGCTGCTGGAGGGGCCTCCCTTGAAGGTGCCTTCAGGCCTCCTTGAGGCGCCTCTAAGAGAGGCACCAGAGCACCTCCATCAAGAGGCACCTGGGTGCCTCCGACCCCTATGGATGTGCCTCAAGAGGGTTTGTAATCCCTCTGCTTGCTCTCCGTGGATGATGCTCCGACTTTTGGAATTGAGCTCACCCGAACCCAATTCTGACATTCTCCTTGAGCAGACTTCCTCCTGACTTCTCATCCCTCAGATTATGTGGCGTGCACCCTTCTCGTCCATTGGTGTACTCTTTTGTAGCTTCTCATCTCTCGGATGCACCCAGCCCGTCGACTCCCTTCTTGTGTCATCTTTCTCATCCGCTATGTCTTTTTCTTGACTTCCTGTATTATTAAGTTCTGACACACTTAGACACAAGAGTTAAAAATAACAGAACCTAACTTGACTTGGTTGACCATATCAAAATCAATCTTGGGTACTTATAATTTCCTAATTTTTGATGTGCATCAACCCAAAGTTAAATTAGGGTTAAACAAGTAAATAATAATTAATTAAAATTGTAACTAATAGATATGTCATTTATTTGTAAATATTACAAGTGAATAAATTTGCAATTACCTCCCCTTAACTTATCACTTCTTCCGTTTTGATCACATTAAAAAAAAAATAGGGGTACTTAGTGAAATTTTTTTTTAAAAAATATTCTAAGAGTGAATGAGTCAGTAAACAAGTTAGAATAATTTTCAAAGATTTTAGTTTTCAAATATTTGAATTTTGAGGATTAAAAGCTTGATTTGACAAAAATAATTTAAAAATTATTTTTAAGTTTCTAAAAATAGTAAAAGTTTTTGTCATGCTTAAACAGAAGTAGATAGATCTATGCGAAAATGTTCATGATAAAAAAGTATTAATTTCGACCATAATAATATTGTTGAGTAGAAATATTCATTTTAAAAATTAAATACTTAAAAATAGAATCTAATTTTAAAAAATTGTGATAATTTTTCTAAACATATAATATTTAATGTTTATCCAAAAAATTAAAGTTTTCAAAAATAAAATCTCGATAATTTTTATTAATAAAATAATTAATTTTTTAAAAAATTCATAATAATTCAGATAACGGTCAAAAAATTTCAAAAAACTTTTCTTGTGACAGTGAACATTATGTTTTATCACAAACAAATAATTTTTTTCAAAAATAAATATGCAAAACATTTTTAATTTTAAAAATATAATTTTCATTAAAATTTTTATAAAATAATAATATAATGATAAAAAAATTTCAAACATTTTTATATTAACAAATAATATTTCCATTATTAAGGAAAAAATTTGGGCAAGAAAATGTGAACAGACAGTTGATGAAATAATTAATTTTATCAAAATAGATATAAATCAAGCAAATTAATCTTTTAGCATGCATATGAAATTAATTAAATTAAACATGATTTGGACACCCAATATAAGTTTCTACCTCCTGAATTAACAAGATAAATTTTTAAGTCATTTTTCTAATTTGACCCTTGTAAAATTTAATGTACCAATTTAACCCTCTATAATTATTTCTAAATTTCAAAGTTGAAAAATTCAAGCATGTATCATTCTTTTTCAGTAATTCTATTTGCTCTCCTAGCTTATTATTTTCAATTTTCAGTTTATCAAAATTTTCTAGGGGACATGCATTTGCTGAGGTCAATTTCTACTTTATATTTTCTTTTTTGTAATTTGCATATATTTCTAGAAAGTATTTTAATAAAATTGTATTATTATTCTGGAGATAGGGAGCGTATCTCATTTATCTCGTGATTTAACGTTCCTTCATCGCTGCTTCCGTTTGTTGACGCTCCCCCTTCGTCGATACTCATTACTGAGGTACTTTCTTCGTCCCTCTAATGGTTTTCCAATAGTGTAAGTCCGACATAGGCCTCGATCTCGGAGTCAGAAAATGACAATTCATCTTACGTAGCTTTTAAGTTTCCTTGCTTCATTTGTCGGTCCCTTTTTCTTTTTCTTTCTCCTTCTTCTTTATGTTAGACCCATGATAGTTTTGATGTGATCAACTAAGTTAAGTTAAGTCATGTCATATTTTGATCCTTGTGTCTAAGTGTGTAGGAGCTTAGGAACATAAGAAGTCAAGCGGAAGACGCAGCTAACGAGAAGGATGACACGGGAAGGGAGCCGACCGGCTCGGTGCATTCGGGAGACGAGATGTTGCGGAAGAGTACACGAGTGGATGAGAAGGACGTGCGCGACGTTCTGAGGGACGAGAAGTCAAAGCGAAAGCTTGCTCGAGGAGAATGCCGGAAAATGGGTCAGGGTGAGCCATATTCTGGATGGCCACGATCACCTAGTTGATCGGAGCAGCAGAAGAGCGAAAGGAGACTGGAAATACTACTGGAGGCATTTTCAAAGGGAATTGAAAGCACCTTCGCGCCTCACTATGGAAGGCACCTTCCATGGCTGGAAGGAGCCTTCGATGAATAGTATAAAAGCACCTTCTAGCCTTATGAAAGGTGCCTTCGACCAGGCAGAAGTGAACGTTGGCGAGGATAAAACTTTATCCTCGCTTGCCTCGCTGGAGGTGCCTTCCTGCCCTATGGAAGGTGCCTTCCAGCCATGGATAAATTTTCTCAGGGGCTATAAAAAGACCCCTGAACCTAGTATATAATGAATCAACATTGGTTTTAATTTTCTAGTAACTTTCTAAGCTTTCAATGAGTGTAAGAGGCTTCTTCACCTTTAATGAAGGAGATTTTTTTAGTGCTTTCATTAGTCTTAGATTAACAACCACCTAGGTTGTATCCAAGTAAATCTGGTGCCTCGTCTTTTAAAGCTATCATTTTCATTTATTATTATAGTTTCTTTTAATTAGAGTTGAAAGAATGGGAAAGGTTTGGTTTACTTTTTTAGGTTATTCACATCTCCCTCTTGCCGACCTCTAAGGGTTCTAACACTTTAGTTTAGGACAGTCATCCTTGATGTACCCTTCTTCCTAGGAGTTATAGCATCAAACCTTCCTTCTCCTTTGAAGGTGTTTCATTGAATGTGATTTGTGAAATTTGTTAGATTTAAGAAATTTATTAAAGTTTCTTACCATGAGGGCTACTTCGTCTTTGTTGATAGAAGCTTCAGAGTCTGGTTCATCCATTTTTGCCTTTAGGGTAATATTCTGATTTGTCTCCTTCTTTAATTCTACACATCTAGATTCATGAAGTTTTAAAGTAGAAAATAAACTTTCTAACGAACTTACCTCTAGATCCTTAGAGATATAATAAGAGTCGACTATGGACCTCCATTCGGGTGTTCTTGGGAAAACGTTTAGTGCATACCTAAGTGAATCTTGATTGTTACCTTTTTCTCCAATATTCATGAGTCTGGTGATCATCTCCTTCAATTTAGCGTGTAGTTGAGCGATTGACTCTCCTTCTTTCAGCTGTAGGTTTGTTAGTTGATTCCAGAGCAGTTCTTATTTCATGAACTTGGTTTCGGAAGTTCCTTCGTGCAGCTTTAGGAATTTCTCCCAAAGTTCTTCTGCTGATTCATAGGCATTGATTATGTTGACTTCCTGTGGTGGTAGCACACTTAGGAGGTGGAATTTCACTCGTCGGTTTGCTACGAAGTCTGATTCTTCCTTCTTGGTCATTAGATATTCTTCTTTTTCTTCTCTTTGTTCATCTTTGAGAGCTAAAAAATCATATTTGATTATTAATAAAATTTTAAAATCGATTTTGGAAAATTCCTCCATTCTCTTTTTCCACATTCTGAACTCCCTCTTAAACTTAGGCAGGTATATGCTTGGTCTGGCCTTTGTCTTTTGTTTTAGCCGATAGTTAGTCCTTCTAACGCAGTTGGACTTTGATACCAATTGTAGGTCATGGTAGGCTGACTAGAGGGGGAATAGCTTGAAATCATAGTTAAAAAAACATCTCTTACTTTTTGCTTAGCAAGGATACATAATTTAATTAATCAAAATAAACTGCATAAAATAAAATAAATAACTTATAAAAAAAGAGGCACAAGAATTACTTGGTTACAACCTAAGTAGTTGTTAATCCAAGGCAGATGAAAGTGCACTAAAATTTTCTTTCGTTAAAGATGGAGAAGTCTCTTACACACTTTGAAAGCTCAGAAAAGACTAAGAAATGAATACAAGAGTTGTTGTTCAAGTTGTTGTTTATTTCCTACCTCCAAAGGGATTTTTATAGCCTCGTCAGATTAGTTACCGTTGGTGTGAGGCACCTTCAAGTGGGTCCAGGGTGCCTCTAAGTGGATAAGATTTTATCCCTTTGCAACAGTCACTCAAATGGCTATTTTTTGAATCTGGAGGCATGAGGGCGCCTTAAGCTACCCGAGGCACCTCCCTTGAAGGTGCCTTCAGGCATCCTTGAGTCCCCTCCAAGGGAGGTGCCAGAGCACCACCATCAGGAGGCACAAGGGCACCTCTGGCCCCTATGGAGGTGCCTCCAAGAGGATTTTCAACCCTCTGCTTGCTCTCCATGGGTGATGCTCTAGCTTCTGGAATTGAGCTCACTCGAACCTAATTCTGACCTTCTCCTCAAGCAGACTTCCTCCCTGTCCTCTTATCCCTTGGATTATGTTACGCATGTCCTTCTCGTCCACCAATGTACTCTTCCACAGTTTATCATTCCTCGGATATGTCGAGCCTGTTGACTACCTTCCCGTGCCATCCTTCTCATTCGCTACGTCTTTTGCTCAACTTCTTGTGTTTCTACTTTCTTGCACACTTAGACACAAGGGTCAAATACAACAGGACTAACTTGTCTTGGTTGACCATATCAAATCCAACCCGGGGTATTTACATAGAGTAACTGTGCTTGTAGATGGAGACCCCCTTTAGTAGTGTTAATATTTTTCTGTGTATGAATCTCAAAGCATTTCTAAACAATCACAGACCATAAAGATGCTCTAACACCTTTCCTAAAATGGACCCGCAATCTCTACATTTGACAGGGTAGAAGCTTCTTGTGTAGAACTTACATATGGAATATTCTCTATCATCCATGGCACAAAACGCCAAAATGGAATGTGAGGTCATTGGGTTGAGGGGCCCTTAATATGCTTAGTTGGAAAACCAATCGAGTCCCCTCTATAGTCCAATCGATTGTAGCTTTCAAGAGCAACCAAGTTAGATTTAAGGAATGTTGTCGGGGACTTATCCTTCGCTCAGCCACTCCGGTCGAACCAAGTGTCTAGTTTGTCCGGTCAAACCAAATGTCTGATCAGCTACATTGCTTGCCCGAAATAGCTAACCATGCTATCTCTGAGTGATGAAGAGGATCTAGCTCTGGATGGTACTAACTCGTCTTAAGAGTTTCATCAATAGCAGTCGGATAACCGCTTGGCTTAGACGATTGACTACGCTAGCCCAAGTGTTGGCCCCTCCTTTAGTTTGACCACCATGTTAACCAACCTCTTGGAATTTGATTGGACTCAGGGGACCCACCTTATTCATCGTATCACAAGTCTCCCCTCCAAATCTGGTCGAATGATGCTACAGGTTCGACTGACTAGACACTTGTGTTTTTATGTCCCTTGTTGTCCGATCGGACGTCCACTCTTTGTTCTGACGCCAACACTAGTTGATGTTATACTTAGTTGCTGGTGCTTCCAGTGTCCCTTGTTTCCCGATCGAATGCTCATTCTTTGCATCATTGATTGACTTGGGCTGATGTCACACTAGCTCCTAGAAAATAGAGCATGTCATTTACTAATTAATACTTGATATGACCAGCACACCTTTTTTATCATAAGCTTGCTTATTGTCTCTAATTTCTCATAAATGTAGCCTTTTTCTTATTGCCAGGTGTCACATGCCTATGATGAGGATATCCGATGTGACAGGTGACTGTTGAGGTTTGATGTGATTGCTGACAGTTCAAATTCAATAATCTAGATTAAACCAATCTCCTCTATCACCATGATCGAATGGTTGTGAGCGACCGTCACTAGGATTTTTAAGGTTCACCCTTAACATAGCTTTATCATTTTCTCAATTGTCTTCTTCTTCATCTTCTCCTTTCTGCTATCGTCGGTGATTCTCCAAGCTCTTTGTCTTCATCGTAAGTTTGTTTTCTTCTATCCTTCATTCAACTTTCTTTCTCTTTCATGGCTTTCACTCCCCTTGTTGCCATTCATGGGCTCTGGAATGTTGAAGATCTTGAGCCGGCTAGAGGGGGGGGGGTTAAATAGTAGATCACCCTGAATCAATAACTTCCTACAGATGTTAGATGTGTAGTAGAAATAATTAAAGAAATAAGAAAGAAGGCAAACTCTAATGTGATTTGTTTAACGTGATTCTAAGAAAAGAGTTCATACTCCATGATGTGTCCTTGAGGTGGATGATCCCTCAATCCGTTGGTGGATTAGTCATCGGCAATCTCCCGCTAATGCTTTCTCCTTCTCGGTGGAGCAAACCTCTCACAAGGCACTCTTCTTCTTTGCAAGATTGAGAATGAGGATTGGAAGAAGAGTACTAGGCTTGGAGTGTGAGGGAAAACAATTAGGAGTATTCAACAAGAATCAATAACCTTCTTTGCCCCCCAAAGCTCTTTTAACTAGAGAGAAAAGAGTTGATCTCAAGACAACTAATTTCCTACACCAGTCGACTGCCATTACCATCAGTCAACTAGTGTGACTTTTCGACATGACCAACGACACTCCACATAATCCATGATTCTGTTCAATGGCTCTTTACCAGTCGACTGACATATCCATCAATCGACTAGTTTTCACAGTCGTTGGTCATAGAACCATTATGTACTCTCGTGAACTTGGACCAGTTGAATGATCACTTACATTCACTCACACTCATCCTCTCTAGAGTCTCCCTTGAATCCCTCTTCCCCGGCCTTCCTCCCTCAGATGGACTCAAGCTCGTGGCTCCTCTCTGTGCCATCTTTCGCATTCACTTGAAGTCCACTTCCCTCAGCTCCACTCCATTGCTCCTTGTCTGGCGGTCCCTTGGATGAACCACTCTTCACCGATCTCAAGGACTCGAGTCATAGGATGCAATTTACCAAACTTGGTCACACCCAACTTCTCATGTGTGGTTCACCAAGTCTTGCACGACTCAAACACATATCAAACCAATGTGAAACCTAACTTAAACACTTTGGCACACACATCAAAACCATGATCATACCCTATCAAACTTAGGTTGATTGCACTCACAATTTTCCTATTTTTGATATGTGGCAATATATTTAAGTTAGGCATAAATAACAATTTGAAAATTATAAGCATAGTGTAAACATGAAGCATAAAATCCAAGCTCCCCCTTAACTTATGCCTATCACTTAATTTTCAAGTTTCTTACAAGCTTGAATATGGTGAAATAAAAGTTTCTAATCTTAAGCCTTTCCATTTCTCCCCCTTTGACACAATCAAAAAGATTGCTACCAACTATTATACATACTATGGTATCAATTTTGACCTAAATATGACTAAAAATCAATTTATGAAATAATTTAAAATTCCTAGAAATAGACACTAGTCAACTGCCCTCTACTACAGTTGATTGGCACAAATATGAGTGTGTTTTCTAATTTTTGAAGCTAAATTCAAAAATGCATAGAAAATTTTAAAAATTTTTAAAAATCATGAAATTATATAAACATATTTCTTTTAATGTCTAATAACAAGAAAAAAAAATATATTTTCATGAAAATTCATTATTTTCTTCAAGTTTTGAAAAAAAAACTCAAAACCTTAAAACCATTCAATGTTTTATCAACTTTGAATACTTGTTTTGAATTCTTATGTTTTAAAAAGCTAAACCTTAGTTCACAAAACATAGAATTATTTTTAAACATTTGAAATGTCCAACTATGGTCTATGGGCAAGATGTCAATTAATTAAACATTTACTTTTCCCATAATTAGTCAATGATCACTAAAATTTGATACTTCTTATAATTCATCAAAGTTCCATGAGCATAAGTGAATAATGAGTATCATTCTATCATCTCACATCCATGTCTAGAAATATGCAAAGCAAGTCATGCTTATAGTGTGTTGTGAGATATAATGAAGATAATAGTCTAATTTTCCCCCTTAGGTCTTCAATCAACCATTCATAAAGAAATTGAATTTCTCTATGATCATGTTTAGGGTATTTGAGTCAATTGTGAATTTCTTAAGGGCTTTACTAAGGTATTCTACCTTTTTTCTTAGTTTCTTATTTTCTTCTTCTAAACATGAAACATTTGAACTAGAAGAAGCATGCATACTAGAGGTATCATTTGTTGGTGTGGGAAGCATCCGACGATCGAACCTATATTTTGATTATGTCAAAGGGTTCAAAGTTAAGTTGTCTTGTTATCTAATGAGTTTGAATGAGATTGTAAGAAAGTCCTAAGTGTACTTAGGCAAAAGTCCTAGCTGCGGTTAGGCAGATGGAAAACCCTAGGGGGTGGTAACCTTAGGTCTTAGGGGGTGATAACCCTAGGTGAGGAAAAGTCCTAGCTGAGGTTAGGCACGTGGAAACCCCTAGGGGTGAAAACCATAGGTCCTAGGGGGTGGTAACCCTAGGTAGAAAGTCTTGATGGATCGGAGGCTTCGACAAAAATCCTAGAGTCGGGGACTCTAGGTTGAAATCCTGATGTCGCGAACCGGGTGGAAGACTGGGTGAGTTGTGGAGTAAATGTCCAATAGAAAGTCCTGAAGATTTGGATGCTGAGAAAAAGTCCAGTTGATCTGGAGGATCACACTGGCAAACATGTAAACTCTCCTGAGTGGAGTACGTGAGGACGCGTTCCCCGGTGAGGGAACAGTACGCGTTGGTTTGACCTAGGGTATTCGGAGGTGAAATCTGAAGTCAAAATCGGACAGCCCGAATACTATCAAAATAAGTTTATATTTATCTAATTTTATTGTACTAATCTTATTTTGCAGGGTATATTGTGTTTGTAGACTAACATGTAGGGGATCGGTCGGTCGGCTTGAAGGGGGTTGGATAGACGACACCCCCAAATCGATTGATCTTCTTACACTTGTTAGTATGTGCAGCAGAATATACAAAACAAATAAGCTAAAGAAAATTAAACTAAAGACAAGAAAGAATGCAAACCAAGCTACACGATCATTTACGTAGTTCGGAGATAAATCTCCTACTCCACGGCGTGTCCTTGAGGTGGACGATCCCTATCCGTCGGTGGATTACTCCCCGGAAGACCTCCGGCTAGCTCATGTAGCTCTTTGTGGGTGGAGAAACCTCACCATAACTCTCACCAAGGACTCTTTACAAGCTAGGGCACAGGTAGACTACTAATAGAGATTAACCACCTCTATTTCGTCAACCTCAACCAAGCTCCCAAGGATTATTTATATAGGCTACGGATTAGAAAACCCCACCTACCAGTCGACTGCTAAAACATGCAGTTGACTGCCCTCTGTGGAAATTTGACCGTTACATTCCAACGGCCCAATACTAGTCGACTGCTAAAACTAGCAGTCGACTGCTCTACACTAACCGAACGAACAGAACCATTCTGTTCGCACCCAGTCGACTGCTAAAGCATGCAGTCGACTGCTATAGTACTGCTACAGTAACGCTACAGTACTGCTACAGTAAAATTCTAGAACTAGGATTTTACTCCGAGTACAATCTCTCAGCACTCGGACCCTCACCCTTACGACTCATTTGACGCTTCCTTTGCAGCTTTGACCTCTTGCCTTCAAGCATAGTTCCTTTGGCTCTTGTCCCTCGGATGCATTCAAGCCCGCGGCTTGTCCCCAATGCCATCCTTTGCGTATGCCTCGAAATTGCTTCCCTCGGCCCTTGTCCTCGTTGCTTTGTCCACAGTCCCTCGGATGCTCCATCCTTCATCGGACCCGAAGCCATTAACCTGAGTCACATGTGTATCCTACAAACCTGCACAACTCAAATACACATATAAAATACAAGGGTAAACCTAACTTAAACCCTTTGCCCAAACACCAAAACACATGGTCTCACGGACCATTGGGATTGCTCCAACAATCTTCCCCTTTTTGATGTCTGGCAATACGTTTAAGTTAGGGAAAACACATAGCAAATAAATATGCTAAAACAAATGAACTTACGTTGCCAATGCTACACACTTGGACTTACACCACCGAATGAACTTACGTTGCCAAGGCTACACACTTGGACTTACACTGTCGAATGGACTTACGTTGCCAAGGCTACACACTTGGACTTACACCGCCAAATGGACTTATGTTGCCAAGGCTACACACTTGGACTTACACTGCCGAATGGACTTACGTTGCCAAGGCTACACACTTGGACTTACACTGCCGAATGAACTTACGTTGCCAAGGCTACACACTTGGACTTACACTGCCGAATCAAAAACAATGCAACATGCATTTGAACCTATCACAAGGTTCCCCCTACACCTAAGCTCCCCATTGAGCTAGGAATTTTACCACAGGGCTATTTAAGAACCTATCACAAGGCTCCCCCTACACCTATGCTCCCGAGCTATGATTTTTACCATTGCAAAGGTATTTTCAGGATTTCCCAACTAAACCTTACTTCTCCCCCTTTGCCTAACATCCAAAAGTTCTCCAACAATATCCCAATTGTTGAAAACTTTCATCCAAATTGACCCTAAACTCATATATTAATCCCCCATGGATTTCATACACCTATACGAGCTAACTCGGTCACAAACAACGCTGAAAGATAGTTTCAGGCTTGTATCAGTCGACTGAAAGAAGTACCAGTCAACTGGTCGCTACTAGCTGAGCGAACAGAATGCTTCTGTTTGCTGCCAGTCGACTACTAAAACATACAGTCAACTGCTAAAATTAGCAGTCGACTGTCATACTTTTTCAGCCTTTTTCAACATTTCTGACCCAATTTCAGAAATACACCAATAATTCCACAGACCTCCAAAAATCTCCAAATTTTATGGAGAGGTCTATTTTACCCATATATACTTGGGAAAAATATATTCAAAAATGTATCTATCACCAATCCTAAGATTGACATAAAATCCAAAACTAGCTTAAATGGTTCAATAGAAATTTGACCTAAAGTCCTAATTTTTGTTTCCTCTTGATGTATTTTCCCATACTAACCCACAATGCATCCTTAGCATTAGTTTGTATGGAATCTATACATCCAAAATCAATTATCATGCTATATGACCCCAATGTCATATTTCTTTGCATGAAACACAACCCAATTGTGCCAATTTCTTAAGGTTGAGATTCAAGTCCGTCTTCAAACCACTTGGTACATTTCATGACCCAATCTAGACTCCCAAGTAGTACCCACTTGAGATCCATTTTCCATGGGTCCCAACTTGACTCTTAGAGCTCCCCCTAGAGCTCTTAACCTTAGCCACCTCCCTAGGTGACTCATCAACAATGGCTAGGCCACATCGGTGCACCTCCGGTGACACTTGGCCTACAAACCTAACTTTCTTAACCTTGGACACTATGTCCTTGGTTAATTTTTTCTTACCTTTAAATGGCATTCCCTTGCCATTTATTAGCTTCTCCTTGCTATAGTCATATGCAACCCTAGCATAAGACTTTCCCTTAGCTTTAGAGGACTCTCCCTTACCATGATCATTTGCCACCCTAGCATATGATCTCTCATTAGCCTTGGAGGGACTAGATCGGTATCCCAAGCCCGATCTATCATGGTTGGGTCTTTGGCTACCCAACATCATATTTAATTCCTTAGATCCAACATTGAATCTCTTAAGGAATTGTTCTAACTTATCAAGCTTTCCCCTTAAGGCTTGATTCTCCTTCTCTAGGTTCCTAACCCTAGAGTTAATTTTTCTAAATTGGCCATTACTAGACCTACCCTTTCTAGGCATATGTCTCCCCTTCTTGGGATTAATATCTTGGGTCTCTTTAGGTCTACCATTTCTCGATTTTTCATGAATGGGTCTCCTAGGGTTTTTATCTACAATTACCCTACTCCTATCATGATATTTGAAACCAAAATTTTGCATGGGCATATAATGATTAACATTATTTTTCCTAACATGCATGGAGGAATTTAAGTTTGACTTCAAATTTAAATTAGGGTTTACCTTACCCTTTACCTTTGGAGCTCTCCCTTGACATGAGCCTCCATTCTTCCTCCACTTCTTTTCCCACATCCTTAAATGCCCCAACTTTTTAAGCTCTCTCTTCCTTGAGCATTTGGTGTGGTAGTGCCCTATTTCACCACAAGTGAAGCATCTAATGTGCTTCTTCTCCTTCTTCTTCTTGGCACCATCATTCCTACAACCCAAATTAGTATCTAAAATAATTTGAGTGGGTTTGAGAGTTACCTTCTTACCCATTGGACATCTACTTTTGCAGTGTCCCCTTTCATTGCATCCGAAGCACACAATGTGATATTTTGACTTTGCTTCGGTGGAGGTGCTCATTAGGTTGACTTCTTCCAAGATTTCTTCTTCTTCTTCTTCTTCTTCTTCACTTGTCTTGGATTCTTCTTCAACCTTTGAGGATGTAGATGCTATCTCATCTTCCTTTTCCTGCTCGGATGTTGAGCATGACTCAACTTCCGTTTGCTCCTCCTCAACTTGAGCAATTAAACCCATCTCCTTGGGTTCTTCTTCTTTTTGTGTAGGTTTAGGTTCTTCCTGTAGAACCATCTTTACCTTGCTCCACAAATTGTGGGCGTTCTTATATTCACCTACACCAATTATCACATTAGATGACAATATATCTATTAAGATTGATATTACCTTTGAGTTTGCCTCCGAACATGAGGTTTGCTCTTCCGTCCAATGTCGTGGTCGGAGTCTTTTTCCCTTCTTGTCTCTTGGGACTTCGAACGGGTCCTTGATCACCATCATGGTATCCCAATTCGTGTTGAAGAAGACTTCCATCTTCATCATCCAAAATGTGATATCCCTAAGGCTTCGTCCTTTAAATTTTGGAGGTGCTATCAAGTCGGCCATCTTCTTGCTTCCTCGGCGATTAGTCCGAAGGAGAGCGTCCTAGCTTTGATACCACTTGTAGGGGATCGGTCGGTCGGCTTGAAGGGGGGTTGGATAGACGACACCCACAAATCGATTGATCTTCCTACACTTGTTAGTATACGCAGCGAAATATACAAAACAAACAAGCTAAAGGAAATTAAACTAAAGACAAGAAAGAATGCAAACCAAGCTACATGATCATTTACGTGGTTCAGAGATAAAGCTCCTACTCCACGACATGTCCTTAAGGCGGACGATCCCTATCCGTCGATGGATTACTCCCCAGAAGACCTCCGGCTAGCTCACGTAGCCCCTTGTGGGGTGGAGAAACCTCACCACAACTCTCACCAAGGACTCTTTACAAGATAGGGCATAGGTAGACTACTAATAGAGATTAACCACCTCTATTTCATCAACCTCAACCAAGCTCCCAAGGCTTGGTTATATAGGCCGCGGATTAGAAAACCCCGCCTACCAGTCGACTGCTAAAACATGCAGTCGACTACCCTCTGTGGAAATTCGACCGTTACATCCCAACGGCTCGATACCAGTCGATTGCTAAAACTAGCAGTCGACTGCTCCACACTAACCGAACGAACAAAATCATTCTATTCGCACCCAGTCGACTAAGCAGTCGACTGTACCAGTCGACTGCTAAAACATGCAGTCGACTGCTACAGTACTGCTACAGTAACGCTATAGTACTGCTACAGTAAAATCCTAGAACTAGGATTTTACTCCGAGTACAAATCTCTCAGCACTCGGACCCTCACCCTTACGATTCATTTGACGCTTCCTTTGTAGCTTTGACCTCTTACCTTCAAGCCTACTTCCTTTGACTCTCATCCCTCAGCTGCATTCAAGACCGCGACTCGTCACCAATGCCATCCTTCGCGTATGCCTCGAAGTCGCTTCCCTCGACCCTTGTCCTCGCTGCCTTGTCCACAGTCCCTCAGATGCTCCATCCTTCACCGGACCCGAAGTCATCAACCTGAGTCATATGTGTATCTTGTAAACCTGCATAGCTCAAATACACATATCAAATACAAGGGTAAACCTAACTTAAACCCTTTGCCCAAATACCAAAACACATGGTCACATGGACCATTGGGATTGCTCCAACATAACATGCCTTGTAGGATAGAAATTGCACAAGAAAAGCCTCAGATGCATAGTCCTGAGGCGCCCTCCATGGAGTTTAGAGGTGCCTCGGGTGACTTGGTCAACATCACCGTAGCAAGGCGCGAGGACGCCCTCCATGGAGCTTGGAGGCGTCCTGGATGTAGCTTGGAGGGCACCCTCCATAGAGTTTGGAGGCGCCCTGGATACTACTTAGAGGGCACCCTCCATCGAGCTTGGAGGCACCCTCAGGCAGATAAGCAACGAAGATACAGAGCTTATCAACGCGGTTGACTCGGGGGGTTGGAGGTGCCCTCCATGCAGTTGAGGGTGCCCTCGATGGGCTATTTAAGGTTGGTTCAAGCAACAGCTGAGAAAATCAAGTATCTGGTAATCCTTCTTCTGTGTGCTACTAACAAGATGATCCGATGAAGTCCAAACTCTACTCTGACGACCAGAAGCTTTCAATTTCAAATTTCCTTGTTGTCGATATAACATTTGATAGTGCTTTAATTTGTATTATTTTGTAATATTTCCGAATTGAAAGTGATTACCTAAAGTAAACACTCAACAAGTGTGGGCCTTGGAGTAGGAGTCGCCACAGGTTCTGAACCAAGTAAAACCCTTGGTGTTCGTGTATTATTTTATCTGTTTGCTGCTAGTTTTACTCTAACGAACGAATTAGCCATGAGCGCTATTCAACCCCCCCCCCCTTGCGCTTTCGATCCTACATCATTTACCTTAGAAGACATGGATTCTAATTTTTCCTCTAGAATACTAATCTCATTTTTCAAGTATTTATTTTTTTCTTTTTAGCCTTAAACAAATCTTCATTTGTAGTTGAAATAATTTTAACTAAAGTTTGAGTAGGTAGATTGTATACCTCACTTACCGAGAAGTCCAAATCGGAAGTTTGTCCTCCCCCTTCACTTGAGCCCCCTTTTTCTTCACTTGAGAATTTTTTTTTCATTTCGGATGAAGTGGAGGTTATGTCATCAACTCCCATTAGAGAAAAGTAGGATATGTGATGTTCTTCTTCTTCTTTCGATGAGAATGTATCATCCTATGTTGCTTTTAAGTTTTGAGCCTTCTCCCCTTTTCTTTTGCATTCTTCTTTTCTTCCTTCTTCTTTTCCTCCTTTTTCTTCAAGAGAAGACATTGATCCCTCATGTGCCTTTCTTCTTGAAAATTGTAGCATATTGTCCACCTTGTCTTACTCTTGATCCTTGAACTTTGTTGGCGGAGTGGGGCCAGTCAGAGGGTGTAGCGTTTGTAAAAGAAAAATAAAATCTTTCTTTGTTTTTCTAATTAAGATTAGTAGCACTATCACAATGATTATAATCTCAAAAATGGAAAACTAATAAAAAGAAGAGGTAAACAAATTTAACTTGGTTACAACCTAGGTGGTTATTAGTCCAAGGCGGTTGCAAAACTCTACTAGAAAAATCTCCTTCTTTGTAGGCGGACAAGCCTCTTACACTCTTTGAAAAGCTTAGAAAAGACTAGGAAATGATTACAGTAGTTATTCTTAAGTTGTTGTTATATTTCTTAGCTCCAAGGGTCTTTTTATAGCTCATAGAAATCCTATCAGTAGCTTGAGGGTGCCTCCAAGGTGGATGGACGTCGCCTCCAGCAAGGTAGCAGCGGATCAAGCTTTATCCGCTACCAACGACTATTTTGGCCAGGTCGAGGGCATTGTCTATAGGCATGGAGGGTGCCTCCCATGCTTATGGAGGGTGCCCTCCATGCTTATGGAGGGTGTCCTCTGCCTGGAGATGACGGAGGCGCATGTGGTGGCTCGGAGGTGCCTTCAACCTTTGTTGAGGGTGCCTCTAGCAGGTGTGCTCAGCTCCTTTCGCTCTCCTGCTGCTCCGATTGCTTGGATGATTGTGGCCAATCGAAATAGGGTACACCCGAATCCAATTTCCGTCCTTCTCCTTGAGCAGGCTTCTGCTCCAGCTTCTCATCCCTCGAACGTCACGTACGTTCTTCTCGTCCACTGGTGTACTCTTCCGCAACCCTTTCATTCCTCGGATGTACCGAGCCCGTCGACTCCCTTCTCGTGCCATCCTTCTCGTTAGTTGTGTCTTCCACTAAACTTCTTGTGCTCCTAAGCTCCTGCACACTTAGACACAGGGATCAAAATAAAACAGGACCTAACCTAACTTGGTTCATCACATTAAAACAACCATGGGGTCCAACAAACTTTTCCTAGTATGTGTTATGCTCCCGCAAGTGTACAGTTACGTCGTCTGTAATATAAAAAATTATCGAACCCATATGGAATGGTTATAATCACTAGTCATCTCTCACATAGAATTAGCTAAATAATTGACAATGACAATTTACGTGCTAAGTAATAGAAATGAAATTGAGAATAAAAAAGAGAGAGAGGAACTTGGTTTGGGGAATGTTCTAAGGGTTGGGTTTCATTATGATGTTTATCAATGTATCATGGCTCACCAATTTTCTATCCTCAATTCGCATGCAATTGTAGGAAGTTAAATTCATTACTGGCTCTCCCCTACAGTGGACAAGTCGACATGATATTTGTGTCAACATCTCTTGCTACTAAATAGGAATGATTCCTATGAAGTCCGTTAACAGGTTCCCCTGTCACTAGAGCACCTCGGCCATATATCACAAGAACGAGCTCAAACTCATTAACCATAGAAATGAAGATGACAATTATATACAACTACCTACATCCTTGTGGAAATTACTTCTCCTTTCAAGATCATACCCTAGATGTTTGTTAATGGATTACCCCTGTCACTAGGGCCTCTCGGTCATATAATATAGGGCATCTCCCTATGGGATCAATAATTCTACACACTCCATTCAATCAAACATGAGAATTAAGCCCAAAATACATATATTCACATAAAATCAAATATATACAAGGCATAATAATGTCATATAGATAGAAAATTGGCATATCATGAGTTCTTACATCAATCCACTCCACATTACTCCCTTAATCCTAGAACAATAGATTTACTCCATGGTAATAAGAAAAAGATCCAAAGACATAAGAATTTCAAGCATACAAAATCCAACAAGAAGAAGAAGGGAAGAGAAGCTTATCCAATTGCGTAGAGTGATTTTCGGATCCAATCCTTTGCTTCCGGAGTCAATGAGGTGATGGAAATGGCTTCAAATCGTCGAACGAAGGTTGGAAAGGTCATTGATTAACACCAAGATAGATCTCTCAAAGGGAGAACCTTTCTCCACTTGGAAAGGGGAAGACCCCCCTTATATAGTGCAGGGCACGGGGCTGGCACGACCCATGCCACTGTCGTGTGGAATCCACACAGCCAAGTTCTTCTTGGCTTCGGGTCAAGTGGCATGACTGTGTTGACTCACACGGTCATGTTCTGTTCAACCTCTAGAATATGGCATGGTCGTATAGATTCACACGGCTTGAGTCTGCATCGGCTTTGGAAAGACACATGGCTAGGTTCTATTTCTTCTTTGGAAGGCCACATGGCCTTGTAGTTTCACACGACCGTGGTAATCTTCTCCTATGTTGCTTTGACATGGTCATGTGGGATCACACAACCAATGTCATTTGCCTTCGTATGCTCTCCAGATCATCAATGAACTTCATTTCCACTCTAAAAGGGGCTCCTGTTAATAGAAAAACACATAAAGAGCAGATCTCTAACAAAGAAGGGTAATTATACTGAAAATATGACCAGAGGTGTCAAAATGCATAGATCAAGCATAAGTAAATTACGTGAATGTGTGTTAAAATATGCATAAAAGCGTATATAATCTATGCACATCAGTATGTGATTTGTTAGATCTAAAATTCTTAAATACTTTTCTCATCCTCCTTACCATGTATAACTCTTGATCACTATCCATAAAGACACTTGACTCCTCAGAATCGGAGGATGGTGGAAATAGTCACTTCTTCTTCTTCCCTTTCTCCTTGTTGGCCATAAGTGCTACTCCCCTTGATCTATGAGCTTCTCCATCTAATCCGTTAATTTGAGTCTCATAAAGCTCCATGGTTGAAAAGAACTCATCTAGAGTGTTGGAACCCCAAAGTTGTTTTAATGTGATCAAACAAGATAAGTTAGGTCTTGTTGGTTTTGATCTCTGTGTCTAAGTGTACAGGAACTTAGGAGCACAAGAAGTCGGGCAAAAGATGCAACTAGTGAGAAGAACTGCACGGGAGAGAGTCGAAGGGCTCGGTGCGTCTGAGGGACGAGGTGTTGCGGAAGAGTACATCGACGGACGAGAAGGGAGCGTGTGATGTTTCCAAGGGACGAGAAGCTGGAGCGAAAGATTTCTTGGGGAGCAAAAGACGTAGCTAGTGAGAAGGTTGGCATGGGAGAGAGCCGACTGGCTCGGTGTGTCTGAGGGATGAAGCTGCGGAAGAGTACGCTAGCGGATAAGAAGGAAGCATGCGACGATTCTGAGGGACGAGAAGTCGGAGCGGAAGGTTGCTCGAGAAGGCCGGAAGTTGGGTTCGGGTGAGTCCTATTCCGTATGGCTAAAATCACCCAATCGAGCAAAGCCGAAGTGGAAGACCCAGACCGAGGCGAACAGAACTGGAGCAGAGGGTCCGGATCAAAAAAGTCAACTCTATTGACTTTTAGGGTTCGGGCGCTCGGACCCTCCGGGTGCCCGGAACTTCAAGTTTATCATTATCGGCGTAGACTTTAACCGACGCGCCAGGATAGAATTCTATCCCACTCCAAGCATCTAGAACTCTTCTAGGCGCCCCGATCAAGGCTATAAATGCAGTCTTGGTCCAGAAGCTAAAGAATAACAAGCATTCTTGAATCAACACTTGTACACGCTTTAGTTTTCATTTAGCTTCTCATTTTATGTACTTCATTGCTATAACGAGGCTTCTCCGCCTAAAGGAGATCTTTAGTGCGCGTTCACTTCCTTGGATTAACAACCTCCTCGGTTATAACCAAGTAAATCGTCCAAGTCTCTGTCTTTCAGTTTATTTCTTGTTTTAATTAGTTTTATGCAAGTGTTCTTTTAAAGCCTGAGAAGGGTTTGTTTTGAATTTTTGCAGGGCAATTTACCCCTCCCGTCTTGCCGACCTCCAAGGGACCAACATAGAGTACACTTCTCTAGATCTTTTGAAATGTAGAACGAGTCTACAATTGACATCCAAGTGGTGGTTCTTGGGAAAGCATTGATGGCTTTTATCATCACATCCCAATTGGAGAGTTTCTCACCTACACTTGTTAGTTTATTTAGGATTTCCTTAATTTTAGAATGAAGTATTGATACTTTTTCTCCTTTTCAAGTTTGGCATTGTTGAGTTGATTTCGGAGGTCTCTTCTTGCCAATTTTGCTTCTGATGTTCCTTCATGAAGCTCTACTAGCTTTTCCTATAAGTCCTTGGTACTTGTGTAGTTTCCAATCCAAGTTACTTCTTGTTGGGGAAGCACATTTAGTAGATGATGCATTGCCCTTGAGTTTTCTAGGTTCTCTTCCTTTTGCTTCTTAGTCCATCTTATTTTGTCGATTAACTCATTGTTTTCATCCCTAGGCATCTCAAAACCATTTTCCTTGATTAGCATTATATCAAACTCAGTTTCAAATAATACCTCCATTCTCTTCTTTCTCCAAGTGAAATTTCCTTCGAATTTGGGTGGATGAATGCTCGAGCTGGCAATTTTGATGATGATGCTCTTCTCGGCGATTAGTCCATTGAATGGTGACCTCACTCTGATACCACTTGTTAAAGATCTTGAGCCGGCTAAAAGGGGGGTTGAATAGTCAATCACCCCAAATCAATAACTTCCTACAAGATGTTAGTTGCGTAGCAGAAATAATTAAAGTAATAAGAAAGAAGGAAACTCTAATGCTATTCGTTTAACATGGTTCGACGAAAAGAGGTCCTACTCCATGGCGTATCCTTGAGGTGGGCAATCCCTCAATCCCTCGGTGGATTAGTCCTCGACAATCTCCAGCTAATGTTTTCTCCTTCTCGATGAATCAAACCTCCCACAAGGCACTCTTCTTCTTTATAATATTGAGAATGAGGATTGGAAGAAAAGTACTAGGCTTGGAGTTTGAGAGAAAACACTTAGCAGTATTCAACAAGAATCAGTAACCTTCTTTATCCCCCAAAGCTCTTTTAAATAGAGAGAAAAGAGTTGATCTCAATACAACTAATTTCTATGCTTTCAGTCAACTGGTGTGACCTTTGGATATGACCAATGACACTCCATAGAATCCATGATTCTGTTCAACGACTCTTTACCAGTTGACTGACATCTCCATCAGTCGACTAGTCTTCACAATTGTTGGACACAAAACTATTCTATGCTTTCATGAATTTGGATCAGTCGACTGGCCTCAGTGCTAGTCGACTGATCCCCTACATTCACTTACACTCATCCTCTCAGGAGTCTTTCTTGAAGCCCTCTTCCTTAGCCATCCTCCCTCAGATACACTTGAGCTCGTGGCTCCTCTCTGTGCCATCTTTCGCGTTACCTTGAAGTCCGCTTCCCTCAGCTCCACTCCATTGCTCCTTGTCCGGCGGTCCCTCGAATGCACCATCCTTCACCGATCTCAAGGACCCGAGGTATAGGATACACTTTACTAAACTTGGTCGTACCAAGTTTCTCATGTGTGGTTCACCAAGTCCTGCACGACTCAAAACACACATATCAAACCAATGTGAAACCTAACTTAAACTCTTTGACACACATATCAAAACCATAATCATACCCTATCAAACCTAGGTTGATTGCACTCACATGGTACACCTCCACCGCCTTTGGTTTTAATGGCAGTAAAGTAGACCTGATGCGCCTCACCTACAACATCCCCACTGATCGTCATATCATAATCCCAACTGGATACGACTACCCCAACCTTCCTCCAATAGGTTACATCACACTCTTCAAAGACCATTTTTTATCGATCTGTACTTTCCTTTGCACCCTTTCTTTGTAGCAGTGCACTTACTTCTATATTCCCCTTCAACAGTTAGCCCCTAACTCTATTAGGTTATTGTGTGTGGTTATAGTACTATTTCATATGTATCGAATCCCTATAAGTACCCCGTGTTAATTTTGATATGATCAAATAAGTCAAGTTAGGCTCTGCGTTATTTTATGCCTTTCGTGTGAGTGTGCAGAGACTTAGGAACGCAAGAAGTCGAGTGGAAGATGGGATGAGATCCCTAGAAGTTGAGTGGAAGATGGCATGAGAATCGAGTCGACAGGATCGGTGCATCCGAGGGACAAGAAGCTATAGAAGAGTATGTCGGTAGAGCAAGAAGGAAGTGCGTAACGCCTCCCAGGGATGAGAAGATGGAGTGGAAGCCTACTTGAGGAGAAGGCCCGAGTTGGGTTCAGGTGAGCTCAACTCTGGAAGGCCGGAGAATCACCTATGTGACTAGAGATGAAGCTAGCCACTGGAGAAGGTGTTGGATGGTCAGCACGAAGCTAACCCATTCGGGCACCCAGACCAAATGGTTCGAATGCCCAAACAAGATGGTCCTGGGGCCTAGACTACCAGGGTGCTCGAAAGGTGCCTCGTTGTTGTAGATTAGCTTTTGGGTCCATGTCAACACTGGTCTGGGTGCTTAGACTATTGGTGCAATTTGCACTAACGGTCTATGTCAGGTTTTGATGAATGACAAGTAAGTTAAGTTAGATTTTGCTGTGATCTAACCACTTGATTAAGTGTGAAAGAGAAGTCTAGATAGGTTTACGGATTGATAGGATATCTGGTAGGAAATCTAGCTAGGTTAACGGGCTGATCGGACAGCTGGTACAAAGTCTAGATAGGGCGATGGGCTAACCAGATATCTGGCAAGAAATCTAGCTAGGTTAACGGGCCAACCGGATAGCTGGTGTGAAGTTCAGATAGTTCGACGGGTTGACTGAATGTCTGATAAATTGGTAAGTTAAGGTAAGTCACTGGAGGAGAGTGACCTTGTGAGGATGCATCCCAGTTGAGGGACAGTAGGCGTCGGTCCAGTTTAGGTCCATTTAAGATCTCTAAACTGAGACCTTACCTAGTTCCTGGTCTTGAGAGGACAGGAACTAATTACTACTCTTTATTATTAATTATTATTGTCCTAATATTTGTTTTGTAGATTATTTGGACTAACGTTGTTATACAGGACAAAAGGAGCATATTTGCCTTCAAATGAACAGTGTCCGAAGGTGCCTTCAAGCAATGAAGGTGCCTTCATACTGTTTATAGAAGGCGCCTTCCATGACTATAGAAGACACCTTCCGTAGGGTGAAATTTTGACCTCACCATGGATAAGTACCGGGTCGTTTGAGATTAAGTTTAACCCATTAGAGGTGCCTTCAGCTGCTATGGAAGGCGCCTTCCATGCCTTATATAAGGCAGTCTCGAGAAGACATTCAAACAACACTGATATACGAGCTATTTCACATCTATTTAAGCTTCCGACTGGTCTTGCTTCCTGCTATAACTCTACGACAAAGCTTCTGTACCCGATGACTGCTCCAAGGAGTTCCAATCATGCCTGGTAGACTGACATCAACACAAGTGCTCTTATTTCAATCCTTAAGTGTTGGTAACATTTTTTTTGCTTAATTATTACAAAAGACAAGAGCAGTGTGTTGCACTTGACTTAATCTTTCTTGTACTTGATTCTCTCTTCCGGAGGTACCGGAAGAGGTTTTTAGTAGATTACCCATCGATAGGTTAACAGGACCTGGGTCTTGGAGTAGGAGTTGCTTAAGGCTCCGAACTAAGCAAAAACCGCTCGTGTTTTTTTGGTGTTTTGTTTGCTTTTTATTTACTTTTCGCTGCATACACTTTGGTTTTAGAACAAGAAAATAAGTTTTTAAAAACCATGCGATTCAACCCCCCCTCTCACGTGTGCATATCGATCCAACAAGTGGTATCAGAGCAGGTTTTGCTCTGAATTGGTGCAACCACCAATCAAACCGGGGGAATCATTTTTAGACTTCTTTATTTTTCGATTCTATTTGAATTGGTAAAACTTTACCTATTCAGATAATGTTTTTTCATTCGATTTTAACTTGAAGTTGGTGCAACACCTCTCAAGTTCTTTTATATATTTTTTATAATCTCAAACTCTGCTAATCCAAGACCAAATCTTGGCATCTCTTTTTTAGTTTTCTATCTACAGCTGTGAAATGACCCAAAATGAAGGATACAACACCTTTCGTCCCCCACTCTTCAACGGGGACAACTTCAAGTATTGGAAGAAGCGGATGGAGGTGTAGCTAAAAACGGACTTCAACCAATGGTTCAACATCATCAAAGGGTACAAGACACCAATGGACAACACTGGAATTCCAATGGACCCAGAAAATTGGAATCCAAAAACGAAGAAAAAAGCATAAATTGACTTCAAGGACCTCAACACAATTCAGTGCGGGCTAACAAAAGAAGAGCTGAACCGCGTTGGACCTCACCAAAATGCCAAAGAGCTATGGGACAAACTCATAGAACTACACGAGGGTACTAACGACGCAAAGGTAATGAAAAGAGACTTATATCTAAATAAATTATTTAATATAAAATGAAGGTATGACTGCTAGTCAGTTACACGCGAGGATAAAGGATATCCTCAATGGACTTCACACTATCGACCACTAGATGAAGAACCGGGATCTAATTAGGTATGCTCTAAATGCGTTTCCTCGGAATGCAGTATGGGCATTCATCGTGGATGCCTATAAGATTGTGAGGAATTTATCAAAATTAAAATTAGATGTACTCTTTTGTGAATTAGAGATACACGAACAAACTAACACCAAAATTGAGAAAGGTATTGCTCTTGTTGCAGGAACGTTGAAAGAAAAATTCAGGAGCAAGCCAGAACCTGAAGTCGAGTCTAACCCAGAGTCAGACGATAAAGAATACTTGGTGAACTTGGTAATAAATATGTTCAGTAGGAGAAAGAAAAATTTCAACAAAAAGGACCTGCAAAAGATCAACTTCATCTCCAATTCTAACAGCAAGAATGTGACCTCCTTCGAATGCAACAAGAAGGAGCACTATAAGACCGACTGCCCGAATCTGAAGAAAAAGAAGACCCTCAAAGTGACGTGGGATGAATCATCTAAAGATGAATCATATGGTGGAGAAGCATAGTACATCAACTACCTCGCACTGATGGCTTACAAATCAGAATTGGAGAATGAATAAGAAGACGAGTCCGAACTCGAATCGAGCCACGAGTCCACACTCATTTCCGAAGGTTCCAATGAGGTATACCTTACTTTAAGCAAAATATTTTTTAAAATTATTGCATGTTTAAATAAGAAATTAACTAACTCTAAAAATTGCATAAATAAACTAACAAAAGAAAATAACAAACTTAATGAACAATTAAAATCAAGTTCAACAACTGAACCAATTCAAGTTGAAACCCCAACTCAAGTTGCAAAACTTAAGGAGGATAATTTTAGACTGAAAAATGAAATAATTGAACTAAAATAATTACTATAAAAATTTACAACTAGATATAAGTATCTCAACATGATACTTGGGTCTCAAAGAGCTATGTACAACAAGTCCAGACTTGGATACAAGTCCAGCTCAACCAACAAATCCTTTATATCCTTAGTTAATCAAAATAAGACCCAAACTAAAGTTTGGGTTCCAAAAACGTGCCTAACTACGCAAGTAGAAATCAACCAATATTATGTACCTAAAAATAAGATCCATTATATAAAATCAAATCCAACTAAAACCTTAAATTCAAACCAAAACAAATCTCCAAAACTAAATTCTAAACTTAAAAATGAAATAAAATCAAAACAAATCAAATTACCATCAAGTCCACTATAATTATAAAAGTAATCGATACAAACTGAAAACTTAAAAATCAAACTCAACAATTTAGGGGGAGACTCCAAATTAGTTGACACCTCCAAAATAATAACTTATCTTGCTGGGTAATTAGGACTAGCCAAAATAGGGACAACAGTTTAACTTGACAAATGTACTGGTGAAGTTTTGAATGATAGTAGGTTAGGGAAACTCTGTCTATGCATGCATAGGAAGATATGATTTCGACCTGGTGCATTTGACTTAGTAGAACTAACTGAAGCTACCCCTTACGAATCGTAACTAGTTAGACCAAGGTTTTGTACTAAATTCAGTAGATGGAACTATTTGAAAACCTCAAAAGCATGGTTACTCTAATGATGTCCAGGTGACTGACCATAGCTCAGAAGTTTATCTAAAGAATGCATGTTTGTTGAACCCAAAGCTAAACCTAAATCTAACACAAAGTTAAATCAAACCATGAATTAAACTTAACTTATCTAAAAAAATTATAGGATTCCCTGATTGAAAACGTAGATCGGGTGAGATGACTAAGGACTTTAAATTTAAATTTAAACTTAAAATAAAAAATAAAAATGGAACTTAAAATTAAAAATTTAAAAAAAAATAAAAAATTTAAAAAAAATAAAAATAAAAAATTTAAATTTAAATTAAAAATAAAAAAATAAAAATTAAACTTAAAACTAAAAATAAAAAAATAAAAAAATAAAAAAATAAAAAAGTAAAAATAAAAAATTAAATATTTAAAATAAAAATAAAAATAAAAATAAAAATTTAACTTAAAATTAAAATTTTAAAATAAACATAAAATTAAAATAAAAAAATTAAAATAAAAAATTTAACTTAAAATAAAAAATAAAAAATTAAAAATTAAAAACTAAAAACTAAAATTAAAACTTAAAATTAAACTTAAAAATAAAATTAAAACTTAAAATTAAAATTAAAACTTAAAATTAACCTTAAAATTAAAAATTATAAAATTAAAAATTTAAAAATAAAAATAAAAAATAAAAAAAAAAAATAAAAATAAAAAATTTAAAATAAAAAAAAATAAAAAATAAAAAATAAAAAATTTTAAATTAAAAATGTAAAATTAAAATTAAAATTAAAATTAAAAATTAAAAATTAACAATTAAACTTAAAATTAAAAATTAAAAATTAAAAATTAAACTTAAAATTTGAAATTAAACTTTAAATTAAAAAATTTTAAATTAAAATTTTATTTTTAAGGTTAAAAATAAAATTTTAAATTAAATTTAAAAATTAAAATTTAATATAAAAATTAAAATTAAAATTAAAATTAAAATTAAACTTAAAATTAAAAATTAAAAATTAAAAATTAAAAACTAAAGTTAAAATTTAAATTAAACTTAAAATTAAAAATAAAAATTAAACTTAAAATTAAAAATTAAAATTAACCTAAAAATTAAATTTAAAATTAAAATTAACAATTAAAATTTAAATTTAAAATTAAACTTAAAATTTAAAATTAAACTTAAAAATAAAAATAAAATTTTAATTTTAAAACTAAAATTAAAAATTTAAACTTAAAGTTAAACTTAACTTATTTACCCTAATCGAATTCCAAATAAAGTTTAATCTAAATTAATTTTGAACTCCTACCTGTTGTACGAAATCAAATGGATATTGGATATTGGTTGTTCCAAATATGTGTCTAGGGATCACACCAAATTCACTCAATTAACATACAAAAACTTAGGAACAATTGCTTTTAGAAACAACGACAAACTCAAGGTAATTGGGATAGGTAATATTGAACTCAAAACTAATTTTATTATTAAAAAAATATTACTTGTTGAAAATCTCAAATACAATCTTCTTAGCATTAGTCAATTGTGTGATTCTGAATATAAGATTAGGTCCCTATCCTCTGAATGCTTGATTCAGCACATAAATAACCATACCATAAAACTAAAGGGGTTTAGGAAGGACAATATCTATGTAATCAACCTAACTGCTTCCTCAGTTGAGTGTCACTTGACACAAAAAGAAGAAATCTGGTTATGACATAGAAGAATATCACACACGAACTTTAGAAATCTAAGTAAATTAAATGAATTACTTAGAGGCTTACCAAAGTTACCCAACTTAGACACAACAATTTATAATATTTGTCAACAAGGAAAATAAATAAAGTCAACTCACAAATCAACTAATCAACTTCAAACAAATTCTATACTAGAACTATTGCACTTGGACCTATTTGACTCCCATGGAATCAAATCAATAAATGGAAGCCTTTACTGCCTGGTAATAATAGATGTTTACTCTAGTTTCAACTGGGTAGAATTCTTAAAAAATAAAGATGGAATATTTAAAGTCTTTAGTAATTTTTGCAAATAAATTGAGAATGAAAAAGATAGAAAAATTAAAAGAATCAGAAGTGATAACAGAGGTGAATTTAGAAATCACAACTTTAATTAATTCTACCTTGAAAATGGGTATCATCACGAATTTTCATGTCCTAAAACACCTCAACAAAATGGAATAGTAGAAAGAAAGAATAGAACTCTACTGGAAGCCTGTAGGACAATGCTAAATAAGTATAAACTACTAAAATATTGTTAGACAGAAGCTGTTAGCACAACTTGCTATGTACAAAATAAAATCGCAATAAATAAAACTTATAATAAAACCTCATTTGAACTCTATTATAATAAACAATCTAATATTAAATACTTTAAAGTATTTGGATGCCCAGCCTACATACTAAACACAAAAGAACACTTAGAAAAATTTACCTCAAAAGTAGAAAATGGAATCTTTGTAGGCTACTCATTAAATAGTAGAGGTTACAGAGTATATAACAAAGTCACCCTAAGAATTAAAGAAACCTCAAATGTAAATTTGAAGAGACAAACCAAAACTTAGAACAAACCAGATTCAAACAATTGATTCTGTTCGAGGTAATAGTAGTCAAGAGGGGGCCAATGAAAACTTAAGTCACGAATATGAAGAAGAAGATCAACCTCAAGTAAATGAATCTACTAGAACAGTAAAAGTTAACCCAAACCATCCAATTGACCAAATAATTGGTGACCCAGACCTAGGAGTTCAGACTATATTATCCTTTAGAAATTTAAGTTAAATATCATTGATCTCAAAAATTAAACCTAAAATGATAGGAGAATCCTTACTTGACCCAGACTGGATCATAGCCATGTAGGAAGAACTAGCCCAGTTTGAAAGAAACAAAGTCTGGGACTTAGTACCACCACCTAACAATAAAACTGTAATAAAAATAAAATGGGTATTCAGAAATAAACAAAGTAAAAATGGAGAAATTATTAGAAATAAGGCTAGACTAGTGGCTAAAGGGTTTAGTCGAGTAGAAGGACTTGACTATGATAAAATATATGCCCCAATAGCTAGACTTGAGTTTATTAGAATGCTACATAGCTATGCAGCCCATAAAGGATTTAACCTTTATCAAATGGATGTTAAATCTACCTTTTTAAATGGGTTAATAAAAGAAGAAGTTTATGTAGGTCAACCACTTGGGTTTGAAAGTCTAGATCATCCTGACCATGTCTTTAAACTTAAGAAAGCCCTGTATGATCTTAAACAAGCACCTAGGCTCTGGTTTGAAAGGTTGACCTCCTACCTAATTTCCAAAGGATTCAACCAAGGACAAATTGATCCAACTTTATTTGTAAAATCAATCAACCAAGATATCTTTATAGTCTAAGTATATGTAGATGACATAATCTTTGTTTCAACCAATTCAGAATTTTTACAAGAGTTTATAACCTTAATGAAAGAAGAATTTGATATGAGCTTAGTAGGTAAACTAACTTACTTTTTAGGTTTACAAATCAAACAAACTAGTAAAGGAAATTATGTTTACCAACAAAAGTATAACAAGGAATTACTTAAAAAATTTGGAATGGAAAATACCAAGGAAATAAAAACACCAATGGCAACCAACACAACATTAGATAATGACCAAAATGGGAAATCCGTAGACCTAAAGTACTCGATAGGTAGTCTTCTATACTTAATCGCAAGTCAACCTGATATTTTATTTGTAGTTAGTATGTGTGCTAGATACCAAACCTGTGCTAAAGAATCTCACTTAACTAAAGCAAAAACAATTTTCAAATATCTAAAAGGAACATCAAATGTAGGAATTTGGTATCCTAGACTTTGAACTCATAAGTTACTCAGACTCCGACTATGCTGGATGTAAACTAGACCGTAAAAGTACAAGTGGTGGATGTCAGTTACTTGGACCATCACTTGTCAACTAGTTTAGCATAAATCAATATTGTGTTGCCTTATCTACTACTGAGGCGGAATATATAGCAATAGGAGAATGTGTTGCACAATTGTTATGGATGATGCACACACTAAAATATTTTAATTTAAACTTTATAAATACAAAAGTACTAATTGACAATGTTAACTCAATTAATTTAACTAAAAATCCTATGCATCACTCAAGAACCAAACACATCAAAATTAGACACCACTTTATCAGGGATCATGTCACTAAAGGTGTCATTGAACTCAAGTACATTGAGTCTAAGTCAAACTTTGTTGATATATTCACTAAACCTCTCCCTAAAAGTGAATTTAACAACTTACGTCGATAATCAGAAATGTGTTTAATAAACTAGGACCATTATTTTCAAAATTAATTTTCAAATTCTAGGGTAAAATTTTTTATATTTTTCTCAAAATTCCTTTATTCTTAGAATTTTCAAAATCAATTTTAGCTTTAGCCTAGATTAAATCCATAGAAAGCATGTTCCTATAGATTTAGGATTTGAGCATCTCACCAACACATTAGGGCTACCTTGTTTGTATATTGCCAAACTTAGAAAGGGGTGAGATACATAGGAAGATTGTTTGGACTTAAGATGCCTATATCAGTGCATCAACATAAGTCTGGGTGTTAAATACCAAACTTATAGTGATCAGGTTAAGTAATCCAGTTTAGTGAAACACTAACTGGATAAAAAGACTTAATCTGACTAACCAAGTGAACACTGCTATCTTCTGATAGTTAGTTAGTAACTAACAATTAGACAGTTAAGGATAATTTATAGTTGATTAGATGATTCTGAAATAATCTCAGGTTCAAGGGGAGAATTAATTTTTAAATTTTTCTAAAATTTGTTTTGAAATCACACATATACTTTTCATAAATCCACCTTTGAAAATATGTTTTGGAAAACTTTGTTATTTCTCAATTCATAAGTTTTGAAAAATAAATTTGATAACTATTTCATTTTTTTATAAAATACTTTAAACCATTCTTTTTGGAAATTGTTTTTGAAAAGTGTTACTAAAATTCTTGGAAAATGCCTTTTATTCTTGGAAAAGTTTCATTGTTGTAAGACCTAGCATTTTCATAATTTTACTTTTGGAAAATTTATTTTTTTTGGGTTGTTTTAAAAAGATTTTCCATGCTCAAAAGTCTTAAATTTTTTTAAGGTTAGTAGATTTTGGAAATTTTAACTTTATTAGCCTTGCGAAAATTATGATATAAACTGTTTTAAAATTTGTTTTAAGATGTTTTTTTTTAAAAAATCAATAACATATTTTACTCCCCCAAGTAATCCTAGAACTTATCCCGTTGTCAATTTTTTTTTTTACTTTACTTAGCATATTTTTTTCTTAGTTGTCTATTCATGTTTTTGATGAATGACAAAGGGGGAGGGTTGGAGATTAAGTTAGCAAACATTGAAATTCAAATAACTTAAATATCATTTGTCTATTGAATAACTTAAATATCATTTGTCTATTTATGCTTCTATTTGTTTCCCTAACTTAACCCAGGTTGTTATTACATCAAAAATGGAGAGATTGTTGGTGCAGTTTGCATTAATGGTCTAACTAAGGTTTTGATGAATGACAAGTAAGTTAAGTTAGGTTTTGTTGTGATCTAACCATTTGATTAAGTGAGCAGGAGAAGTCCAGATAGGTCGACGGGCTGACCGGATATCTGGCAGAAAATCCAGTTAAGTCAACGGATCGATTGGATAGCTGGTATGAAATCTAGATAGGTTGACAGACTGACTAGATATATGGCAAGAAATCCAACTAGGTCAACGGGCCAATCGAATAGCTGGTGTGAAGTTCAGACAGGTTGACGGGATGACTGGATGCCTAGCAAATTAGTAAGTTAAGGTAAGTCACTGGAGGAGAGTGACCTTGTGAGGACGTGTCCCAATTGAGGGACAGTAGGTGTCAGTTCAGTTTAGGTCCATTTAGGATCCCTAAATTGAGACCTTGACTAGTTTTTGGTCTTGGGAGAATAGGAACTAATTACTACTCTTTATTATTAATTATTATTGTTCTAATATTTGTTTTGTAGGTTATTTGGACTAATGTTGTTGTGCAGGATAAAAGTGTTGGTTACTACTCGGAAAACCTAGAGGTTCCACTGTACAAAAATTTTGTACAAAGGTCTGAACCTTTTCCTAGCTACCATGTGTTCTTTTAAATTAAATTTTGGATCGCCTGCGGAACTTAACACGTTTGATCCAAAACTTAATTTATTTGTTCTTTTAGGTTTTGACTTGGATCTCCTGCGGAACTTAACACATTTGATCCAAATCACCTAAGTTATTAATTCCATTAAATATTAATTTCTAAAATTGGTTCCCAGTACTGACGTGGCGAGGCACATGGCCTTCTTGGATATGGGAGCAACCACCACCGACTAGACAAAACCTTTTAAGGAAAGCTAATATTTAATTTCCTAAAATAACTTTAGGTCAACTGAAAAGAACAATCAAATCACAAGGAAAAGAAAAACAAAAGAACACTATATCGAAAACAAATTTGAAACACTAGAATCGTATGCCTCTTGTATTTAGTATTATTTCCAAAAATAACTAGTATGATGCGGAAAGAAAAATTACTAATTATACCTTTTAGAAAGACCTCTTGATCTTCTACCATATTCCTCTTCTAACCTCGGACGTTGTGTGGGCAACGATCTTCCGAGATGAGAACCACCTATCACCTTCTTCTTCCTTACAAGTTTCGGCCATCAAAACTTCTCCTAGGATGAAGAGGTTCGGCCACCACCACCATGCTCCAAGGGATGCTAGAAAAGTGGCTTCTTTTCTTTCCTTCTTGTCCTTCTTAGTTCCGGCCACCAAAGCTATCTCCACCATGAGAAAATTTCGGCCACACAAAAGAGAGGAGAGGAAAGAAAGGGCCGGCCACACCCAAGGAAGAAAAGAGGGAGAAAAATAATAGAGTTGTTCACCCATGAAGGCATCTCTACCCCCTCTTTTATAATCCTTGGTCTTGGCAAATAAGGAAATTTAAATAAAAACTTCCTTAATTCTTTTGCCATGAAAAGGAAAATTTATTTAATTAAAAATAATTTTTCTCTTCTCAATTTACAATGGCCGGTCATTATACAAATCTCCAAGCAAATAAAATTTTAAACACAAATTAAAACTTCCTTATTTACTTCCGGAAATTTATAAAAAATTTTCCAATAATTTTATCCCTTCATGATTGGTTAATAAAAAGAAATTTTATAAATTAAAATCTTTCTTTTAAACATGTGGATAAAAAGAAAGTTATCTCTAAAAATTAAAATCTCTTTCAATCTACAAATAAGGAAAGATATCAAATCTTTTCTTAATCTTTTGTAGAAACTTATAAAAGAGATTATTTAATTTTTAAACTCTCTTTTAAATAATGAACATGTTTAAAAAGTAAAGTTTTCTTAAAATTTAAAATCCACCTTTTAATCAATAAATAAGGAAATATTTTAAATTTTTAAACTCTCTTTTAAACATGTGGATGATTTACAAATAAGAAAAGTTTTTAATAAAAATTAAAACCATCCTTTTAATCTACAAATAAGGAAAGAGATTAATCTCTTCTCTTAATCTTTTGTAGAAAGCTATAAAAGGAAATTTTAATTTTTAAACTCTCTTTTAAATCATGATATCCACATAAGAAATAATTTTAATAAAAAAACCTTTTTAATATTCTAGTGGTCGGCCACCTAAGCTTGGGACCCAAGCTTTGGCCGGCCACCTACATGGCTCATCCACTTGGTCTTGGCCGGCCCTAGCTTGGGTTCCAAGCTAGCTTGGCCGGCCCCATTGGATGGGTTAGAAGGTGGGTATGCGGTGGGTATAAATCTCTATATACTAGAGGCTACGATAGGGACCGAGAGGAGGAATTGGTTTTGGTCGCCCGATGAAATTAAGCATTCCGTGTTCGCCCCGAACACACAACTTAATTTCATCAATAATAATTCATTCCACTAAAGAACTATTATTGAACTACCGCACCAATCCCAAATTACATTTTGGGCTCCTTCTTATTATGAGTGTGTTAGTCTCCCTGTGTTTAAGTTAACAAATGTCCACTAATTAAGTAAGTTACTGACAACTCGCTTAATTAATATCTAGCTTAAAGAGTAGTACCACTCAACTTCATCGTCATGTCGGACTAAGTCCACTTGCAGGGTTTAACATGACAATCCTTATGAGCTCCTCTTGGGGACATTCTCAACCTAGATCACTAGGACACAGTTTCCTTCTATAATTAACAACACACACTATAAGTGATATCATTTCTCAACTTATCGGGCTTATTGATTTGTCGAACTAAATCTCACCCATTGATAAATTAAAGAAATAAATATCAAATATATGTGCTTGTTATTATATTAGGATTAAGAGCACACACTTCCATAATAACTGAGGTCTTTGTTCCTTTATAAAGTCAGTATAAAAGGAACGACCTCAAATGGTCCTACTCAATACACTCTAAGTGTACTAGTGTAATTATATAGTTAAGATAAACTAATACCTAATTACACTACGACCTTCCAATGGTTTGTTCCTTTCCATCTTGGTTGTGAGCTACTGTTTATAATTTATAAGGAACCGATAACATGATCTTCTGTATGTGACACCACACACCATGTTATCTACAATATAAATTAATTGAGCAACTACATTTATCATAAATGTAGACATTTGACCAATGTGATTCTTATTTCTAGATAAATGTTTATACCAAAAGCTAGGCTTTTAGTATACACTCTAACAAAAAGGAGCATATTTGCCTTCAGATGAAGAGCGTCTGAAGGTGCCTTCAAGCAGTGAAGGTGCCTTCATACTGTTCATAAAAGGCGCCTTCCGCAGGATGAAATTTTGACCTCGTCGCAGATAAGTGTTAGGCTATTTGAGATTAAGTTTAACCCATTGGAGGAGCCTTCAACGACT
Organism: Zingiber officinale; assembly: GCF_018446385.1. Lineage (NCBI taxonomy): Eukaryota > Viridiplantae > Streptophyta > Magnoliopsida > Zingiberales > Zingiberaceae > Zingiber > Zingiber officinale. The sequence goes on along the minus strand of NC_055988.1, from coordinate 95,611,056 downwards.
ATGGAAGATGCCTTCCATGCCTTATATAAGGTAGTCTCGAGAAGGTATTCAAGCAACACTAATATACGAGCTACTGTGCATCTGTTTAAGCTTTCGACTGTTCTTGGTTCTTGCTACAACTCTACGACAAAGCTTCTATGCTCGATGGCTACTCCAAGGAGTTTTGATCATGCCCGATAGACTGACATCAACACAAGTGCTCTTATTTCAATCCTTAAGTGTTGGTAACATTTTTTTTTGCTTACTTACTACACAAAGACAAGTGCAGTGTGTTGCACTTGACATAATCTTTCTTGTACTCAATTCTCTCTTCTGGAGGTACCGAAAGAGGTTTTTAGTGGATTACCTATCGATAGGTCCTCGGGGCCTGGGTCTTGGAGTAGGAGTCGCCCAAGGCTCTGAACCAAGTAAAAATCGCTCATGTTTTCTGGTGTTTTGTTTGCTTTCTTATTTACTTTTTGCTGCGTGCACTTTGATTTTAAAACAAGAAAACAAGCTTTTAAAAACCAAATGATTCACCCTCCCTCTCACGTGTGCGTATCGATCCAACACAGGCATGGTCTAGGTGCCCGGAGATGAAAAAGTCTATCATCTTGTCGTTGTGTGGAGATAGAGTTTGCCACGCTAGGGGTGCCCGAATAGGGTTTGGACGCCCGAATCGTGCCATGCTAGCAAACGATCAGATTCCACTAGTGGGCTATAAATGGATCCTTGGTCTTCTTCATTCATATAACACTTTCTGTACTCAAAGTTCTCTTTCTATTTTCATTGTTCTGCGTTGTAAACGTCCTTTCATCCTCTGACTTGTGTCAAAGAAGGAGTCTTCTAATTGAGCTACATTTGCCTTGGATTAGTAACCTCCCCGGTTGCAAACTAAGTAAATCCTTTCTTTTATCTCATACTTCTTTTATGCATTTTAGACTCTTTTATTAAAGTGTTTATCTTAATCAAAGTTGAAAGTTTTAGAAAGGGTATTCTTATCTTTTTGGGTAATTCACCCCCTCTTGTCGACCATATGGGTCCAACAAGTAGTATCAGAGTGAGGATGCTTTAGAAGGATTAACCACCGATTTAAACACACAAGAAATGGTCGTACCAAGCATCTACCCCCCCTAAGTTCGAGGGGGAGTTCACGACTTGGAAAAAGAAGATGGAGGTATTCTTCAAAACTGATTCCAAATTACTTTTAATTATGAATTATGATTTTGTAGCACCAAGTATCAGCAAGGAGTCGACAAAGAAGAATATTAATGGATGCAGAAGGAGTAAGCCGACTTCGTGGCAAACGGCAAGGTAGAATTTCATCTGTTGAACGTCTTACCACCACAAAAAGTCAATCGGATTGAAACCTATGAGTCAGCCAAAGAGTTCTAGGAGAAATTCATGGAACTACATGAAGGAACCTCGAAGGTAAAACTCGCGAGATGAGACCTACTCCAAAACTAAATCAGCAACCTCCAGATGGAAGAAGGCAAAATAGTCGCACATCTACAATCAAGGGTCAAGGAACTCATCACTGAACTCACGAATCTTTGAAAAAAGATAAAAAATCGAGATTCATTAAGGTATGCTTCAAATTCATTTTCGAGAACACTTGAGTGGGCATCGATAGTCAACTCATTTCACATCTCTAATGACCTCAAGGTGAATACCTTAGAAAATTTATTTTCAACTTTTGAACTTCATGAATCAAGATATGCAGGTCTAAAGAATAAAAAAGAAAAGATAGTTCAAAACATAACACTGAAAGCCAACCAGAAAGGCAAGCCAGATGTAGACACATCACTTGACGAGGCTACATTTATGGTAAGAAAATTTGGTAAATTTATTAAAACTAACAAATTTAACAAGCCAGGGATAAATGGGATAAGAGACATTCATGAAGCAAATGAAAGGCGAGATGTTATAGCTGCCAATAAGAAGGGCATATAAAGGACCATTACCTAAAACTGAAGGAAAATAAAAAAGAACAAAAGACTGAGCTAGACGAAGCACAAGAATCTAAAGACGACGTGGGACAGAACGTCGTTATCAGATTCAGAAATCATAGCCTATGCCGAACTTGCACTGATGACAAGTCACTAAGAAGATGACGAAGCGAGCTCATTCAAAATGAGCATCAAGAGCATCGACGAAGGGGGAACCACTTCAGAAGGAAGTAGCAATACAAGGGGAGCATCGGATAACAAGATTGACAAGATAAGTCAGGTACGATCTCTACCTCCTGACAAGTTATATAAATTTATAAAAATACTGTCTAAAATTCTTGTAAATTAGAAATTTAAAATAAACAATTTAAAAAGGAAAATGTAGAATTAAAAATAACTTTAGCAAAATCTTGTTGATTAGAAGATTTTGACAAGGTAAAAATTGAAAATGAAAAATTAAGGAATCAAATAGAAAAACTTGAAAAGAATTAATTTTAAAGTTCTAGGAACTATCAAGGGCTAAACTGGTATTATATATTTCATAAGGATGAAATCAGAAAGGTAACAAGAAAATATATACCAATTTTTTTTTCTTTAATCCAGTAGATAGAAGTTTATATTGGGTTATAAAATTATGCATAGGTTAAATTTTCATGCATGTTCTAATTTTTATTTGCTTTAATATTTTAGTTATAGCTTAAAATTTTATAACTTTTTTAATAAACTTTTTTGATTATTTTCTATTCAAAATTAATTAAGTCTTAATTTTTCTATGAAAAATAATTTTATTACTTGTCTGTAGAAATATTTTGATCACTGTATTATTTTTTATGAATTTTTGAAAAATATTATATCTCTAAAATTATTTCACATAGTTATTTTTGAATTTTTTGTATGAAATATCATGTTCTCTATAAAAAAAAATTAAATTTTTTTATTGTTTTTAATTTTCTATGAATTTTTTAAATAAAATGCTAATTTTAAATATTAAAAACTCTTAAACGCTTAATTTTTGAAAATGTATTTTTTCTCTGGATATACTTCTTATTTTACCTACTTAGAAAATTTTTCGAACTCAAAATCTATCATTTGAAACATTTTTTAAAAAATATATCTCTCTATATAGAATAATTCATTATTACTTCTTAAAGATTTTTAATTTATTGAAATTTTATTAGTATTTTTGATAAGTATTTTTAACCATTACAAAAATTTCTAGAATTTTTAATGAATAAATCTGATTTTAAAAATTTTTTCTTCTAAAACTGGTTTTTAAATCACAAAAATTTAGTTTTTCAAAAAATAATTCTTAGAATTTTTCTAAGTGTTAGTCACTATTTGTGTAACCCTTTGAATTTTTAACCATATTTTTAATAAGATCAAAGGGAGAGAATATTAAATTAATTCTAAGGGGAGGTATATTTTTTGTAGATTAATTGTCTTAATATTATATATTTATTAATTGCATTGCATGTTTATTAATTATAATGATTTTACTATTATTTTAATATTTTTTACCCTAACTTAACTTGTGTTGATCATATAAGGGGGAGATTATAAATACCTTGTGCTGGTTTTTATGTGATCAACTAAGTAAGTTAGGCTCTGCGTTATTTGATGCCTTGCATCTGAGTGTGCAGAGACTTAGGAATACAAGAAGTCGAGCGGAAGATGCGACGGATGAGAAGGATGGAATGTGAATCGAGTCGACGGGCTCGGTACATCAGAGGGGCGAGAAGCTGTGGAAGAGAATGTCGGTGGAGGGAGAAGGGCGCGCACGACACTTTTGAGGGACGAGAAGTTAGAGCGGAAGCTTACTCAAGGAGAAGGTCGAAATTGGGTTTGGGTGAGCTCAACTCTAGAAGGCTGAAGCATCACCCAAGTGACCAGAGATGAAGCCAGGGACTGGAGAAGGAGTCGGGCAGTCAGACCGGTCCAGGCGCCTGGACCATCCGGGCGCTCGAACCACCCGGGTGCCTAAAGGGCACCTCGTAGCTGTGAATAAAATTTTGGGTCCATGTTAGCACCAATCTAGGTACCCAGACATGGTCCAGGCGCCCTGAGATGAAAAAGTCTATCTTTTTGTCGTTGCGTAGCGTTACGTAGAGATTGAGTTTGCCACACTAGGGGTGCCCGTATAGGGTTCGGGTGCCCAGATCGTGCCCAGGTCTTGGGGTAATAAATATAGCCTTAATCTTCTTCATTTATACAACACTTTCTATGCTTGAAGTTCTCTTTCTGTTTTCATTGGTCTGAGCTATAAACGTCCTGTACGAGGCTTCTTCGCCTCCATCTTTTGTCAAAGAAGGAGTCTTCTAGTTGAGTTACATTTACCTTGGATTAGCAACCTCCCTGGTTGCAAACCAAGTAAATCCTTTCTTTTGTCTCATACTTCTTTTATGTATTTTAGTCTATTTTATTAAAGTGTTTGTCTTAATCAAAGTTGAAAGTTTTGGAAAGGGTATTATTATCTTTTTAGGATAATTCACCGCCCCTCTTACCGGCCACACAAGCCCAACAATCCCCATGGACCCCCCCGAATTTTTAATTACTTTTACTATCTGAATAAGTCCGAGTTCGACATCTTCATCTTCTAGTCCCGAGTGGGTGTGGTGTTTTTTGATAAGATGCCCTTGACTAATAAAGGCTAGAAGTTCCACTACTTCTACATCAGAACGGTCCCTCTTGTGACTTTCCCAACTGGTTAGCAAATGAAATTGCCCAACCCACCTGAGTTGGTCGTGTACCGATGGGAGCCGGTCTAACTTATGGCATCTGCTCAACTATCTAGTCTGAAATTTCATATCCACAAGATGTTGCTCGAGGGTGTGTTGTATATATTTGGATTGAGCCCCATCCAAGTCCAGTAGCCCTATAGTTTCGATGAGAAATTCTAACTCAATTTTTTGTTGGATCTAACTGATTTCCTTTTTCTTTGCAGCCAAAACAATGTGGAAGGCTCTGTTGAGTAGCTCCATGAAATTAGTTGACGAGAAGATGGATGCTCAAGGTGAGGTTGAGATGGAAAGCCACGAGATTATGCCAATCATCCATGACAAGGACCCTACTGGCAGAGAGGAAGCCAGCCGAGTCATGGAGAGTGATGCAACCGTGAACACAGAGGAGTTACCACCCGCCTGACCTTCCTTGTTGTCTGTAGCAGTTCGTTTAGAGTTTGTGATCTCCGGAGAACCTCTAATTCTTCACTAGTGATGCAAGAGACATTGATTGGCCTCTCTAGTCCTATTGGCTACACTTGCGCGACAAATCTTCATCAAAACTCCATACGCCTACCCAGCATCAGAGTGGGGAGATGCTTCTACACCTATCCTTCCAGAAGTTGGAGTCGATCAGACCACTCCTGCATCATCTGAAGGGATGCTCTCACTCTCTGAGATGCCAGTTGGAGAGATTTTCCCTGCACCAATTTCATTTTTGCTGCCCCCTCCAACCGAATCATCTGAACCTCACTCCAAGATAGCCTCTACTCCCAAATCAAAATCAAAATTAAAGATGAAATTCCGTGCTCCAGGGCTGAGCAGACAGTCTAAGCAGATATTAAGGTTTACAAAGGCATTAGCAATAGAATGTTGTATTCCGTTGCTATTTGCGATGGAAAATAACATTTCTATCGCTAATTAGTGATGGAATGTTAAACGTCGTCCTTAATTCCATCGCTATTAGCTATTTTTTAAGTGATTTATATGTAAATATATTTCTTAATTATACATACAATCTTCTATAAGAAAAGTCTTTTACTATAAAATATTATAAAAGTATTTTAAATATAATTCCTAATACAAAGTCATCAGTGGGGACATCTCAGTTAGCAGAGCATTAATAGATTGAAGATTTGAAGGTCGTGTGCTCGATCCACACTCGTCGTAAATCTCTATTTTTTTTTTTTTTTCATTTTTGAGAGACAATCTGACAACGATAGAGCTGAAGAATGAGAAGCCCCGGGCGGTGCATCCCCCCCCCCCCCCCCCCTTCCCTTTTTTGTTGCTCTAGTGAGCCCTATAGTTTGATCACTTTTGATTCTTTCGAGCATTTAGCTTATCTTCTTTTTACTCACTCCAAGATAACCTCTACTCCCAAATCAAAATGATAGACACCATCCTTAATTTTGTCGCTATTAGTTATTTTTTTTTAGTGAATTATATGTGAATATGTTTCTTAATTATACATACAATCTTCTAAAAGAAAAGTCATTTATTGAAAATTGTTATAAAAGTATTTAAAATATAATTCATAATAAAAAGTCATCAGTGGGGAGAGCTCAGTTGGGAAAGTGTTAGACTGAAGATCAGAAGATCACCTGTTCAATCCACGCTCACCACAAATCTCAAAATTTTTCCATTTTTAGCGACTATTTGGCGATGATAAAGCTGAAGAACGAGCTAGAAGCCCTCGGTGGTGCTTTTATTTTCCTTTTTTGTTGCTCTAGTGAGCCCCCTAGTTCGATCACTTTTTGATTCTTTTGAGCTGTTAGCTTGTCTTCTTTTTACTCACTCCAAGATAACCTCTACTCCCAAATCAAAATCGAAGATGAAATTCAGCGCTCCGGGGCTGAGTGGACAGTCTAAGCTGATATTAAGGTTTACATAGGCATTAGTGACAGAATTTGTATTCCATTGCTATTTGCGATGGAAGATAACATTTCTATCACTTATTAGTGATGGAATGTTAAATGCCATCATTAATTCTGTCACTATTAACTGTTTTTTAGTAATTTATATGTGAATATGTTTCTTAATTATACATACAATCTTCTAAAAGAAAGGTCCTTTACTGGAAACTATTATAAAAGTATTTAAAATATAATTCCTAATACAAAGTCATCAAAGGGGATAGATCAGTTGGGAGAGTGTCAGACGGATAGGGCAAGAAGCGGTGGCGGCAGTACATCTTCTACTCCGGTGGCAGTATATCAGCTCCTTCACATTCCACTAGCGAGCTTTAGAGGGTTCCTTAGCTTATAGAGCAAGGAGTTCCTTAAGAAGTTTTGGCAGCCTCTTCCATCCACCGGAGATAGCTCACATTGTTGTCTAGACTCTAACTTCATTCGATTTGACCAAGCACTCTGTGGTTTGAGAGGGCATAAGCACAGATAGACGGGGGATCAGATAACACACCTTCACCTCTTCTATTTAACTTCCATCCGAGGGGGTTCTTCGGTGGAAAATTCGTATCATCGTTGTCGAAGCGTGTAGCAGATCGACAGTGTGCTACTGTTCACTAGAGTCAGGGGTTCTTTATTCGGGCCCTTGTGTGACGGCAAGGGTAGTCCTTGGTATTGAAAGTTGATGTGTGGATTTTGGTTTGATTAATTTAGTTTAATTCATGTTGATGTTTATTAATTGTGGTTGAATGCTTGTATTGAACTTGACTTCGCATGTTTGAATTGCATGTACCATACTTAAATAGTTTCATGCACACAACAGGTTTGATGAATTATTTCAACCACTAGTTAAGCTTAATTTGATGCATTTTAGTTTGTTTAATTCTTTCTTTATCTTGTTCTTCCAATTTCTTTAAGGTCTAGTTTTGATTGAATGCAATTAGGATAGATTAACTTAGGTTTCATTACATGCTCTAGGTTTCATTCTTTGCTTGGTTCCGTTGATGCTTTACTTCATGTTGCTTTTTATTCTAGTGCAATTGTAATTATGGTTAGGTTAGCTTTCCTTTAATTGCATTATTTTTCATTTAATACTTTATAATTTCATTGCTTAGTTTAATTGTGTTGATGGTGAAACCAATAGTATAGAGTGACAATGCATTGTGAATTAATTGTTGGCACTTAGTTAGATTTCATTCAAGCATTAGATTAGTTTCCTACTTGTTTTGCTATTTTAATTGTTAGATTTAGAATCAAAATCTAAAACCCACATTTCCATATTAAAAACCCTAAAAATATGGATAACAACAATCCTAGATTACCATCCTATAATTACATTCGTTGAGAGACGACCTGAGTCATTTCTATAC